>NW_024885177.1:574340-881138 GCF_019232065.1 Centrocercus urophasianus | reverse complement strand
AAGGAAAGGAAAGGAAAGGAAAGGAAAGGAAAGGAAAGGAAAGGAAAGGAAAGGAAAGGAAAGGAAAGGAAAGGAAAGGAAAGGGAAAATAGGAAAGAAAGTGAAGATTTAAAGGAAGGAGAGGGGAGAAGGGAAATGAGGCATAAGTGAAGAAACACGGAGAAGGGAAGAAGGGAGAAAGAGACAAGAAGGTGGGAAGAGGAGAAAGAGGATGGGGATTAGGGAATGGGAAACAGCGGGAAGGAGGGAAGGGGTGAAGGGGGGAAGGAGTGTAGACGAAAGAGGGTGCAGGGGGAAGGGGGAGCGGGGGTCGGGGAGTCGGGAGCAGGGAGCGGGGGCCGGGAAAGGATGGGATGGGATGAGGGAGGAGCGGAAGGGAAGGCGGAGCTGAGGGGCGGAGCTGAGGAAGGGCCGGGGGCGGACACATCCTCACACACGTGTGCGGGGCCGCCCCGGAGCCGCCCGGCGGGGCTATAAAAGGGGCGGCGGCGGCCAGAGCAGCGCTGCGCTCCCGCCCGCCACTCCCCGAGTGCCCCCGCCATGAGCTACACCATGGAGCCCTTGGGCAACCCCTCGTACCGCAGGGTGATGACCGAGACCCGCGCCACGTACAGCCGGGCCAGCGCATCCCCGTCCAGCGGCTTCCGCTCGCAGTCGTGGTCGCGGGGCTCCGGCAGCACCGTGTCCTCGTCCTACAAACGCACCAACCTCGGCGCTCCGCGGACCGCTTACGGCTCCACCGTGCTGAGCTCCGCAGAGAGCCTCGACGTGAGTCAGTCCTCGCTGCTGAACGGGGCGGCCGAGCTGAAGCTGAGCCGCTCCAACGAGAAGGAGCAGCTGCAGGGGCTGAACGACCGTTTCGCGGGGTACATTGAGAAGGTGCATTACCTGGAGCAGCAGAACAAGGAGATCGAGGCGGAGCTGGCGGCGCTGCGGCAGAAGCACGCCGGGAGGGCTCAGCTGGGGGAAGCCTACGAGCAGGAGCTGCGGGAGCTGCGCGGGGCCCTGGAGCAGGTGAGCCACGAGAAGGCGCAGATACAGCTGGACTCGGAGCACATCGAGGAGGACATCCAGCGGCTGCGGGAGCGCTTCGAGGATGAGGCGCGGCTGCGCGACGAGACGGAGGCCACCATCCGTGCCCTGCGCAAGGAGATGGAGGAGGCCTCGCTGATGCGGGCGGAGCTGGACAAGAAGGTGCAGTCGCTGCAGGACGAGGTGGCCTTCCTGCGGGGCAACCATGAGGAGGAGGTGGCCGAGCTGCTGGCCCAGCTGCAGGCGTCCCACGCCACGGTGGAGAGGAAGGACTACCTGAAGACCGACCTGACCACGGCGCTGAAGGAAATCCGCGCTCAGCTGGAGTGCCAGTCCGACCACAACATGCACCAGGCCGAGGAGTGGTTCAAGTGCCGCTACGCCAAGCTGACGGAGGCGGCCGAGCAGAACAAGGAGGCCATCCGATCCGCCAAGGAGGAGATCGCCGAGTACCGGCGGCAGCTGCAGTCCAAGAGCATCGAGCTGGAGTCGGTGCGCGGCACCAAGGAATCGCTGGAGCGGCAGCTGAGCGACATTGAGGAGCGTCACAACAACGACCTGACCACCTACCAGGTGCTGCGGGGAGTGGGCTGGGGGCTGAGGGATGTGGGCTGCGGGATGCGGGCGGGGGGGAAGCCGGGGGTGCGGTCCCAATCCGCTGCTGCCGCCCAGTGGGTGGGAAGGACTTCGGGGAAGTCGCGCTGCAACTTTCTTTTTTCCCCGTTCCCTTTCTGTATGTCTTTGTCACGGTGGTCTGTTCTGTCTCGGCTGCAGGACACGATCCATCAGCTGGAAAATGAGCTCAGAGGAACGAAGTGGGAGATGGCGCGTCATTTGAGGGAGTACCAGGATCTCCTCAATGTCAAGATGGCCCTGGATATCGAAATTGCTGCATACAGGTACAGGGGGATCGTTGTGGGCATGTCTGGAATATTAATAGCACTGCAGAGGCTGCTCTGAGATGCTTTACCACCAGCGAGAAGTATCTGTATGCATTGAACACGAGCCAAATTAGAGCTTGACTGAAGTACTGCAGCCCTTTCAGAATGCACAGACTGAAAAGTGTCTGAAAAGCCAGAAGGAGCCCATCCTCTCTGATGTGTGCACAGTGCACCCCAGTGCTGCATCCTGTGCCTGTTCTGCAGTAGACGAGTTTATTTTTAATTCCTGATACTTTGCATATGCCATGCAAGCATTGCTTGTCACTTTCATTCCTTTTTCTCACTTGAGAGAGATGCTTTTTGCTTGATCATGGTTTAAGCAGGCAGTGCTAATCTGCTTGTCACAAACACTTTTGCTTTTCTTGCTCAACTTTCCTTTGTCACACACTCTGATCTGGAGCAGAAAAGCTGTGTGCTATTGCCATCACCTGGCAGGCTTTTGGTCTCCCAGTATCACTTCAGAACCCTCATCAGAACTGCTGATGTTTCTGGGTCAGAGGCTTAGATGGAAAAACATGCATTTGAATATAAAAATAGTCAAAACACAAAGCTGCTTTTGGATCCCTGTGAACTTGAGGCTGTTGAGGCAAACAGGCATCACAGGCTCTGCAGCTCTTTGCTGCCTAGTATCACTTGTATTGCTCTGCAGCCTCCTGCTTTGAGCCATACAGAGAGGTGGGTGCCCACAGTGAGCTAGGATGTATGTTTAGTTGGCTTTGAAAATCTCAGCAGCAGTGTTCTGTTTGGGTCCACTCCATTCTCAGTTCACCTGAGTTGTGATGCGTCCTATGAAGTTAGTCACTTTCTTTGATTCTAAGGATGAATCTCAACTGCTCAGCTGAAGGTGATATGCTTGCTACATGCAAAGCAAGCCCAAAGATGCTTGCTCAATGAGAATTTACCGAAAGAGCTGACTGGAGAAAAGCAGATCTCGGACTGTGAGCGATGGATGATGACCTGCTCTAGCATATTCTACACGCGCTGAGCTCATCCTGCTGACAGAGGGCAATGCTGTCCCCTAGGTTGGGTTTCTATGCTCATTTTCTTTCTTCTTCCTGATTCCCTTAGGAAGCTGCTGGAGGGCGAGGAGACAAGATTCAGTGCCTTCTCTGGAAGCATCACTGGACCCATATTCACACACAGACAGCCATCAGTCACAATAGCATCCACTAAAATACAGAAAACCAAAATCGAGCCACCAAAGCTGAAGGTCCAGCACAAATTCGTAGAAGAAATCATCGAAGAGACAAAAGTAGAGGATGAGAAGTCTGAAATGGAAGATGCCCTCACAGCTATCGCAGAAGAAATGGCAGCAAAGGCTCAGGAGGAAGAAAAGGCAGAAGAAGGAGAAGCTGTAGAGGAAGAAGCTGTTTCTGAGAAGGCTGCAGAACAGGCAGCTGAAGAAGAAGAGAAGGAGGAAGAAGAAGCAGAGGAGGAAGAAGCTGCAAAATCAGATGCTGCAGAAGAAGGAGGCTCTGAAAAGGAAGAAATAGAGGAAAAGGAAGAAGGGGAGGAGGCTGAAGAAGAAGCTGAAGCCAAGGGCAAAGCTGAAGAGGCTGGTGCAAAGGTAGAAAAAGTGAAAACACCTCCGGCAAAGTCTCCCCCGAAATCCCCCCCTAAATCCCCTGCAACAGAGCAAGCCAAGGCCGTCCAGAAAGGAGCAGAGGTAGGAAAGGATCAGAAAGCAGAGAAAGCTGCTGAGAAGGCAGCCAAAGAGGAGGAGAAGGCAGCATCCCCAGAGAAGCCGGCGACACCGAAGGTGACCTCCCCAGAGAAGCCGGCATCTCCGGAGAAACCATCAACCCCAGAGAAAGCGGTCAGCCCGGAGAAGCTCCGCTCCCCAGAAAAACCAACAACCCCAGAAAAAGTGGTGAGCCCAGAGAAACCAGCGAGCCCAGAGAAGCCCCGAACCCCAGAGAAACCAGCCAGCCCCGAAAAGCCGGCGACGCCAGAGAAGCCCCGCACTCCTGAGAAGCCGGCGACGCCAGAGAAGCCTCGTTCTCCAGAGAAGCCGTCCTCCCCTCTCAAAGATGAAAAGGCCATGGTGGAGGAGAGCGTCACTGTCACAAAGGTAACAAAAGTCACTGCTGAGGTGGAGGTGTCGAAGGAAGCCAGGAAAGAAGACATTGCGGTGAATGGCGAAGTGGAGGAGAAGAAGGATGAGGCCAAGGAGAAGGAGGCTGAGGAGGAAGAGAAGGGCGTTGTCACCAATGGCCTCGACGTGAGCCCTGTCGACGAGAAGGGTGAGAAAGTTGTAGTAACCAAAAAAGCAGAGAAAATCACAAGTGAAGGAGGGGACAGTACAACCACCTACATCACAAAGTCGGTGACGGTCACTCAGAAGGTGGAGGAACACGAAGAGAGCTTTGAGGAGAAATTGGTGTCCACTAAGAAAGTGGAGAAAGTTACTTCACATGCTGTAGTAAAAGAGATTAAAGAGTGAATTAAACTCAGTTATAGCTAAATTAAAAAAAAAAATAAATAAAAAAATCAAAGAGCTTGGGTCGGTGCAAAAGGTTAAGCCATATGACAGCTGCAAAATGCATGTGAGTGACGGCTTTAAAGCAGAACGGGTTCTCTCATGGAGGCTCCAGACACACAGTATTTTACTTTTTTGTGCAATATAGGGGAGGGGGGGGGAAAGGCATGCAGGCTCAAGATGTGCTCCCTCCACAGAGCTTGGGGAACAAAAAATAAAAATAAAAAATAAAAATAAAAAATAAAATACTAATAATAGTGCATGAGTTGAAATGTGCAAAGGAACCTTTTGAATTTCCTGAGCTGTTGGAGGGACTTATCTGAGAAATGACTTGAGATGTATTATGCAAAGAACCAACTGAGCCAAAATCAAACAGAAAACAATACTAGAATATTCATGAGAACCAGAACTCTCCTAGCCTTAATAATAATTAAAAAAAAAAAAAAAAAAAAGCTACTTATAAGTAATTATGTTTACCTCACTGGTGCAATTAGGGTGGACTTTTGCTCATGGGAGAACCTAGTTGACATGCACAGTACGCAACCTTTTGTTGTTTGATGTAAAACCGTCACAGCAGTTCTTGCTCAATAAAGGTCAATATGAAAACATGGCTTGTGTGGTGCTTCTCTTCGAACCGGTGCTGTTCCTTTAGGGATTGGGAGCTTCTCCTGGTGTGGGCTGAAGAGTTGCTTGAGGCTTCCCTTCTCTTGATTTCTCCTTCTAGAAATGTCCTCTAACAGGGTTAAGTGACACAAATAGTTAATCTGGTTTAAGCAATGCATCCTCTGCTTTGTAGAGTAAAGGGGAATCTGTTGAGTTCTACAGGTTGGCCTTTAGGTGCTCAGTGGGGTTGCAGTCCCCATGGATAGTGGAGGAAAGGTCTTCAAGCCATGGCTGCTAACACTGCTTATCTAGGCAATCCAAGATACACTGAGCTCTGTGTTTGTCTCCATGTTTTAGGAGAGCCATAAAAACGGAGCAATTTCCAGATTGTTCCTTGGCTTTCCTATGATGATGGCCTGTCTGTGGACCATGATTGGTCATAATATCTTTTACGACACTCATCTGTGGCTTAGTGGGTCTTTGCTCAACTAAGTCATCCTGACCCAGATGCTGTATTCATCAAAAGATGGGGGATTTGGCATTAATTTTTGTCTCTTTCCTTAATTATATGGGAATGTTCTTATAACCTCCCTCTCCCAAATGATCCACAGATGAAGTCTGTTTCTAAACACAACATTCTGAAATTGAGAGCAAATTCCTGGAAAAGGGAAGTGCCCCATAGGTGACACTGCTTTGGGTATCAAAAATATCACCAACTTTTTTTTTTTTTTTAATTACAAATTTGTCCATTTAAAAATAACTGTAGAAAGGAAATTATTCCTGAGTCTGAACTGGGGCTCAGGTGACACCTGGTGGGACTGGGGGATAAAACCAAATGAGGACATTATTTTTCATTTCCAATGGGAAGGTCTTTAAAACTGTGGCCTATGTCTACTGCCACTTGTAGGCTGCCTTCATTAAGAGGAAAGCCTACTAACAGGCCCTTAAAAATCCCAATGTATGGAAAACAACGGAGACAAAAGGAAAAAGGATGGCTGTGACTCCAGACTGGGGAGATAATCTCTTTTATTCAAGGGTTAATATTGCATTTACTGTTTTCATGCACTGTTTTACATGCTACGTATAGCAAAGAAATGCAAATCATTTTTTCAGCAGCCTGGGTTCAGCAAATGAACCATCCTGAAATCTGAAGGCTAATAAAGAAAATCTGATCAAAATCAATGCTTTCCATATGCCTGCCAATTCTTTGTTCTGCTAATAATGGAAGATCAAGTAGATTTTAATTGGAAGTCTTACTCATGTTCTTCACTGGAGAAAATGCACAAAATCCACAGCAGATAAGTCTTTCAAATCAACATGAATGCCTTTGCGTAGCAAAGCAATGAATGCTTCTCCTGCTGATATCAATAATGGAAATCTGTGCTCAACAGATTGCAGCTTGAGTAATGTTTAATTACAGCAGAGCTGGCAAATTAGATGGCAGTTTCTCTGTAGCAAGCTTTGTTGTGAAAGTTACGTGGGTATATGGACATAAAATAACCAATAACCTTACCTTTAGGAATAAGATGCTAACAACCACAATCACACTCACCTGCCAACAGTGCTGCCAGGATCTGCTGAAATGTCACCAAATCTCAGTGAAAGTTGGGCATCTCCAGCATCCAAAGTTGGGTCATCTGGCACCATTAATTACATTCTGACATCAGTGGGAGACTCAGGCACACACAACAAACGTGGGCTCACACAGGTGCAGGTGGGATCCTGAGCTGGGTTGGGTTTTTTATGTTAGGCTTTCCCTTCAGTTCTGGTAGGATATTACAAGGACAGAACCTAAGGACTGTTGTCTGTGTTGTTCCCTAACATATAAATTCATTAATTTGGCCAATCGCCCACTGCAAATGTTTCCACCCAATCCTAGGGGAAATAAGCAACCCGTTAGCACATTTCTAAATATTTATAAAACTATAAGATCCAATTAATATTTAATTTTGCCAAGAGGTTTTGTCTACTGACATCTGCAATCAAACAGTTTCAAAAGATAGCATAATTCCAGGGCAGAGATGCATAAATATGTGCTGTTTGCCTGTACTGCAACAATTACTTGTTGAGGCTGTGAATAACCACTGAGGGGATTAATTATTTTCAGACACAGGAGTTCATTAACCAGTACAAAAGGCTCTGGGAGGGGAAAAAACAATGAACAGAAGATATGTGTGAAGATGTGTCTGACTTTGGGTGGGCCACCCAATGGCTTTGGGAATAGAGAGCTCTAGGGTGGGAGCTTGGTATCATACAGGGTTGTTGGGGAGCTATGACTGTGGCACTTTCAGCATCCCAGAATGAAAATCCAGGCAGAAACAAAGCAGGGAGAGTTATGAAACCCAACTGGGTTGCTTTTGCCAGGATGCTGAGTCAGGCACTGGAATTTTCTCCGCACTTCAGGGTCTGTGCTTTTACCATGCACTGAGCGGCTGTTCTCTGCTCAGCATTAAGCTGTGCTCTCAGTTCACCCAGCAAGGAAGCAAATGATAAAGTGCCAATGACTAAATTGCTGGGAGGTAATCTTAGAATCTGGATATTGTATCTGTGCAAGTTTTCCTTTCTTGCCAAGTAGAAGGGGGGTAAGTGTGTGTCAAGAGGAGAAGCATTTAGGACCTTCTTGTGTTTGCCTCCTCTGCAACAGGAACTCAATCTGACCCAGCCCCAATCTGCCTGAGCAACCAGGGAATGCTCAAGGACAGCCCTGCTGCTTTACTGCAGCTGCAACTTGGGTTAAAGTTTCCGTGCCTCCCTCTGCCTGCTTCTACTGCATTGCGTCAAAGTGAGCTGGATTTTCTAAGGTAAAAAAACAAGCACTGCCAGCAGGATCTCCATAATCCCTAGAGCATCTCGGCAGGAAAATGCACGTTTCCACCTTCCCTGCACCAGTTTACCTTAGCACAAGGCAGGACAGGGCTAACAAACCAGCTGGGTTGCCACTGCGGACACAGCCCTCTGCAGCTCATTGCTGTGCTGTGACTCACACATCTCCTGTGTGAGAGAGATCTCTCCTTCAGCTGTAACGCATTAAAAATAACGCAGGATGAGATGCACTGCAGGGAGAGCTGTGTTTGTTGCCATGCCTCTGAACGTGCTGCTTGAGAGCATCCCTAGCAGCTGAGATTTGGCAATCTGCAGACGTGCTGCTTCCCAGGAGTGAGAGGGATGCAAAAAAACTGAGAGCAAAAGGGGTTTATGCATAGGAAAAGATGAGAAATTGAAAAAATATCAGATATTACAAAGTCAGGAGGAGCTCTGAGTGCTTGGACGAAGGGAGGGACGGGGCAGTAGCTCTGAGATATGCTGATCTATTTGGCAGTGGTTTGGCTTCAGTGCGCTCCAATCTGGCACATAACATGCTTTCGCTCTGCGGAGCAGATTCTCTCTTCCTGAAGTGTCACCCTCAGCATTTTCTGACAGAGCACTTCCAAGTGCCACCTCTCACACACAGCGCTGTGCTGCTGAGCTGCAAGGCACTGCGTGCCAAGGAGCAGCAATGCAGAGCTTCCCACCAGCCCTGCTGCCCAATTTCTCATCCGTGGCACTGGAAGCGCTCGCTACCTGGAGGCAGTGAGGACCCAAAGATTTCATGCAAAAATCCATCCAGCTGAACAGGACTGTGGGAAGTGTACAAGCTTGCACTTCTTTTAACCTGGCTTCTGACTGTAAGAAAATTAACAACGGTTTAATTTTAGCATGGCCCAGTGATTACTTTTGGCATGAATTTCAATTGCATGTATCACCTTCAGCTAGCTGATGCTAAATGGGTTCAAACTTGACATTGTTTTGAACTGCCAGGCCTTGCTGCTCTTCGTGCTGTTCCTTTTTTGTGTCTGATCACAGGTTTCTCACACCTTTCTTTGGTTCATTGTCAAAAACCTTAAGAGCCCCTGGCAATTTCCTGTAGAGGAGTTAATGCACACAGCACTGCTCCACATAGCAGCCCTCCAAGCGTATGGGACAGAACCCCATCCCAGTAAGCAGGTATGGAAGATAAGCACAGTACATCACTTTATCAATATTAAATGCATTACTGATAGAACACACACAAAAGGAATCTGTGTAAGCATTTTTGTAACTTTATTGACTAGCTTTATTGCACGTACTTATTGAAGCCTCCATTATTTTACCCACCCAAGGTTTCCATAGTTATTTTTAATGCACATTAGAGATAACTTTCATTCCCATGACTTATTTTTTGCCCCCCTTTTTTAATGTAATGATTCTGAATCACCCAAGTAGGACATAACCCCTGAATTCATACGTGTAGACCATGCAGCACTCAGGGAGCAAGCCAGTGAGTGCTCTGCAAGCAGCATACTGATACTCCACATAGAGAGAAACATCATAGATCATTAACTTTAAACCTCAGTGGTCACTGAAATAAATATGTGAGACTGCAATTTTAGCTCAGTCAATCATAGTTTAACTTGATGAGAGCCAGGCTGCCTGGAATTCAAGCCTTTTTCTTCACTTCAGTTTCTTCCTTTCCTGCTGCTTCTTTCTCTTCCTTCTCCTCCTCTCCAGTTTCCTCAGCAGTTTCTTGAGACTCCTCTCCATCTTCAGCTGCTGTTTCTTCTCCTTCCTCCTCCTCACCTTCTTTGCCTTCTTCTGATTCTTCCTTTGCACCTTTCAAAGGCAAAAAAAAATTCCACATCTCCTACACTGCTTCAAATCAGCTCCCAGCTCCACTTCCACACAAGCCAGCATACCTGCACCCTTCATCCCCATGCATGCAGATGACAGCCAACCTAAGCTTGATGGGGCTAGCAGTGGATTTCTGTATGAAAGCAGGGACCTATCTAGGACACATAAAGGTGACAGACAAACCCACACAACTAGCTTACCCCAGATTTCAGATTGAGTTAAACACTTCATTTAACTCTTTTGAAAAATCAGTCCTGAGAAATACTAATTAACTGTAGGCTTATTGTTTAAGCCTTATCTAAATATTTGAGTTCAACAACAGCTTTTGCTATTGCTCTCCAGTTGGCTGTTCAGCCATTGCTTTACTGTAATGTTAACTAATTTGTGGAATATTTCAGTGGTAAACAATGCTTATCTGATATGTCTAAAGCCAGAGCTACACAACATTCCTTTATATTTTATCCTTTAAAAATGAGTTTATTAAATAAAAATAGGGTGGCAGCAATTAACTGGCTTAACTGGTTAAGAAAGCAGGAAAACTACCAGGCTACAGAAAGTGCTGCCTGCTGAGCCCATGGTTATGCCCCCAGAGATCAGCTAATGGCCCCATTTTTCCAGGCACTCCGATAGCATTTCAGGATTTTTCTTTCTTTTCTTACAAGGATATCTGTAACAGCTGAACATTGCTTGCTGCCAGATGAATACAGCATTACCTGCTTTTAATGTACTCTCATCTCTCTTAGAAAAACAGAATGGAAACAACCAACAGTTTCCAAAGGAATACAATCACCTCCATAATGTCTGCTACTGAACATTTACCTTGCCTTCTGTTCTAAATTCAGCTGTTCTTGCTCAAATACCATGGGCTTCATCCCTCCAATCTTTGTCTATGAAGGGATAGTGAGAGTTCTACTCATTAGAGCTAACTTACAGAATTTTGGGGTTTTACCCCTATATAAGCAGGGTGATGCATGGAAGAGAAGGCTTTGAAAGAAGCTGTAAGTACCTTCCTCCTCTTCTTCAGCCTCTTCACCTCCTGCTTCTTCCTCCTCACCTTCCTCTTTCTCTTCCTCCTCACCTTCCTCTGCAGGGGCTGCCTTGGCTTCTCCTGCTTTAGCAGCCTCAATTGTTTCCTCTATTTCAATCTGTTCTTCCTGGACATGACTGGAGTAGTACGTGGGGAAGGAACGGGCTGTCATCAAGTAGGAGGTGGACTGCAGCCCGCTGTAGGCAGACCTGCCGAAGGTGGGGGCAGTCTGGGTGTAGCCACTGGTGATGCTTCCAACACTGGTGAAACTGAGTCGGGTCTCTTCACCTTCCAGCAGTTTCCTAGCAGAAAAAAAAGCAAGCAGATGCATTAGCCACGCTGCAGTGTTCAGCAGACTCAATTATGGGCCAATATGCTTTGAGCAGCACAAGCCCTGGAGACTGCATGCTTGGGAGCGCAAATATAACCCCAGTAATGGTGTAGCAGTAGCAGCCTGATCTTCTAGGGAGAATTTTAAAGCTTCAGAGATGCATATTACTTAGAAATTAATAATTCCCACTGGAAGAAATAATGGGGAAAACACCCTAGGATTAGGTTTCTACAACAAGTATAGATATAGATGTGTTCTGATAACCTATATTGTTCCAAAGAACAGTATGGATGTAACAGCTCTGTGCCACAGTTAACTGCAAGACAACGTTTAGAGCCACCTTTAGTATTACCTTTGTGGCACTCATAGAAACCATTTGCTACTGGTATCACGGATAATTATTTTTTTTTGCTATTTAAAAGCAATTCTTGGCTTAGCAAGACACAGTTCTTGAGTTAGAAAGAAACCCCGTTGTTAAAAGTATCTAAGGGATTTCTAGTTCTGAGAATAAAGCCACCTGTATTAACAAGTCCTAATGATATAAAAGCATTTTAAAGTGAATAGATTTCTGAACTCCTAGGTAAAAACACACTTACACAGCTGAGTTCCTAATTCTGTATGCATATATATGCACAGTATGATGCTCATGTTTGCTATGCAGCACAGATTTTGCTTAACACAAGCTGTTACCTTAAAAGCTCTGCTTCTTCCAAACAGAAAGCCAATGAGAAAATCTGATTAAATTCTGCACTCTCTGCTAGAGGAAGGCTAAGTAGGAGTAACCATAGAAAGGAGAACCTGACCCATGTTATGACACATCCCCATCATACCTGTATGCAGCAATCTCAATGTCCAGGGCCATTTTCACGTTGAGCAGATCCTGGTATTCCTTTAGGTACCG
This sequence comes from Centrocercus urophasianus, assembly GCF_019232065.1. NCBI lineage: Eukaryota > Metazoa > Chordata > Aves > Galliformes > Phasianidae > Centrocercus > Centrocercus urophasianus. Next base: position 869,177 of record NW_024885177.1, on the reverse strand, counting down.
AGCCATTTCACTCTTTGTGGTTCTCAATTCATTCTCTAGTTTGTTGATTGTATCCTGTTGGAAGGAAGAACACAGTAATGCAAAGACCTTTGTCTAGCAACAATGTCCTTGCTTGCAAGCAATTCCAGCATCCTCATCATTTCACCTTCCTGTCAGTAGGAGAACAGCTCCAAATTCCAAACTGCACAAAGCAGCACCACTTAGCAATGCCCACCTCAATGACACCTTCCACCCCTGCATCTCTATCGATAGCTTTATTCCCATCATCTAAGGAATAAAACTTCCTATGATTTAAGGGCTAAACCATTCATGAGCTGTGCATGCTCCATTATTTGACATCTGTGCTTCCCCCTCATGCTTTTTCTAACCTTAAGTGAATCCTCTGCTACTCTGTTGTTTGAGGACTGAAGCATCCACAAGCCGCATATGCCTCACTTTATTTCTGACATCTATGCATTCCCCTTATGCTCTCTCTACTACTAGGGCTATTTTCAAGCCAATTTTGATTATTGATTACTTAAGCACCAAAGCATCCATGAGCTGTGCACGCTTCACTTTATTTCTAACATCTATCCCCAGCATTACTGGGATATTTTAAGTGAATTTGTACTAATTCTCTTATTTAAGGACTAAGGCTGTGTGTCAGGCTTTGTTTTGCTGCTGGTTCTGACGCTCGTGCTTTCCCCCTTATGCTTTTTCTACCTTTCAGGCTATTTCTAAGCCGGTTTATAGCAGCAACCTTACGGTCCACAACACAAAGCGGCACGATGCCACGAGATAACGCTACGTGGCCGCATCCCCCCGCCCCCCACCCGCCCACCTGCAGCGCGGAGATGTCGGCGCTCTGTTTCTCCTCCAGCTCCTGCAGCTGCTTCTCCAGCGCCTCGTTCATGCCGCGGGTGGCCTCGATCTCCAGCGTCTTGGCCTTGAGCAGCCGGCGGCTCTCGGACACCTCGTCCTTGGCGGCGCGGACGGCGTCGGTATTCTTGGCGGCGCTTTCGCTGAGCACGGTGAAGCGGCTGCGGAACCATTCCTCGGCGTTCTGCATGTTGCGCGCCGCGAGCTTCTCGTACTGCGCGCGGATGTCGCGCAGCGCGGCCGACAGGTCGGGTTTGGCCGACACGTCCATCTCCACCGACAGGTGCGCGTACTGGATCTGAGCCTGCAGCTCGGCCAGCTCCTCCTCGTGCACCTTCTTCAGGAAGGCCAGCTCGTCCAGCAGGCTGTCCACGCGCTTCTCCAGCTCCGCCCGCGCCAGCGCCGCCTCGTCCGCCCCTTTGCGCACCTCCAGCAGCCGGGCCTCGGCGTCCTCGCGGCTCAGCACCTCCTCTTCGTAGCGAGCCTGCAGCCCCCTCAGGGTCTCCTCCAGGCTCTCCCTCTCGCCCTGCAGCGCCTGCTTCTCGCTCGTCGCCTCCTCGGCGGCCAAGCGCAGCTCGCGGATCTCCTGCTCGTAGAGGGCTCTGAAGCGGGACGGCTCGGCGTGCTTCTGCCGCAGCACCAGCAGCTCCGCCTCCAGCACTTTGTTCTGCTGCTCCAGCTCGTGCACCCGCTCGATGAAGCAGGCGAAGCGGTCATTCAGGTCCTGCAGCTGGGCCCGCTCCTGGCTGCGGATCGACTTGAGGTCGTTGCTGATGGCGGCCACCTGGCTCAGGTCGAGGCTGTCCACGGAGTGCAGGAGGGAACCCGAAGCGCTGGAGGCGGCGTAGCTGCGGCGCACCGACACGGAGGAGACGGGCGCGGAGAGGCTAGAATACGCCGAGCGCGCCGAGCTGTAACCGCCGCTCCGCATCGCGGAGACGTGCAGCCGCGGGCTGTCGGCATAGCGCCGCTTGTAGGAGGGGAAGAACGGGTCGTAGCCGTACGAGCTCATGACTGCGGGGGGCTCGGCAAGGGCTCTGCGGATCGGCGCCGCCCGAGCGCCGCTATTTATGGCCAGGGAGGGTGGGAGGAACGGCCGCTGGGCGGGGCCGGGGCGGAGCGCCGCGGGCGCGGCTGTGGTGTTGGTCGGTGTCTGCGATGCTCTGGGATGGTTTGTTCGGTCCGGTGCTCCCCAGGGACAGGGCTGAGCTGTCTGCAGGTTCTCTGGGGCTTCCTTCACCTGGCAGCTCCCTCGCGCTCGCCCCACACCTGCCCTGTGCCGCCTCCCTCAGAGCCGTGCCGCCATTTTCTCTCTATTCTCCCCTTCGCGCCGCTCTGACGGAGCCCCGGAGTTACAAAGCCCGACCTCGGACCGCGATATTAGACCATCACCGCAACCCCCTCTTGTACCTCAGAAACCCCCGAATGTGTGTATGAATAGCCCGTTTCTCCTTCCTTTCCCCTGTACGTTACAGTTACAGCGAGGGTCAGCCTTCTCCCTCTGTCCTCACCACGTGCCTCGTTACCAGTGGTTCCTAAGACCAGCTAATGGTGAAAGAAAACACAGTATGAGGTTTGTTGTACCAGCAACGTGTGCTGATTCCTGGCTACCTAGCTTTGCTTCATCCCTTGAAATACTCACAGAGGCAAATCTGCCCGAGGCTTGGACCATAAGGACTGAATATTTGGCATGCTCTGTCTACAGCAGAGACTAAAGCTGCACAGCTCCATCGCAGCTACCCCTGGCCCAGGTAATGAGCTGCTGTTAATTAAAATAAAACAGTATTAACATAGCAGAGTTTGCATCTGAACGGTAAAATAGGGAAACCTGGCCCAAATATTTCTATGGGTGCTGCAAAAGGCGTTGCTGTGTTGTCTCTCTGAGTCACAAGGGCTAATTTTAGTACAAAATATTTTCTTTCCATGTTTTGCTTAAGGAAGGAGTAAATACTGAAGCAAAGTTTACTAGAAGGAAGTACTGCAAAAAAAGTTTTCTTGCTCCCTAGAGAAAGGAGAAAGACCTTGATTTCATTGTTTTTCCTTCTGTCTTGTAGTGCTCTCAGAATATTACCTGTTGTTTGGTGTCACTTCCATAGGTTACAGTGTACTTAAAGATGAGGGGTATTAAGCTGTGAAAAGCAATGGTCCATCAAAGGCAGAAAGCTATAATCTCTTTCATTTGAGCTCATGCTTGATGGAATCAAGTATGCAAAGAGCAAATAAAAGCTCGCTCATTGCTCGTTCACAGTAAATCTGAGTTGTTTTGCAAATCTAAAATGTCCCCATGAAGATGGATGGAATTGCTCTCATTTTACAAGTGTTGCGAGTGAGGCTTCTACTTAAGTTTGATTCGAAAAAACCATTCCATGGCAGCTACATTCATGCATATTAGAACAGCTTGCCATTATTCAGGTATTAAATATGCAGGGCACAGCTGCACAGGTATGGTTTTATGTGCTAATAAATTGTAGCTTTAACTGGGTGGTTATTTTTCACTTTTGCCCCCAGAGAGGCAGTTTGTGTAGACTGCAGAGCACATGGAGAAATAAATGAGCAATGTAGGCACCGTAGCAGATGGGAAGATTCACAGTAGGTTTGGTTGGAAATTCAGTGAGCTTCTGAAATAACAAATAGTTATGGGATACTCGTTACTCTCTTCCAAATTCAATTTGAGCATAAGATTTAATTATTAATAGTATCGATTGCTATGCTATGTATTAATAAATGAACATACCTCAGCTTCTAAAACCCCTTCACTCAATATCCCAGGACAATAAGGGTTGTAGTTGTAGTCCATTATTATTCTTATTTGTATGTCTTTCTAATATAATTTTAGAGAGGGAAAATGATGGAAAACCCCTTCATCTTCTCCAGCAATGCCAAGATGTGAAGCCATGTCTGCAGGCAGCCCTGTAGTGTTGAATTTCAGCGTGACTCAGAGGTAAGGATGAGATTTTGTTACTATCATGAAGGGAAAACCAATGCTCATTGCATCCTACCTTGGAAATTCAAATTTTCAGGCACGGAGTTATTAACGTTGATTCTGGTTTTTGTGCTCTCTTTGTCTCTCTTTTATTCCTTTTTGCTATGTACCTTGTCTGTTTAAGACTGCTTTGAAAAAAAAGTAGACAGGCAGTCACTGAAGATGAGCTGAGTCACCCAACTGCTAGCATAACCTGTATTTCCATCTGCTGAAGTCACCTACAGCTGCTGTCTTGCTGTTTTAATTAGGTGTGAGTCTCACCATTTCATCTACTACAAACTTTAGAAAGAAGAATTGTAAGGCCAGGTTCATCCCTTGAAAACCTCCCCTGTATTGGCTGACCTAAATGAGAGTGGATTGCCATTAATATCATTTCTGTATTATTCAATATGATAAAATGGCAGCTGTGCAATCATTTACTAGTGCTGCGTAAGCAAAAGCAAATGTCTCCGGAACAGCACATCACTGTTGGCAAAATTCCCTTTCCTACAAGCATGAAGCCAGGAAAAGTTCAGGTCTAGGGCCAAACTTTCTCCTGTGGTAGGGCCTCATGAGTATCAGGGAATAAGCTGAGTGCAAGCAGAGTCAGTGAAGAATTCTCTTGTACTGGAAAACACTCAGGCATTGAAACCCAATGGGGTTTGTCTTTTGCTTATTTGTATCAAAGATTGGCTTCCCCAGCAGAAAATCTAGCAGGTGTGATTGGGGTTGGGATAGATGGGAGAAGCAACGTGCCTTGTCTGCACTTGGTCCTGTTTCAGAAACATAAAATGAGTTTGGTCTGCTCCACTTGAATTTGCACAAAAACTGCATGTTCATGAGCCAGAAAAACAAATACCTTGCTTATCCTTTTATTTTTTTTCTATTCTTTAAAAGCACAACTTGGAAAGTAGAGAATCAGGCATTCCCACTACAGAAGCTTCATAGCTCTGATGTGTAACATGCGACGCTGCACAATGCAATGTAAAATGAGAGGGTGAGAGCTTGTTGGGTGCGTGGTACCTATTTTCACAAAGCAGGCAGCTGAGAGATATTACACGTGGCAAAGTGTGATTAAGAAACTTGTTTTCTCAATTTTATTGCAAATCCAAAATTCCACACGTTAGCACTGACACCGTGTTTCATCGGTTGGTTTTTTTAATTGATAAGATTGATCAGAGCAGTTTTGAAGGAGAAGGGAAAGAGCTGGAAAAGGTCCACTGAAGCAGTTCATGTTTTGTGCCAGTACCTTCCTGCTGAGGGATTGCAGTAAAGCATGCATTCTGCTGAGCTGTCCCTATGGGTCCTTTTATTGATCTCAGCACAGAGAGCTCTGCTGTAAAAACTGAATAAGAGAATTCTCACTGAAGCTCCTGAGTAAGAAAAATCTGATTGAGGATTTCTGTTTTCCTACAATGTGTTTCTTTGTTTGTTTATAACTACTTCTCTCTTTTGTCCTCTTTGTGAGGATGAATGGGAACCTCAACTAATTTTCTGTGGGCTTTATTTCCACCTGTGCTGCAATTTCTGCATCTCTGAGGTATTTTGAATCTTTGACCGTAAGCTGAACGCACTTGAAAATCACTATTGTATGACACTTTTGAAAATCTGCTTCCTATATTCTAAATAGCCCTTTTAAAATGAGACAACGCCAACATGAATTGTTGAAGTCCATAAGGAATTTTGATCCCAAGGACTGGAATATAGGATCTGAAAGTCACAGAGTATTTATTTCTTTTGAACTGCTATTCGCTTTGTTTGCGCCACTACAGTAAGTGCCTGAGCAGCTTACATTATCTTATTAGCACAGCAATTCTGTTTTGCTGCACACAGTAGCATTAATTTGCTCACTTTGAGTTTGTTCTGCCTCTTGATTACAAGGACTAGAGGAAACAACAAGCCAGCTGAGCTCTATCAGTGAATCCTTCATTAGAAGATTCATTAGCTTTGTTTACTCTTTGGATTCAGGACTACAAAATCCGATTCCCTCCTGCAGTTTCAAGAGTTAGTTCTTAATTCCCAGAGTCAGCTACGTAGGTGATCTACTTTGGTTTGATTGCAGGAATTAAGTGTGAATAACAAAAAGTTACTGGAGAGGTAAGAAGACTACCGTGCCAGCTGCAGAACAACGTGCAGCAGTACAGCCCATTCAAAAAGAGATTATTTACTCCTTTATAGCACCTCATTGCATTGAATGGGCCCTTTGCCAACAACATGAGAAGTGAGGGGCTAGACTCCTAGCTGAGGGCCATTTTAGGAGCTTGCCTGCATTGGCAATGGCCCATCACTGCCCCTGAAGCCCTGACAGCTTAGGCTAGCTGAGGAGCTGAGCTCCATCTTTTCAAACGTGTTGTTTTGTTGTGAATGATTTCACCTGTCTTAAAGCTGTCAGCTGAAAAGTATTGTTTTATGATGCCATAAAATATGAAAGAATAATCGCAGACATTTCTCAGATAAATAAACTTCTGATGAATTGCAGCAGATTCCTTTTTGCCCCTCACGTGATTTGGTGTGAATTTCTGAGTCTGTGCTCATCAGTATTAACTCAGCCTTAATGGTTGTAACATCCCATTTACCCTGCAGTGTGCAGGATTGGAATCAGTCAGATTATGCAGTATACTGTATGTGCCCATCAATTTCCTCTGCACGGGTATTCCATGGCAGTAATGTGCTGGGGTTGGAAAAGAGCAATGGAATCAATGTCTGTCTTTTTATCTAGCTGACATTTGTAATTTCTATTGTGTTTTTCCTACCCAGTACTTTTCTAAGTCTCTTCTTGCTTGTTTTAAAATTGTCTTGGAAATATTTTTCCCCACATTACAGTGACATTGTAAAGAACATTTTAATAGTTTTCAGTTGTTGCTGTTTTTGAATTACTGTTTTTACCCAATTCTTTCTTAAGCTAATATTGAATTAAAATGCATGTGTGCGAGCTGGCTGAGAACAGTGTAAGTATCTAATATATCCTGAGCATCATGATTCAAATAGGAGTTCCACATATCTCTAAATGCCAAATTGCCAATGAATCCCAAAGGAATTTGCACCCAGCTCCTTAGAAAAAAATCAGTTTTTAGGATTCTTGCGGAAGTAGATGAGTATGTTGGTTACTGCACGTGCCTTCAGCTGTAGAAGCTGCTGAATATGTAAGCATACAAACCTTTACATCCCTGTGCTGTTACACAGTGGTGTTTTCTGCTTATGCTTGATTAGTGATACAGTGCAAAGAAGAGTCTGCATTTCCTACGCCGTTAAGAGTATATGAAAGGCTCACAAGGCAGCCATATGCCCTCTTTCCTTCCAAAAACTTTCCAGTATGCAGGACAATAAAAATGAAAAGGGAGACAGGTGTTTTTTTTTTTTTTTTTGTTTTTTTTTTTTTTTTTTGTTTTGTTTGTTTATAAAGTTTTTTTGTTTGTAAAGTGTTTATTTGTGATCTGCAAGCACGATTAAGAGGCAGTATCTTATATCTATGGTTTGTATGAACTCAAGCATAGTCTGTATTCCTCCTTACCAGGCTGTGTGCTTCAACTGATCAGGAATCTCAATGAGCAGCTGAGAAATTCATCCCCTATAGCTCATTTATATTTGAACTTTTGGGAGGTTTTTCTCCTTACCACATAGGTAGTAATAAGATTTATGTAGGGTATAAACAAATGCACTCCTACCTTTTCATACTTATATAATCTTTCCACGCACATATGCGCAAGCATTTCTTAGCAAGACATAAGCATGCCATTATTTAGTAGTCTGGCACATGCAGCTGACCATAAAACACAGATGGAAAGTCAGCCATAAAAGTGTCTGACTGTTGTACTGCAGTGTGTCCTCTGCTTCAGCTTCACAGCAGCGAGCTGAAGCACATGAATAAAAATGACTGAACTTCTGCAGCCAGTACACCCAATTTCCTACATCAGTTCTTGCATGAATCACATTCTTGGTACTGCCTTTGATAATCAAGGATGATAGTCAAGGGCATGCACCTGTTTGATGGAATATGGAATGCATCCCACTGCTCCAGTTTTACGCTAATATGGCTTCGCTGAAACGTTTGCAGAGGTCTGCAGAGGTTTAATCTCTGGCTCTGCTCCTAGAGAGAAAATGGCTTTGCAGCACTCTAATGCAGGACTATTTGTAAATTAAACTGCCTGGATGACAGTGCCCGTAAGGCTCTCGTGGCACATATTAGCAGTGAGGATTCAAGTGTTCTTGATTATAATTCTTAAGGGCAGATAAGAAGTTACTGGTTTTATATCTACCAATTTTTTTTCAAATAAATAGAAGCTTTCTGCTACCATTGAAACTGCTGTTAACTTTTCTTTTTGAATATGGAGGAGTAAAAAGAGAAACTCTGTGAGTCGGAGGCAAGTCTCAGGGTCTTCCATTCCTGAGTGATACAGAGGTAATTATTCCAGGTTTGGAGCTGTGACAAGTTCCCAGGCATCTCTCACATTGCTGTATCTGAAAAGCTATGATGTTATGTGACAGCCACCTCCTTCTGTGATAAAGAGCACTAAAATACAGTTAGTCTCTTGGTGTAGGAGAATATACCCAGCCTGAGAACAGTCTCAGTTTTCTGTTAGTAGCAAGAGCAAGTGCATGCTGAGGAACTTCAGGGAGCCTTGTGCAGGTAGGAAGCAATGCCTTCTGCCTCTGGGTATTCTGTCATCCTCACCTCAGGTCAGGATCTGTGATGCTCTGAAATATCTGTTCTCTTACATAATAACCTCCTAGGCCTTCCTGAGACTAGTGAAAACTGGAGAGCTAAATGTAGCTGTTCTTGTTTGTGCCTTCTCAGCACCTGCAGAATGTTTACATGAATCACTTTGCTGACTCTTCTCCGTTGGCTTAATCATATCACATTTTTCTAGTTTCTTTAATATAAATTCCTTAACTCTTTTCATTCTTTTGCCCTATCCAATCCTGTTCCCAAGGTAGTTCTCTCTATATTTCATTGTTACCAGGGGAGTTTGTTGCCTACTTTTTCCTGCAGATCTGGACCTGATCTCAGACCCTCAGGTTACTGACAACTTTCAGCACAGCTTTTACTTTTGTATCACAGAAACGTGTTCTTGAAACAGCCCCAGAAGCACTTGGCATCATAGCTGAGTTTGACATTGCCAAAGGCTACTCAGTCATTTGTTTGAATCCTCCCAAAATCTCTAAGGGTTGCTGTGGCTGCTGAGCAGATGGTTACAAGTGTTACCTTTTAAGTGGTAGCCTGCTTGGTGTCTGACAGCAGGACTGGTGAGATGTGCACTTCTATGAGCCCTGGTGTTTAACCAGTGAATTATTTGGCTTCCCTAGCAGGTGCATTGCAATTCAGATGAAATTCCTGCTGCAGCTCCAAGGAGTGCAGTTTCTGGATCTCCGGGGTAAGATAAGAGATAAATCTTCAAGGGTCTGCAGATTCACAAATAAAGCTGTCAGAACCAACTAGAAATGGTATTAACTTTGCTTTTCGAGGAGAGTAACTTGGCCATTTATTATAAGGTTGGATAAAGCTCTTGATGATGTTGTAGAAATAGCTTTGAGTAGACAGGGTATTAGGAAAGATGAGGCAGCCAGATCCTTTTATCTCGCATTTCTCTGCTTCTGTTGGTAGAATCTACAAGAGGATGTTTGTGAAGCTCTAACAGGGATATTTCAAATACTGCAGCCAAACATGAAAGGTCACGTTTCACCTTTCAGTACAGCAGGCTGCATTACAGAGTGATGGAGTTGGGTAGCAGGGTGAAACCCTTTTGTTTGCAGTGAAGGGTTTTAGGAATGGATTCTCCTGTGTTGTGATCTGATGACCTTTGGGAAAGCTGAGAGTTGGTTTGAGCTCTTTGACCTGCAGCACATCTAATTAATGGTTGTATGTCCTTGAATAGTGCTCTTTTTCTGGTAGGTTGGTATCAAAATAATAAAATGGATGTAAACAAGAAATAAAAAAAAAGAAAGAAAAAAAAAAAAAAAAAAAAAAGAGAGAGAATGGTTTGCTATAATCTCGTATCAAATATGTGATTTGCTAAGCTACCAAAGCAAGTGCTTTTCTTGCTAGCTCATGAGTTGCCACAGTTGGATCAGTTCAGGCATTGCAAACCCAACCTGTTTGGAAGTAGAATTCCTAGAACCTTTCAATTGACAAAGGCACAGGGGCAGAGTGACTTGTGCTTTTGGGAAAAAGGTTTCAAGCTACTTTTTCCAATTTCAGGGAAAGATGTTTTGTTCTTTCTAACAGCCATTGCAGTTTTTCGTTAGTTCCTTTTGTTAAATTGTCACGTAATCCACAATGTCTGATTCTGTTCTATCAACGTTAGGGACGTGTACCTCCGTGTGCCTGGGATGTGCCATTAATTCCATTTGTTAAAATGATTTGTGAGCATGGCAGGGCTCATTTCTACTAATGTCAGGAGAGAAGTGGAACCAGCTGGCTTCTTCCTGCAATTAATATGATCTTTAGATACAGGAACATCTGAAGTTTAGGTTAAGAACAGGAGGTTAAGTCCGGAGGTCAGACGCTGTTTAGATGCTGTGGCTCTGTGTGTTTTGCTAAGAGAAGCCTGTGTCAGCTCGCATCCCTGGAAACAGCTGCTCCTCCAGCACTGCGCAGCCAGCAGAAAACAATGGCTCTGTCTGTAGGCACAACGCAGTCAGAGAGGGGAAGGTGCACTTCTGGGCTGTCCCCTTCAGTACGTGTGTGTGTGGATGAGTGAGGGGGGAGGAAGGAGAAAGGGAGGAGTTGTTGTGTTAGTGCAGACCGAGCAGTGAGATGGGAGGCGGCCGATTGAGTTCAGTCCTCCTGGGTTTGCTACTGCTGTGCTCAGAGAAAAACGCATTGCAGATTTCATTTAGGCTGGCCAAGACAAACTGCATCTAGGGCTTGCCTTGAGGGGCAGAGTTACTATCCATATTATCTGACCTAAATCATTCCTTCAGGAGGCTTGTCATGCCTCAGAGCAGCCTGCCCTGGACTGAAAGTGCTGTGCACAGCGAGATGGGAAAATGCCTGAAGGAAGGGTTAATTCTGGATTTGCAGTTCCCTGGGGGTCAACCCCTGTGTTTGGAGCTCTGTCAGATCCTCTTGCTGGGAAATTACTCCCGTGGAGCTGCAATTTAGGGTTGAGGAAAGGACTGAAAGGGAACGGAAACTTTTTTTCCTGGGCTCTTCAAGCAATCTGCCTGCATGAGGTGACATAAAGGGCCTGAGATTGCTGTGTCACGGATAGCAGAGGCAGCTGCAACTTAAGGCGTTAAGTGAAGTTTCTCTGCACATCCATGGGGAAGGATGGGACATGGGAGGATTTTTGCAAATAGGAAAGGAGGGAGCAGCCTCTGTTGACTGGCCCTTGGCGGTGCCCTCTGCACGTCACTGCAGGGGTGTGGTGGTGGGATCCTGCACTGCTGTCTGAAGTGAGATTTCTGTACTGGCAGAGCCCAGCTATGAGCAGGGAGGTGAAGGAAGGGACGAAAGTGATTGAGTGGCTGCTGTGCAAGTGATTGGAGCGGAGCTTCGAGAAAGCATTACTCACTGCCTCTCCTCTGCTCCTGCTGGGGAGCTGCTGCTTCTGCAGCAGGTCCGGTTTCTGGCAGAAGTTCAGTACTGCACCAACTTTCCAAGAGAAGGGAGGGAGAGAGGAGGAGAGTCCCGCATAGAGGAGGAGCCACCACGGCCCAGGCTCCCTCTGGACATAAGCCTGACTGCTGCAAGAAAAGAACTGGAACGAGCAGATCTTCTCTTTCCTATTCAGGAGCAATGGCTGCTCTGCACCAACTTTTTCACAAATAACAGTAGTCGTCACTGGCTTTACTGCACACAAACCTCCCCCCAAAAGCTAGTGTTTGTGCTTGATACTGTGTAAAACTCTCCCCAAAGTAGCTAGAAATGATACAACAAGATGGGGCAGGTGATGGGAGTACCCAGGGGTTTAGAATGATTTTCTCCCAGGGGTGGTATTGCTGAAATACTCTGAGAGAAGGGTTGGGGTGAAATTGGGCAGTGAGGGGCATCTGTTTACCCCTCCCTAGAAATGAACATCTGTGAGGAAGGCGTTAAATCAGGAATAGAAAGGTAGGGTGCGTGTCAGCCAGGACAAAGCTAGTAGGAAGTGAGCAAATGGCTGAGAAGCAGCTGAGTGGGCTCTGTACCATTCACAGGTCTCTTCTTTGCTTCCCATGGCCTTTGCCAGGTGCTGCGTTCCTTGCAAGGTAGTGTTTGTGGACACAGAGTGCTTTTCCCCACTGAGTCCAGATTGCAGGAGCTGAGCCCACGTCTGCGGTGCGAGTGGGAAGGGCTATTTCCAACTCCAGTCTGTGTGATGGGGGTTAATTTCTCTGCCTGCAACTGACCTTCCTCACCAAGCAACTGAAATAAAGCACGAGATTCCTTTCCCACGCGCACCTTGCTTACACACCTCCTGCAGGAGAGCAGCTTCAGTCACATGGGTCTGTATATGTAACACTCTTTGGCCCTTTTGTTCCTTTTCCATCCTGTGCAAGTTATTGAAGGCGGTGGTTTACAGCTATGTGAGAATCAGACGGGGTGCGGGAGAGGAAGAGCAATCAGCTGCTCTGCTGCTCCCAGTGAGTAGGAGGTGAACGTGGCAGAGTGGGAGTTAATAGCTTTTCTGCAGCTCTGAGGGAACACGGTGGCATCTCCTGACTGCAGTGGGAAGATAAGGACTGGGGTATGGCAGCTTTGATGCTCTCTGGTGCACACGCAAGGGAATGGGATCCCATGGGTGCTCAGGGAAGGCAATGGGGGGGGAGGCTGTGATGCCTGTAGTTGTTTATTGCCAGGCAGGAGTGGATCAGCTCTCCGTGAAAGTGGGTCTGGCTTGGCTGCGGTCTCCTGCAGCTTAAAGGGAAGGGCGGTGACTGCTGCCACGCTCCCCTCTGCCGCAGGAGGATGCTGAGTCACTCCTGCAGCGCTGCTCCTGTTGGTTTGAACTTCCAATCCTTCCTCCTCACCGCAGTGAAACTGCTGGAGACAGGGCAGGCTCTTTTTTTTCCCCTCCAGCCTGACTTTTTTTCTCTCCCTCTTTTTATTTTCTTTTCTGGGTCCCAATCAAAGAAAGACATTGCTTTTAAACAAACAAACAAAGAAATATATGTAGCCACCATAAAGAGATGCTGAATATATTTTTTCCTTTGGTAGTGGATCTTTATGTTCCTCCAGAGGACAGCAAGTATATTTGCTGAATACAGAGAATGCTGCAGCAGTTTTCTTCTTTAGGGGAGCCCTGGGCTTTAAGTCAGCACTGGTTATCTAACGAGCAGGCATTTCTTGGGAAAAAGGCTGGGGTGGAGAGGAGATATGACATCTATATATTTTTTGCAAGCAGTAAAGTCCTCTGTACCACTACTTTCTCGTGTCTGCTATGCATGATGTTCCTTTAGCCTTTGTTTCCTTAGGGATTGCTCCAGAGCATCTCAGTGAAACTGCAGAGCTCCCAGTGTGCAGCTCTGGGGAAGCTGCTCTGCAGGAAGGTGAGCCTTGAGTCCCTGTTGCACTGAGGTAGGGGCGTGGGGAGAAGAGGGTGCTGTCTGATCGCTGTGAGCTTGCATAGAAAAAACTTCCCTTTCCAACTGCTGGTGGCAGGTAACATCTGCAGTGACTGGAATCCATTAAATGAAAGGTCCTGGTCTCAAAATCTATCTACTTGTTTGACTAAGCTTTCTCATCAGCGAATGATGATTCATTGCTTTGTGCCTTACACCTCCACACTGAACTCTCCTGTAATCTTACCTCCTTCATGTTATTACAGAGATAGTAGCACTACTTATTTCTTAAGATTAGCTCGTACTTCCTATTGTAAAATCCTGTTTTCATTTGTTCAGAACTCCTATATGTAATTTTTTTTTAAATTAACTTTTGCTTTAGAAGCCCTGCAGTCTTCCCAAATTTTAAAGCAGGACCTTGAAATTAAATGATGATGGGCTTTATTTCAGTTGTGTCTGTTGCAAAGAAGCCTTTTAAATATGATAATAAATATTTCCAGATCACTTGTAGAAACGCACAAATATACATATATATATATAGATACACTTATTCTCCTTTAGTGTTTAGTGCTCTGGACAGCATGCAATCCAATTTCTGCATGGATTAGCATTAGGTTTTCTATTTCTTTTTCCCATGGTGATCATGCTAATTTTAAAATGCATAAAATATTGACATACATGCAAGAAAAAAACACTCCACTGTTTAACTATTGAATGCCAACTCCTGCTCCTTCCAGTTGTAGGCAGCCCCACAATAACTCTGGCTCGTTGATTCTTCCCAGTCTGAAATCTAACCGTAGTCTTATAACAGATCCTTGAAAGCAGCAGTGTTTATCACCTACACAAAATAAATATCTTGATCATTTGTCCCTTCTGCTTTTAACTCCAGCATTAATTTTAGTTCACTGCTAGCCACAAATGTAAATCTAGCCAGCTGGCCTTGAGGCAAACCTGCTGTAAATCCCATCGTATCCTAATGCTATCATATTTGGGAACATGATTTTTGGGGGTAATTTGCTAGTGATAACTTCAATGCATTTCTGAGCTCTGCAGTTCTTGGGAACTGTGCTTGTCAGATGCAGGAAAAACTTGGTTTTTTTCATCCTGTATTTCAGAACCTGCTCACATAATTATTGTTTCCTTTTTCAAATCTATTTTCAGCTCAGCTGTTCCTAGCTGCAAATCTTGAGGAGTGTGCAGATGTTACACAATGAATAAGTCATCTTATGTGGAGGAAGACGAGAGGATTAAAGCAGACACTTGGAATTAGGAAATCTTTTTTTTGTTGAGTTCTGCAGTTTTCATGAAGTTATTTATATAGACAGAAGTATCTGTCTGCCTGAACGTCTGTTTCATCAGGCTTCAGTATCTCTCTGGAATAGCTTTAAGGGGATTACTCACGTTAATAAGGAGTGTGTGTAGCAGCACTGCAGGTCTTCCCTTCACTGTGTGTCTCTGTCTTCCTCCCACACTTAGCAAAGTCTCTGATCCTAGTAAACTGATTTAGAACATTTGGAATTGTTGCCTATGAATCTTCTCTGATAGCTAATGGGCAGATCATTCGTAGTGCACAAAAGGAGCATTAAAGACCCGGCTCTTGAAATGTAATAGTTTATCAAAGAAACAGAATTAAAGGATAAAGAAAAGGAAAGGGGAGGAGAAGCATCAAGGCTTTTCCAGCAATTTAATTTCTTTGTGTGTTTCTGTGTTTGACTGACTAACAGCGTAAAACATTGTCTTATTCTGGAGCTTTTCATCTGCAGATCTCAAGATGCACCAGGAATACTAATTGGGTAGCTTCAGAAGAAAGTTGAATTGTCCTACCTGAGTCGTGGTTTAAGAACATTCAAATGAAGAATACTTAGCTGTGTCTTTCCTGTAGTCTGTCAGTATTTGGAATGATTATGTTCAAGATGAAAACTCTTATTTCCCCTGGCTACTACACCAGACATGTAAACCTACCTTATTAAAGGACTAATTTACTTAACAAGGCACAAAATTGGCTTGCCATCCTATGAATAATTGGAATAAATATCTGCCATCTGAGCCCTTGCTGCAGTCACCAGTGCAGATTAGATTTGCAAGGTTTGGCTGCATCATGTTTTAAAGGGCTCACACACAGCTCACAATCTGCCTCGTGGGCCGGGGAGTCACAATGGGCCTCATCAGGAGCCCCTTTAGCACCCTGACCTTCACACTTGTGGAATTGGAGGTCTGGAACTAGGACAAGAATTTGGAAATAACTTTTTATTACATGAAATGACTTCACTGGGAGGGAAACAGAACAAACAGCAGAGTCCATCTGCTTGTTAGACAAGACTCATTAATGTCCAAGGCTATCTGCAGGATGTTGCCTATTACCTGCTGCCTTGCTCCGAGCTCAGCTTGGAATCTGTGATCTTCAGAGGCAAAGATGGCAGCGTGGCAGGAGTCTGTGGCAGACACAGGTACATTACTTCCCACAGAAGTTGGGCACTCATTTGAGGCTTTGGTTAAATCTTTCAATCTGCTGTTGTCATATCAACAAATAAATACAAAGAAAGACTCAGCATGATTGTTTATTTCAGATAGGTTGCCTTCAGGTTCTACAACTGCTGGCTTTCCCAATGAGATTGTTCCAACCACAGCGTTCTTCAAGGCAGTTCACTTAGAAGGCACATCATTGGACCAGTGCTGCAACTCAGATGATAGGTAAGTGCTGTAGCTTTCCTGCTTTTCTTGTAGCATGCTGTGAATTATTTATGCAATTTCTTTGTCCTGGCAGCTTCGAAGAGGGAAAAATGCTGTGCTTCATTATATGTGCTTCATTTATAGACCGAGGTAAAATTAGGTACAAAGCAGATGCATCAGCAGGTAGAACTGATTGTAAGCTATCATGAGGGGAGGTGTCCCTGCCTATAGCAGGGTGGTTGGAACTAGATGATCTTGAAGGTCTCTTCCAACCCAAATCATTCTATGACTCTATGACTGTGCACCTACATGGATCTCCTGCATTAGATGCATTAGATGAAATTGCAGCATGAGGAAATATGCCATAGCTCATCACAGTGGATCTGTTGGGTGTAGCAGGTATGTTTTTGTCTCACATCTCAGTGAATTTGGTGTTCTATTGGCAGAATAGCTTGGAAAACCCATCAGGTACGTACCAGTTTAAAGAGGTATTAAAGCATAAGCCTGACTTTAAAGAATGTAAAGTAGTCAATGAACAGTTCATTGGTGTGAACCAGCTGGCTCCTGTTTATACAGTATGTGAACTGCACAAAACATTAGTGCATGCATCCTCATCACCTCTAAGGGGATGGCTGGCCCACCATTACCCCTGTTTAGCACATGTGAATGGTACACATAAATACCAAAGAGTTAATCACATAATGTGGTTCTGCAATCCTCTGAGTTCCACAGAGCACCTTCTAGCAGTTTTGTAGTCCCAAAGATCTTTGTAGTTGTGGCTTTAAGTGATTTTCTGAGGATGTCCCCAGGAGAGTGGAAACTTGAATTTAGTCCAGTTTTACATCAACATTTTTACCCTAAAATGCCCTTTTCCTGTGGTGCCTTACTACTGGTTCTAGTGAAAAATAAGAGATGGGTACATATCTACATTCACAAAGTATGTGCATTTGACTTTTATATATAGTGATATTGTTGAAAGCAGGTGGTTTATCAGACATAGCCCCAAATTCTGCACATCTTTGCTTGTGCACTCTTTATTACTGGCTAAAATAATACCCTATAATTAAGTAGGCTACTAAAGAGCTTGTAGATTCTAACATATGCAGCTGCTACAACATTTTTAATTTGATTTGTTAAGGGGTAGAGACATCTCTATTAAGTTATCAGCCTATGAGAAATGTGGAATAGGAAGGACCATTAGCAAATGCCATATGCTAACCTCAGTCATGTCCACACTATAAGTTATGAACAAAGGCATATTCCCAAATGCAGTTAGCTCATATGGAAGAGACCTATAGGGTCATCACACCCATTGTTCATGTGGACTGAGGGAAGAGGGTTAGGTAAAGGAAAGAGGACGCAGACAGATGCAAAGCTGGGTGATGGATATGCCTGATTACAGCATGAACAATAGCTGAAGAGGAGGTCATGCAGAGCTTGCTGCTGCGAATTTACTCAAAATTTAATGAGCCCAATCTGCTACCTTTGCATCCAGCAGGAGTTTTGCCACTGATTGGAAAGACAGGAAAATAATGCCCAGTATCAGACACTGGCTAATATTAGCATAAGCTTTACTATTCCCCTTAAGAGGTAAAAAGCCACCAGTAAGAACACTTGCACATGCCCATGTTAGCACTTTACAGAAAGGTGGGCTGGTGTTAGAGCATCTTTCTCCTCTGCTCTAAAATGACTGCTCTACAGTTACACCTTGTGAATTATCCCTCAGATGTCCTGACTTTCAGTACTCTTCTCCCATGTAGTGGCCTAATTACTGGTCTACCTTCCTGCCCAGAAAGTAAAACCATAATCAAAGTGTCCTGAGGCTGCTCTAATTAGCCCTTAATTTCCAAAAACTAGGAATAAAACCCAATCAGACCCTTATTCTAGCTCTTTGGTTATACTGTTTCCTTCAAAAGCTTTTTAGGGGAGTTTCAGGTCTGTTTAGACTGCTCTAATTACATTATTTTGCTTTCACTTCATGAGGCATTGGGTATCTCTTCTCATGTTTGCTGGCTCAGGACAAGACTTCATTGTACCTCCACAGCAGAAATAACCCATCAAGAAGGAAGCTATCTAGAACATAATTACTTGCAGTCTTACTAAGTGACTTGGAGTCACATTTAAGGTTAAATTTCATCCTAGGTAGTTGTAAAAGCTGATTTGATTAATGGTATCATGCACAGAAGTCGCCTTTGCTATTAGATTACTGCTGCTTTTTTCCCCCTGATTTTTGCCAGTGTTTATTGATTGTGATGCTCCAGGCATAAATAAATAAACAAAATCACGTCCTGCTGTCCTGCCGCTAATCAATGGGTGGTTTTTACAAGCCTGCAGATCATGTTACAGGGGCAATAGCTAACGTGGGCTCAGCAGATGTGGCTGCAAGCTGTGATTTTTGCATGCAAAAGTGATTTAAAAATAAAACCATCTCCCTGCATCTGTGCTCTCTGGCTTTAAAAGTGGCCCTTCCTGCTCCATCTTTCACTAGAGGACAGCTGTTTCAACACCTTCCTATGCGATGTGGCTGCCACAACCACAGCTTTTCTGTGCTGTTCTTTGTCTCAGGCGAATAGAATTTCACATCACAAAAGCACACTGTAGCTCACCTTTGTGGGATGATGTCACTGGACAAATTGTTACAGTATGCACCAGCATGAATGATTAAATTATTGTTTTGCCCAATTCCTCTCCTGAAGGGACTAGCTGCAAGCAGCGTTGCACCCATTGCAGTTTTGATGGAGGGGAACAGTTTGGTGCCTGAGGACCACACATATTAAACTAACCTTCTATCCTAAATATCTGTCTATTCTATACTGTTTCAGTGCTCAGCAGTGCTTATTTCTTCACACCTGTGTCCTTACACTTGCTTACACTTAATACTTTCTATATTCTACTCTTTCACATTTGCAACAAATGTGTTCTTCTGAAATGCAAAGCTGTGGCAGAAATGGTTGTGTGGAGATGACTCTGTGATGACTGAAGCTGTGATGAATTTTTATTTTAGAATCAAGGAGGTTAACAAACATGAAAGAAAAAGCTGTTGAGTGGAACAGGCCTGTCTTATCAGGCTGCTAACATATTCTCAGCTTCATTTGCTTTGAATCACCGTGTTCCAGCAGACATCGTTTTTCAGCCCGGATGTTTTTCATTACTTTTAAATGGTAGGGATATCTGTTCATAGACCACAGGGCCACTGTGAGTAATGTTTTCAGAATAAGAACCATCCCAGAGGATTTCAGTTTTTAGTCACTGTAGCAGAAATCACAGCTAAGTCACAGCTTGCACCAGCGATGGAGCACCTGGTGGGAAGGCAGGATCAACCCAGGGGAGCTCAGGTGCATGCAGTGCAATTACCTGAAGGGCTGGAGCCAGGATCCAGCCCTCATTTAAGGGTTGGCAGTGGAGATAAGAGGATCTTGCTGGAGGTCTCTGCACACCTGAGGCCTTCTGAAGGAAAGCAGCCTCTTTCCTTTATTTTTGTGCCTACAGCTGTTGTGTTTGAGCAAATCCTCACTTGCTACAGCCTGGGACCTTGCTGCTCTGCTGTCATTGCTATGCTTTCCGCTGCATCACTATGGGCTAAATCTTGCTGGCTTCTATTTTAGTCAGAGCGTGAATAGGGTCAAGAGGGATTTGGCCTTATCTTTTTGTCACTGTAGTTGAGTCCAGCTGTGGGATGTCTGCAGAAACGTCAGTGTCAGTTGTCTCGCAATCAGCAGTGACAGCAAACATGATTCTGTTGTGTGTTTACAGATAACAGCCAACAAATTGACCTTATATATCAAGCATGTCAATAAATCAAGCAACTATTCTTCTGAAAAATAACTGCTCTTCTTCCTGTTCTCCCTTTTCTCTCTCCCCTTACACACGTGCTGTAGTGGTGCTAGCTTTAGACACTTCAGGTTTGGTTTAGATACCCTTCACAACCAAGTTACAAATCTTTCAGTTTTGAGTGTTTATTTTGAGGGTAAAAAGTCCAAAGTTGCTGCATGTTATTCCTATTTATGATTGGGCAATAAGGTCTCTTCCAAGCTGAGTTCTTTGCCTTCAGATGTCTTTTATTCCTTTACCAAAGAACAACAACAGAAAATACTTTATTTGTTATAAGTAGATTCACTTTCTCTACCCCATTCTGTATCATGATATTTATCTTATATGGTACATACTCTTTTCTGTACCACTCACTTCAGTATACTATCAGATCTCATCCTGAATTGTTCTCATTTAAATTTGATGTATGTTATGTCAAGTAATTTGGGAATTTTTTTTTTTTAATTTTTAGAACTAGGATAAAAATGAAAAACACTGAGGTGCCTTAGAGCTTGCATGTCTGAGACTTCAGCATTGGAAAGCATCAAGGATACGTTCAGGAATGGCAGACAACACATGGTGAGTAGCATCAGGGATATCTGGACTTTATTTCTTTAATGCCAGTGCCTCTGTATTTCTTGCTGGCATAATTTACAGTACCTTAAATGAATTAGTACCAGAGCTTCCCTGGTCTTGAAAGAATAACTATGCATCATCTTTGACACAGCAGCTAATCACATCCAAGAGAATTCTAAGGCATGTAGTCATAAATTCTGTTACTTAAGCTTAAGATAAAGATTGGTGGTGAAAAACTGGGTTGAGAGCCAAACAGAAGGTGCAGCTTGCAAAACATATCCTGGTGTTGGGGTTGAGTTCTGAAATTCACCAGGTCAAAGCATGCAGAAGTTGCTTTTAACTCAGGTGACCAGTAGTTCCTTCCTAAACTGTTGCACTCCCAAAGCTCATTAAACAAACCTCTAGGTCTAGTTGACCTCTAGGTCTCTTACCTTCAAGCCTTAGATCTGTTCATGTAGACCTCATTCTTGTTAAAGGCAAAATGACCAGAATTTCTAGTGGTTAGCCCCCAGATCATACTGGATGAGAAGCCAATTATTGGGTAACAGAAGCCAGCTTTTCAGGTATCCAATCAGCAACTGAAATGGAACAAAGTAAGAGAGCATCTTTAGCCAGCAGAAATTAAGCACACTATTTTTTATAGTGTCAACAGAATGAAGAAACTAATTTCTGGTCCATTTAGCTTTCTCCAGCCCTGTCCAGTAACACAGA
Organism: Centrocercus urophasianus; assembly: GCF_019232065.1. Classification (NCBI taxonomy): domain Eukaryota; kingdom Metazoa; phylum Chordata; class Aves; order Galliformes; family Phasianidae; genus Centrocercus; species Centrocercus urophasianus. The sequence goes on along the minus strand of NW_024885177.1, from coordinate 848,107 downwards.
GCCTTTAAGAAAATATCAAGTGCTCATGTCCTCCCCTGTTCTACATGGAATTTTCTGTTATTTTGCTTGCACTATTCCATTCTACAGCATAAAGTCCTACAACCAATTATCCCTGTTAGTAGACAAAGGCTTGCTGTCATTGCCAGTTATTGTGAAAGGCATCTCTAAATATAGGTATAAAAACTGTACAGCAGCCTTCCCTGACACTGCTTTGAATCTCTCTCCCTCTCCTATGTCTGTATAACCACCACTGATTCCACTGGCTAGGTTGAATCATTACTAAATTAACTGAGTGTAAAAGGAGAATCAGACCCACCCACTAAACAGAGAGCACTGTACTTTATTTTCATTCTGTTTGAAACAAGAGATTTGGTGCTTCAGCTGTCAGCAGTGAGACAGTAGTTTTCACCTGTGGAGCTCTTCCAGACAAGTGAGAGCACTGAGAAGCTACTGACAGCTTTTAATTTCTATTACTGGGAGCTTGAGGCATTGATGTGAATACAAAAGCACACTTTTGTGAGGTATGTGTGGCTTACACATAATGCCCCATTGCCATTCTTGTTTGTGTTTTCATGTGACATTTCTTCTTTGTTCCTTTAGCTGCATGCTCTCTAAAAGGAGCATCACTGCATTCCTCTGCATGGTGCTACACTTCATTTTGTTTTTCCCCCAGCAGCCTCAGGTGATTGGACTGTTAATGTAGTTAGGTAAGGAGTGGAAGGAAGGAAGAAATGTGGGCTCTGAAACAGAACGGCAAGGCACGTGTTTGTGCAGCACAACCCTTTTGTCCATTCTGCTTTGTCACTAACAAAGCCCCATGGGTTTCTCACTGTGTGCTCTGAGGCTCAGAATCTGGGCTGCCCTTCACAGGGTAGAGAGGATAATGCTGGCTTGGCTCTTCCCAAATTCAAATAGGTCTGACCTCTGGGACTGCTCCAATTTATTGCCTACAGCAGCTCCTTTGAAGGCCAGTGACAGACAACCTAGAATTGGTGAACTACAAAATATTTTCTCTGGATTTCCTTAAATCCTTGCATAGGAATTTTAGTCAGCATCAAGAAAGAAGAGACAAAGATGTAATAGGTGGATTTGTTTGGCAGACAAAACTTTGATGTTGGAAGAAATTCAGGTCAGCTGTGAAATGAAGATTTTAAGGAGTTTGTTTAGAAAATATTTCTGTGCTCCAGCTTCAGTAAAGTTCTACTTTTCCTTCATTCCTCCGGCTGAACTGTTTGCTGAGGGTTGACCTGAATTTACAAACAGCCGATCTTCCACCAAAAAATGCAGTTTATTTTTTTTTCAGTGACTTGAGAATATAAATTTCAACCAAGTATAACCAAAGAATTTGGGTGGAACCCATGCTTAAGTTTGCCATACAAATCAGATGGACTGGGGAAAACTGCACTGTCATGCAAGCCTTGTAGTGGATCTTTGCAGTGAACATCCAGCAATTAGGATTCTCAGGCAGGCATTTGCAAACCCCGTTCCTCTGCAGCAAACACTTGCAATGTGAAAAGTAACAAACCAAAATATTCTTTACAGATGCTTTTATATACAAACATATTGAGATTCTGAGGTAGGTGAATATAGATCCTTCACGTTCTGGTGCTTTTAGCTTGAACACCACAAAGTTTAATGCCTGCTTTTCTTTGCCCAGAGAAGGGTTAAGCTTTGTGTTTGCCGACAGCATTGCAGCAAAGGGGATAAAGTAAGCTTGAAGGGCAGAAATGATGTACTGCATCTTTAATAGGGTGTGTCTAATCCACTTGCTGCAGTCTCTGCTGCAGTGAGGTTCAATTTGGGCTCTGTCTGTCTTTGTTAACTCTCCTTATTTTATGATAATTGGAGATAGAACAAGAATGGCTGTTGATCTGAAGCTGACCAGTAGCCCATGAAGGGTGGGAGCCGTGGTGTAGCACACATCCCCAGCTCTGCCACCCATTGCTTAAACCAAAAACTTTTGTCAGTGATTCTGAGCTTTCGGTGAGTTTAAAGGTTCTGTTGCATACAGAAGGGGGCTAGGCAGGGATTTCTTACCCTGTTAGCAACTACATGTAGTCATCAAATGTGTTTTGCAGCAGTTGCTGAATGTTTCTGGATCGACTTGGCACTTATATAAAGGAGATTATTAGGCTATTGAATATCCCTGAGATTTTTAACAGTCCCTCAAACTCATTTTACCTGCAGTCATAAAAGGCTTCTTAAAGTGTTGAGAAGCAGGTGTTAGAGGATTAAAAGATCTTGAAATGTGTCCTCTGCCTTTGGGACTGCAGTGCTGACTGTACTGGGCAGGTCCAGAGCCACACACAAAGTCATTGCACATTGTATAAAGCTTTCTGTAGTCTCCTGAGTGCTTGCTCCCGTTATATATAAACATCCATCTAGGACAGAAGTATCATATTTAAAACCTGTGAATTTGTCTATTACCAACTTAGTGTTCGCAGCTATTTTTGTGTTCAAAGAAGACTTTTTAAAACTACCTTGTAATTTATTACTTCTCTGGCATATGGTGTTGCTATAAGAAGAGTTCCAATGTCACTAAATGTACTTGTGGTTTCACACCGAGATCTAATCCTTATAATTGAACTTCTGATCATAATGTGCATCTATGACTTGGTCTTTTTTCTACCGAGTCGAAGCAGTGTCAGCTATTTTGTGCATTGAAATCAAAAGGTGATATTTAACCAAATCTTAAATAATTGAGGCTATCATTTTAGTAGCAACTTGTGTATTCTAACAGACTCATGCTGCTAACACATTTGTATGCATGGGCTCCTGCAGAATATGTGGAGTCCACCAAAAACTAATCAGGCTTCTTGTTAATATTAAGGACAGTTTGCAAGACCAGCCTCTGTAATTATGAAGCAGCAGGCATAATTTCTGCTCATCTGTGAAGAATTCACAGTACTTCTGGCACTGAAAATGAGATAGCACTTGTTTAATCTCCTCCAATGTCGTGAGAGTTCTCTATTTGAAGTCCTGCAGAGACTTCAGAGGAGATTGCAGAACACGGAGTGGCTAGCATTTCACTTAGAGTTAGGGAGCACATATATTTCCAGAGGAAGTGCAGAGCCAGACTTCAAAGCTCATTGAGCAATGTTACCTCCGGAACAGCGCAAACCCCTTTAGATGACACAGTGCATCAGCCATAGGAGCAGTGAAATGCTGCTGATTCATCTCTATCTCTACTTTCTCTTACCTGAACTGGAGTGCCACCAAGCGTCAATCCGCAGGACGGCAGCAGCCCTGCCTGATCGAAACAGGCAGCTTCCAAACGATCCTTTCCAGGGAATGCAGTGTTCTGCAGCAGGTGGGACCAGAGCTAAAACATCACCTCTGAAACAGAAATACGAAGGCTTGAAGTTGGGATAACAGCATGGATTCTTCCAAAGCCTTAAAACTCACTGTAACTATCAGGAACAGATTTAGGAATGTTCTCAGCTTAAAACTGTTGGCTGATAGAAAAAATGGCTCAGTAGTTAATACACTGGGTACTGACCCTACAGCACAGCTAAGACCAGAAGGTAGTAGCAGGTGCTTTGTTTATGACCAATTCCTCACAATCCAGAGATGGAGTCTGAAAGCAAATGTGCAAAACTGGTGAGCTGGAAGGGACCTTATCTGTTGGCCTCTAAAACACTAGTCCTGTGGTGATAGATGGAGAAAAGGAAAGATGATACTAATACAAGATTGTGGCAGCCATGAATGATGAGACAATACATCATGTGAATGCATTAATCTTATGTAATTTCAGAGAAGGAAACTTGCCAAAACTGATGTAAATAGAAATCTGGAACATTTCTAGGTATATACCCTATTTGAATCTCATGTGGACTCTGCCAGGACTCACTGTGCTGGCTTTTTTTTTTTCGATAACACTCAAGGTGATCCACATTTGTCCTGCATTCCTTCCTCTGAGTTATAAGAGGGGTATAATGTCTGTATCAAGTAATCTGTATCACATCTGAGATCAAGTAATAGAAACGCTGTTCTCCTCCTGTCAGTAGAGATTTACTGGCTAATTGTACTGTGCTATTAAGCAGTGCTGTTAATAAGATTGGAATACTTGTTTAGGGAAGTAAGCCTACTGACTGAAATGAGAGTATGAGAGCAGATCCCACTCAGAATGGGGGCTGTAGCTAACTGAGAAATTGTTCCCTACAGTGTATTTTATGGTTTGCAATGGAACCTAAGTAGGCAAAAACTGGAAGTAGCCAAGCAGAAGGTAAAGCACTATGAATTTTCCTTCTTAGAAGAAGGAATGCAGAGAGCCCAGGGAAAACAATGGTGTGCCTCACCAGGAGATCTGCCTGTTCCCTGCAGTGCTGAAACAAACATTGCCAGGTTGGTGGGGCCAGGGATGGCTTCGTCAAATTGCAAATCAAATCTGCTTCTGCTTTCCTTCCCTCAAACAATATATTGAACTGCTACCCCTGAATCAGCCGTCCCATCTGGTACTCACTGAAACCAAAGAGCTGAATCACCAAACTGAATAGAGTTGGAGCTGGCTGCTTAATTGGTGGATTTATGTCTTAATATGGAGAAACGTTCAAAGCCCTGAGAGGTGTCAGCATGTCACTGAAGGCAGCAGAGTGGGACTGACTGACAGCAGCTGAGATCCAGCGCTCTCATTTGTTTTCTCATGCAGACTTTAGACAAGTAATTATAGATTGCACGTAAGCACACACACACAAAATGCTCTTAAGGACAAAAGACTCCATCTTTTTTGTGCAGTTTTTTTCTTTTATTTGTTATGCTGCGGTCTGGGTTAAAGGCCATCATCTGTGATCTCTCTACTTGTGCTACTGCGTAGAAGAATATAGGTCTGATTCTGGAGTCCTGCAGTGTTTAATCCTTCACTATGAGAGTTGGCAGTGGATCAGACGTTGTCTTGCTAAGATTAGTCTTCAATGTCAGTAAAGAAATAATACAATCAAGTCTTCCTCCCTTTCTTACCGTGCCGTTTTGATTAACAAATTAGTGTTTCTAGACCTCTGTGTTAGAGAAGACAGTTTGGGCAGTGTGTTGGCAATCTGTTCCTATATGATTTCTACACTAAACTCACTAATTAAAATCCAGAATAATAGGAAGACGGGGCTTTTTCTGATCTACTACAGAGAGTTACCATTTGCCAGCAAGTAATTTTATTTTCTTTTGCTTGGTTGGTTGCTTTTGCTTTGCCACAGGCAGCTCACATACCCTGAATGCCTGGCAACAGTGATCTGACGTCAGCCCAGGCACAGAGCAGCAGAAATAGTGCCTTGTCACTGTGTTCTCCTTGGGCGTGAGCTGCATTATGCTGTTGCAGGGACAGTCTGTCTTAAATCGCCTGCAGAGAGAAACGCCAATGAGGTGCTGAGCCCAGCTTGGGAGGGGGTCACAGGCAGTACTGGCCGTGGCAGCGTGGTGCATGCTGAGGGCACGGGTCTGAGCACAGCAGGAGCCGTTTCCTACTGGAACAAGTGACTCCTTGTCAGCTGCTGCCAACTGCTGTGCGTAGCAAAGTGGCAGAACTGCTGTCTTCCACAGTGCACAAAACCATCCCGTGCAAGGCAATGGTTCCCATTTTCTGTAGGACCCGTAGAGAATGTGCTGCACTGAGTCACTGCTCAGCCAGTTGGCACTATCACACCTCACCGGCTGTGCTGCTCCCACAGTGACTTGGAACGTGAAGTTTTACTGAAAAATAGGCAAGCAGAGTGCTCAAAATACAATGAGGATGGTGTAGTTTACAGAGAAGTATGCAGAAGTTATTTGTTGCATTGCTCTGAGGTTTATCTTCAATTTGCTTTGTAGGAATCACATAATCACTGTTTGAATTTTGAACTGCCTGTTCAGGCTTTGAAAAGCAAAGATGGTTGAAGTTGATGTGCTTGTCTATAAGAAATCCTTAAAGATCTTGATTCTACAAATGCCCTTTTTGTTTTCACACAGTAAATACTGAGAGTAGAACTGTCAATCAGTTACATCTCGTGTCATTTCTGTGTGCTGGAGGAGGTAGTTTTTCATGCAGAAGTTAGAAATCTCGTCTTTGCTGCAGAAATACTTGAGCTAGGCAAGTAATTTGGTAGGAAGCAACATTGCAGAAACTGAAATCCTGCATCCTGATTCATCAGTTGTACAAAATACATTTGTGGAGCAGTTTTCAACTGCTTTTCTTTTTCTCCTGCAAAGGGAGCAGGCCATTGCCCCCAGGTGAGCTGTAGCTTTGTCACAAAGGAGTCTGAGGGCAGAGAGCTCCGCAGAGCAAACTGTGCCCCACGTTGATCTCTTGGTGGCATCTAGTGTTTCCAATGTGTAACAGCATCTACTTGCAAAGGGGACTGCGGTAACCTTGAGGACTTCTCTTGAGATGAAACGTTTGTGGATCTCTTTTTGTGCCGCATATCAACTCCTGTGAGGGCTGTATGCTCAGACCTTTTAAAAGAAACGATTTCTAAAGCCCCCCTCCCTCTATCCCAGTGCTTTCCTTTGATTTTGGCACTTAGTGAGTTTTTTCTTCATCTTTGATACATCTGTCATTAATCCCCATTCTCAGGGATTTATGATCTCTGCTGCCCTCAGTTCTAAGCTGAGATTCTTTTCCCTCCCAGCAGCTGTAATAGTTTCGCTCCTCTGAAGGGATGAAACAATCTATTGGACCCTGTGTTAGAATTAACCTCATGCCTTTGAGCACTGAGACAACAGAAGGTGTCTGTGAATGTTACTGGCAGAACTGTGTTGAGGCTCCGTGCCCCTTTCATGAAAGGCAGAGGAAGAAGGCAGTATTGTCACAGCTGGGAGAAGTGGAATGTAAGCTGAGACTTGTGATAACACACAACATAGAGACTTCCCAGGAGCAGAGGAAGGAGGAGTATTGCTTTTATGCAAGGAATTATTGATTGCAGTCTGCTGAAGAGAAATATGACATTTGCTCACGAGTCCGAAGAATTATTGGAAGCTCATTTCCAGCCCTGAATATTTTGATTAAATCTGGCCACACAGCTCCCTGCTGAGGACACTTTCGGGAACAAGCTCTTCAGACATTAAAGATGTAAGAGTTGCATTAAAATATAAAATAGTCGATATCCATGATTCATCTGTGATGGATAGATACCACAGGCATTGCAAGAGGGCTTCTACTAATAGCCACTTTGGAATTAGCCAGTGATTCTTAATGAAAATGCCTGCCAGCACTTCCTCCTTTTAATCTTTCACATGAGCACAAAGAGGAGGGAGGACTGGGATCACTGGAACAAAAGTAAAATACAAAATGAGAGTTTGCCAGCATCTTGGTAGCTCCTGTTCTATTGCACTTGTGCCATAGTGACCCCAGTTGAGAGTTCTGGCCTACGTGGTAGGAAAGAAGCAGGAATAGAATGAAAGCAGGCTGAGTTTTTCCTACTGGTGTAAATAAGCAGAGTAAATGTCTGAGATGCCAGACTGCCAGTTGACCCAAATACATCCATCGTTGTACTTCATCTTTCAACTCAAGTGTTGCAAAATCTCTTTCTGTCTATGTAGAGTGCTAAAACCAAATTTCATCACAGCTTTCCTTGCTGTTCCATGCTTTGTAAATGGAGTAATTATAGATTCAGTGATCTTTTATCCTCTCATCTATTGCAATGAAGTGTCTCTTATGGGTGGGTGAATTGTGCCACAACAGCAGCAGCAATGTGTTCTCCCATCCTGAAATCAAGTGAGCTCTGTTTAATCTCACTGAGGATAAAACTGGTTTAATTTTCCATAGTAAATAGGAACAATATAGCACAACACACCCCACAGTATGTTAGCCTTGGAATTAAATATTTATCAGCTATACATTTCTACAAAACATTTATCTCCACAGCAATTATTCAGTCAGATAGAAGGAAGGAGCCCAGAAATATTCACAGTGTGAAATGGTGTCAGAAAACAAATATTGCCCTGGGGATGCTTTTTTTCTGTTTCAAATCTAGCAAAACTCTCTGCTCTCTTATCACAGTTCCAAACCATTCATGGAGCTGCTGTATTATACAGAAACAATGGTAGAAAGTGAGTAACTGTCACAATATAATAATGAATAGGCAGTTGAAAATATAACCCTATGACCATTTAGCTGTGTAGAAACCAGCAACTAGATGAAAGAAGAGTTAGCAGTTCATGGCTTTTTGGTAGACCAGTACCAGTGTGAGACAGGAGTGTAAATGAACCTAGCAGCTGTGAAATTCATCGTTCTTCATTTGATAGAGTTCCTCCTCCAGCCTCAATTTTTCTTGTCATAAAATAGCTAATGGGTAAAATAAAATGGCCAAAGCAGAGTATGGGAATCTGGAATCCTTAGGTTTGTGTTGCAGGCTCTGAACAAGTCTCTAATAATGGACTGATAGAAATGAGATTTTGCTCCTCACTTCACAGCGATTAGCCATGGAATCTAGTTCTAAATGGTGCTGCCATTGAAACTGTTCTTCCTCTATGATTTAGAGTGTCCCTTGAGAAAAAAACACAAGTGAAAATGGTTTATTTAAGCTCATACTCTGTATTTTCTTGGACTTTAGGCTGATTTACTGTGAAGAATGGAAATGGCTTTAGTTTGGAAGAAAGAGTTGCTTGCTTCTTGCTTTTTGTCATTCTTAATTTGTAAAGCTCCCATCAGTAGCTGAGGGAGTTCTGAATAACCCAGAATGTAACTGGGTACAAGACTGGGACACGAAGACAAATTTCCTTCTCTCTCCATCTCTGATGAAATACCAAACCAGTCACATGAGTTCATAATGACCGTTTCTAGTGGAAGTTTCTGTCCTGTTTCAGTCACGCACTGAAGATCTGCATCTTCCCCTCTGGCACAACATCAGCTCATGCAAAGAAGCACCAACATTGGTGAAGGACTGCTTGCTTCTATCAGCTGATGAAGTGTTCTGCTGTTTCCTTAATTGTGCTGACATTGCTCACAGTTTTATGGCAGGCTCCATTTAGGTAACACATAGCTCTTCAGATCCGTTGTTGACAGAACAAGGTTACAGAGATCTTTATCTTCACAGATTTTGCAATGAAAGCTTGAAGTCTATTTCTGTCAAACTTGCTTGTTCTGTTATTCCCTAGAAATAACCACAAATTTAAGTCTAGCAATTTTGATTGAGATTTTACCTGGGGCCACTGGCTTGCAAAACCTTTCATCAAACATGCAGCAATCTTTCTGAGAAAGGGAACAGCAAGATAACCTTTACCTATGCTTTCTGCTAATCTTTTTAAAAGGAGTTTGAAAGCAAGATAAAACAATTTAATATGCAGCTGTTGGGAAAGGTCTTGTTACCCCAAGTTGAAACATAGCAGTCAGGTGATCTCCAACTGAAGTTAATGTCACAACCCTATTTGTCATTGCTGAGACCAACATTTGAATGTCACAGCTCTATCTGTCATTGTTGAGATCAACATTTGGAGCATGAAGCGTGAAAAGCAAACAAGGCAGTTGATTTCAATGAAGCTGTGCTGATTTACATCCACTGAAGATCATGTCCACGGAATGAGTTACTAATGTGGCTTCCAACAGTAGCTCATTCCTGAGCTGAAGAGCAGAATTTAATGCTGGCCCACAGGGCTCTTTCTCAGTGCACGTGGCAGCAGTAAATGGGCTCAGGTGAATTACAGATGATGAAGATAGCTAGAAGCAGTTTTAAAGACAGATCTGTGAATGCTGCACACTTTGAGGTACCATATCTCCTTGCATTTTATATCAGGAACATTGAATTTGGGACTTAACAGAACCTACAGGAGTAAGGTTTTGGCCTGCTTGTATTGGTGCAGGTAAGTGAAAATGTTTCCGTGCATCATACAGCAGTGGAGATACTCTTAAGTGTTACAGACATCCTATTAACATTTGCACTTTCCTTGGCGTATTTTGCTTCACTGGAGTTTTGCAGCAATTGTAGAAGTTGATTGCATGATTGGTCCTTTGATTTGCATGGGTAGGATTCGTGTCTGAACAAAGGAAGAGATTACCATCTGGAGAAAATGCAGAGTAGATGGGAAGATTCTTCTATCAATCCTTACTAACAGACAGATGGAGGAGGAGTAGGGAAACTGCTTTGAAATTGTAATAAACTCAGACATAAAAATACAAAGCTATTAAAATGGAAACACCAACTAACTGATTACTCAGAACCTGTTCAGCTGACCTAGGGATACATCAAGGCAGACTTTTCCAAAGCTGCCTAAGGGTTGTTGCAGTCCCCATTCCTGTCTAATTGAAAAAGAGTCAGGTTTCAGTACTCAGATGGCTTTGGAATTTTTTGCACCAAATCATGAAACAGAGATGATTACTTTTCATCTGGAATTCCTTCTGAGAAAAAAGTGATAAGCCTGTCTAGTGAACCATTATGCTACACAGTGCTGTGTTACTGCAGCTCAGTAATGCATAACTACCAAAATCAACAGCTCTGACCATCAGGACTGAAGAAATGCAGGGGTGGCGTGGAGGAAATCCAGTGGAACTGCATAACTTTGTGGCTTCAGACTTGTCCCATGCTGGGGCTGCTGGTCATGCCAGCTGCTGCTGCTAAGGAGAAGCAAAGTCGTCTTGACCCCTCCAAGACTCCAAACTTACTCCACAGGATTTAGCATCTGAGGTACTTTCAAATTCCTACTAGACACCTTTCATGTCATTAAGCATCTGAACCCCTTTACAAATCTGTCCCCAAGACATGCATCAGTTTTGGAAAAGGAAACTCCATCATTACTTTTGGGATTTTTAGACAAAAGCCATAGCTTTACATAGCATCTTCTCTATCGGGTCTCTCAGAAACATTGCTTACCCACTCTTCTCCTCATTTGTCAACCCAAAATATCATGCAAGATGACAGTTTTTATCTCCCACGGAGTTTGCTACTCTGCCTTCTACAAAGAAATACTGTATGCCCTCCTTAAGAAGTGATTTGTGCTGTGTATAAATAAAACAGAGACAGGGAACACCCATTCACATCAGACCTTGGGTCAATGGGCTGCTCATAGAGCTGCTGTGTATTTTTTCCACTGAAGGAAGTGTTTCCTTCCATCGCTGCAGGAAGACAAAACAAACTGTATTTGCAGAAGAGCAAATCTTGCTTTTTCTTTACTCCTAAATCAGAGAGGACATTTCTGTATGAGTTTGTTGTACCTTAGTTCTATGTGATAATCAAAAGATGGGTACTGGCAGCTGTAAACCTCAGTGTAGATAAGGAACGCTTGCACTTTCTCACAGCTGTGTTGGTAGAGAACAATCCAGAAAAAACATTATTGGTGAAATCAGTGGTTTTGTTGAAAAGTTGCTTAGAAATATCACTGTTGCTTTAACAGAACAACAAAATGAGCCGACAGTGTGATAATGCAAGCTAGTATTGTTATACAAGCATTTGCCTTATTTGGGTAACGAAATATGCAGTGAAATAGTCAGCTACACATACATGTATCTGGGCTGCGAGATCTTCAGATAAAACAAAACACTATTGCATGATAAAACATGTACAGGCAGATAGAGAAAAGCTTCCATTGTAGTGTATGTATTTGCATATTTAATTGCATATATGGCTTCCTCTGTTGCTTTTAATTTATGACTTCTGCTGGTGATTGGAAAATGAGGGCCCATTTCTGATCTATACCTGATCATTCATCAGGTGGAGGGTTTGAATTGTGGTAGAAGGGTTTTTTGCTGTGTGGTCGTGCACTACAACTGTCCTGAACAAGAGTTTTATTATTTTCTCCACTGCTTCTCTTCTTTTGCTTAAATTACAGTGTGAGCTGCTTGATCCAAGTGCCACCTTTTTCTTTATCTATGCACAGAATCCAGCAAGATGAGAACTATTGCAGTCACCTGCCTGGATTCTAAGTGTTACCATAGGAAAAGCTTTCCATTGCCGTTTCCATTCACCCAGTGAAGGTCAGCACATTCTTCAGCTATTGAAGTTCTTACTTGGAACATAGGAGGGCACTAGAATTACATTTCTTCATCTCTAATTATGCACAAAGCAAGAGATGCAGTTAGGCAGTGCTTCAGAAATGTTTGTAGGACGCAGGGTTCTTTCTAACTTCAAGTTCTGAAATGCTCAGTTTAGAGAAAGGATTTACAGCTGTCAGATAAATGGCAACTATGGAATGTGAAAGTAATACAACATTCTCAGTGCCTATGAATGCCTGTGAATCCTGGTCACCCAAATTGCCCCCAAATTTGACATGTATATGCTGTACATAATGTACATAAATGCTGTAACATAACATCAATCTTGTGGGTTTGAGGTGGGATTTATGTAAAGAGAGATAATCTCTGCTGTAAACTTGATGATAATTTAATTATCTACCTTGCTGTCGTTAGAGGCAGAGAAGAACAGGGTCCAGGCTTTGCCATTAACATCCCTGTTTAAGCAGCACATAAGCACTGAAAGATAAAAAGAAAAATATTTGGTAAAATAAGATTAATAAAAGCCTTTCCTCAACAAAAGCTACTTTCAGTGGAAGCTGCAGCTTCCTGTTCCCTGTGCCCCCAACACTTGCAAATCATTGTATTTAACAAATCGTTCAACTATCTCCAGCTATTCTAGTTGCTGCTTGTCTGTCTTTCATGTTTTGCTCTGTTTTTCATTTGCTGCCAAGAATTTGCTTTACCTGGGCTGGAAAATACTGCTCAGTTCAGTCAGCTTAACTCTATCAACAGAAATCTTACAGTAAAATGAAGCTTTTAGGCAAGCAGACTCTCCATTAAAGAACCTCCAGCCAAAGGCCTTGGCAGCCACAATGTGGGTCTTCTTTGAAAACTCATGCCACTGTCTTCCTAACACTTTGCTGTTCTGGCCTCGGATCCGGCCACTTTCCACAGTCCCTCCCTGGTCATCTATGAGACACTCATCAAGCTGCTGCTTTATTTGGTGTGATGCTATGGAAAGCCATTAGGAATAGCATAAGGAAAAAGGGAAGGAAGCAAAGTTTATCAGCAAGGAAAGAGATTTTTTTTCCCCTCTTTCTAAAGAGAGTAAGTTTAACTAACTTTGGGTGTTATGATGTGAGGAATGTTTGGCTTGAAGTACTGAAGCTTTTACATGAAGAACACTTCAGGCATTGCTAAAAGAGCGAACAGCCTCATCCAGACAGTCTGGTATCAGAGCAGAGGGGCTCAGAACAACCACCACCCCTTTGACTGCCTTGATAGCATTATTGCATTGCTCTTTGGAGACCTCTTTAAGGTCTGGAGTGGTTGCAGCATTAACCTTATATAAGGAACAAGTGAATCTTCCAGAATTTGCAAAGGATTTGTAAAATATCTCAATATACCTTCTCCAAACTTTAAGAAGTTGTCAGGTGCCCCTGAGCTGGTGAGGGGGCCCTGGGCAGCACTGTGCAATTCCTGTCAGCACTCAGCTCCCCATGGAATCTCTATGGGACTACATTCAGTGGCACTATTGAATCTTCAGCTCGAGCAACTACAGGCTTTTATGGGTTAGAGCAAGGGCTTCAAGTACATCTCAGTACAGCATCTGATGCACAGGTGGCTGAGTTTAGTTAGGTTTTTATGAAAAACAAATGAGTTAACCAGTTCCAATTTCCACTGACATTCTCTGTGGAAGCTTCAGGTGCTGTGCAGGTATTGAAAGAGTCCACATTCAACCTCTAAGCTGCAGTGTTACAATGTTTGGTGGCTCAGAAGCATAGCTGGGAGCAGGTCAGTCCTGTTGTGAGCATCCCTTGGGAGCAGAGCACGTCACTGCAAGGCAGGGTTTGCCTTTTTAGTGAGGGTAACATTGCAGTGCATCACAGCTGGATGAGTAATGTGCTGTGCATGGGCTGAGCATCTGACCAGATCAGCAGGTATTATGAAAATGTTGTATGCTGGTACTGTGGCACGTGTAATGATATCAAGTGTACTTATGTTGGGCTGGCAAGGATCAAGGTTATTTGTTGGAGAGTGCAAATTACTAGTAATTAATTATTATTTATATTTCTCTACCACTTACAGGCGCCAGTGAAGATGAAGGCAAATTAAATTCAGTAGAAGCATAGATGGGAGAGGTATGTATGGGAAGCTGCTCTGAAGATGCACAAGGGATGCATCTGGGGCTCACATGAAGTGATCTGCCCAGGGCAGTGCAGCAGCTGAGCACAAGAGCTATCCCCAGTGCTTCTGACTTGTAATGTAAAGTAATGAAAAAAGCTGATCTCCCTGGATTTTCATGCTTCAGTGCAATGAAACAGGTGGTTGAGTTTTCAGGTATTCAGAACGCTTACAGTTTTCATCACCTGCCACGGGAGACAGGCATGCTGCAAAGGCAGAGATGACGTCTCGTTACTTCCCAAGGAGATGTAAGGACCCCGTAAGGACCGGGACATTCTCACTGCACCCCCGCTTAGAAATGACGGTGCGATTCTCAGTGGTGCTGCTGAGGCTATCGGCAGTGGGTGGTGCTGAGACGCAGCGCAGACAGCACAGCTCTGGAAGCCGGCCAGTCTGGTTCAGGTCAGAACCCCAGACCTGCACAGCAGGATCCGGGCAGGCACACAGCTTCTCTCTCCCTGTCACCACTTTTAAGCACTTTATCACGTCCCAGCTCACCGCACTTCAGTGCAGGCTGACATCATCAGGTGCCAACTCAAACAAGAACACCGGGTTTTTTTGTGTGTTTGGTTTCTGTTTTTGTTTTTGTTTTTTGCAAAGCGCAGCCCCGTGACCGCTTTTATTTATTTGTTCCCCAGATGCTTTGAATTCTTTTAAAACAGCCTTTTTTTTTTTTTTTCTTACTGATTTAGGGTTTGATATTAAAACACTCTTCTGGGAGCCTGGCAGCATCAGCACGGAGCGCAGCCGGGGCGGGGCGGAGCGGGGCGGGCCGAGCACAGCCGATCCGATCCGCCTCCCCTCGCTTCTCCCCTCCTCCGAGCCGCTCGGCTCGGCTCCGCTCGGCGCAGCGGGGAGGCTGCAAAGTTGAGAGCGGCTGTCGGGAAGTTCCGTAGCATGGCGGAGCGGGCCGGGCTGAGGCGGCGCGGAGGGGCGGAGGGCGAACGGCCGCTCTGAGCCGAGCCGTCGGGGAAGCGGCCGCCGGCATGGCCCGCTGGATCCCCACCAAGCGGGAGAAGTACGGGGTCGGTGAGTGCCAGCCCGGACCCCCGCCCCGTTCCCCTCCCGTGTCGCGGCTCCCGCGCGGCGCTTTGCTCCCCCCGCCCGCCGCAGCTCCTCTCTCTTTTCTTCTCCTTTGGATGCTTATTTCAGCCTCTTCTCTTTCAAGTTGCGGGTTTGCAGTCTTTGGACCCGCGCGAATAGAGGCAATGGTGCGCCTTCGGCTGCAGCCCGGGGAGCTGCGCTCAGCGCTGACCTTTGTGATTGAGGCTCTGCAGCGCTGTAACAGCGGCAGACGACGAACGGAGCTGCGCTCCCCGAAAGGAGATGCGCGTGGAAGCAGCGATGACAGGTTAAGAAGGTTGTAAGTTAGGATCGGAAACATCCCTGCTGGGATGACACCTTGTGCCTGCTGCCCTGCCCTCCTCATGGGGCTCACAGGGGATGTCTGAATGCTGGCTCCGTTTTCCTTAGGAGGAAGCAAACCCACAGACAAGTTCCCGTTTTCGTGAGAGCGTGACAAATTGAAAACCACACAGTTTTGAGCTCGATTGCAAGCTTTGGGCGCGGAACAGAAGGCAGGAAACCACTAATGACAGAAACAATCCCTTATAGTCGATTTCAGCTCTTATAGATCTTTTAACGAAGGGTGATCGTTTGTGCCCGGTGCATTCCACAACTGATGCAAGGAGAGTTTTTGATTGCAAGCATGCAGAAGGGTCGATTCCCTCAGGTCCTATGAGGTTGGTTGTTCAGTCTGTGAGCTGAAGAGGGAGGAACCCCGTCCTGCACGTTTGCACATTGAGCTTGAAGTGAATTATTTCCAGGTGGCTCTGCAAGGACTGCGGGTTCAGTTTGGCTAAATAAGTTCAGAGGAACTGCATGCAGCACAATCTTATCGAGGTATCAGTGAGGGTGTGGAATATCCTACAGCCTGAACTTTGTTTCTTTCTGGGTAGGGAACAGCCTGTTTGTATGTGGGAGAGCACGCGTATGACTTGGTGAGATTACTCTGGATGTCAGGGTTGAAAAATATTGGTATTATAATCAAGCACATATAGAATTGTAATCCGAATGGCTGAGCGAGATGTGTTTTATTTGTGTTGCTTTTGTTGTTGTTTTTAAAACATACCTTTCTGAGGCTCTTCTACCTGAAGAATGGCCTTGGGCAGGAGGATGAATCAGAGGCACTCCTCTCGTCAACATTTCTTCTTGCTTCCAGGGTGATTTTTTTGTGTTGTTGGTCTGAGCCAACTGCTGATTATGAAAGCTCCTCTCCGCAAAGGGCATTGGCTGGTGAGTAAGCAGGGTGGAGAACAAACTACCTCCTCCCTTATGTTACCAACCATAAGATGTGCTGGTAGGAAGTTCTCCATGTAGGTCTGTGTCTTTGCCAGCTGATCCTTATGTCCCTGAATGCGTTCATGGGCCCAACTGGTGTGGAGTTCATTGCCTTTATTTCATAACACAGCTGATAGGGTTAACCCACAGGCAGCAAGCAGAATTATTTATGCAGCGACAAACTTTGTCAGGCAGTGCTTGATACGTGGTGTTAATGAATCTTAATTCTGTCAATTTGGTATTCTCAGACTTGTCACTTTCCCTTCTACGGTTGTGCCCTGTGCTGTGCTGAAGCGTTGCACCCAGATGCCAATCCTCTTTGCTTCTGTGCTTAATTTGACTGTCAGAAATAACAGTAGGGTCTGCTCATCATAGATAGGTTAGGGGTGTATATGGCTGTTTTGTAGGGCCTTTAAGGAGGCTGTGATGCCCCATCCCTGCAGGCATTCAAGGCCAGGCTGGATGTGGCTCTGGGCAGCCTGCTCTGGTGGTTGGTGACCCTGCACACAGCAGGGGGTTGGAACCAGATGAGCGCTGTGGTCCTTTTCAACCCAGGCCATTCTGTGATTCTGTGATCCCATGAGATGGAAAAGGTCCACTTCTGTCTGGAAAACATAGGGGGCTTTGAGCGTTTTCTCTTGATACCTCAGTTTCAAGAGGCTGATGTGGATTGAAAGGAAACTGTGAGCTTCTCGTGTGGGTAAGAACTTCCATTCGCTGCTAGGGGGGAGGGTTGGTGGCTGTAAAGTATGAATACAGAAGGTTCACTGATTTTAGAAACAACAGACACATACTGTGATTGTTACCAAGCTGTGCTTTGGAAACTAATACAGAAAAACACAACCCTGTAAATCATACCAAAACACAAAGAAATTCCAAGAAGTTAACGTGTGATTCAGTGCCATGTGCCTAATGTTTGCAGTTCAGAATAGTTGATCATCTGCATCAGTCTACAGATCTGTTACTTGTGGGTTCAGATGGGTTTGCTGCCCTCCAGGAGTTTTGTTCTCAGTTGGTTAAGCCCAGAGACTGCCTTTAGCACCATTGATACAGATGGTGTATGGACTGAGTTTGAAGCTGCAGGCAGCAGAGAGGTTGGAAAACATCAAAATTGGAAATCACAGCATCCTAAGGGAAACATACATGAGATGCAGATGACTCACAGCTCCTCACTCCCAATGAATTTTCAACCCAATAACAGATCTGGGTTTGGGAGCTTCAGCTTTGTAAGGGGATGAAGATGCTGCTGAGGGTCTGATGGGCAGCATTATGCCTCTTGAAGCAGTGGGATTTCTGGGGTTTCATTAAGCTTCCTTGCAGTGTCCTTCACCTCTGGTTTGGGAAGGAAAGATGCTGAAGTTGGATGGTCTGCTCCAAATGAAATGAAATAGCCTGTTTGTGGAGTGGGGCTTCTTTAAAACAGTTGTCATTGCAGAGTGCCTTTCGTGCCAACTTTTTGTGTTGCAGGAAAGGATATCGGAATGACGCCCCAGTTTTCAGCTTCAGTTTTCTGCTTGTTTTAAAATCATTAACTTAGGGAATCCACAACGTAATTGTTTTTTCCTGCTGGCTGTAACACGGGATTGCATGAGCTTCAGCTTAAGTATTGCACTTCAGTTCTAAAAGCAATTCTTTCTTTAGTTATCATCTGCTCTTAACATGAAAGTGTTCTTTGAGGACTGGAAAAAAAAATGTACTAATGGCTTCAGCACCAAATATGAGAGAGTTTGGAGTCTGTGGAATCATTAACTATTCTATTCTGGTATAAATCCAGGCTGCTATCAGAAAAAGCCACTGCACCCCTTTTTCTGATTCCTACCTCGTGCAATAACAGTGTGAAGAAAAGGAGCAGTGCTGGTGTAAGCCAGCGCAGGGAACTGAGCCAGTTCAAAACCAGTTCAGAAAGAAAAAGTGCTGAGTTTCTAGCCAGAACAGTTTCCAGATGACTGTAACAGTGCATCAGGTACGTGGGCTTTCCATGTCACCTGTGTGAACAAACAGGATGAGAAGTGCTGTGTACGGTTCTGTGGTTGGTTTGGGTAGGTGTCTGTTCTTCAGATGGTCTTCCAGAGTGAGAAACCAGCTGGAGTTTGTTGGTGGCTTGCACTTGCATGCAGTGCTGTGGCTGTCTATTGAAATGTGTATGCACTCTGGTTTTGCAATAGGAGCTGCTCCATAGAGCTCGCATGCTGGGGCTGGGGGAGGACTGGGCAGGTTATCGCATCTGATCCTCTGCAGCTGGAGGCTCTCATGGAGCGTTCACTCCACATGCCACCAAATGGTTCAAGCCAGCAGCAAATATAGAGCTTGCAGCAGAAGTCTGAAAGCCACAATGTGTGTTGTTCTGCCTACAAAGGGCCAGAGAAACCAAAAGCATTATTTGCTGCCTGTGGTCTTCTCAAACTGTTACATGTGTAACTGAATATATTATTATGAGCCTGCAAAAACTTCACTGGTCAGTGAGGTGTATCAATGAATTCAGTGTATTTTTGTAATCTTTAGACTCTGAGCTAAATCATAATGTTTTATTCAGAAAATGTTGGGTTGGAGGGGAGCTGATGGAGCAAAGCAGTTCTGCAGCTCTGCAGAAAGTATTTGGGCTCATCTGGTGCATTTTAGAGGCAAGAAAAAGACTGGTGAACATTGGAGCAGCTTTGTTTCCCAAGCTTTCTCTGCCTCTTCACATCCCATTCCAGGGGTTTCTGTGTTGCATTTCAGCTCTGCACTCATGGGTGGCTCTTTGAGAGAGGATGGCTTGTTTTGACCCAGTTCCAAAGGAAACCAGTTTGCTATGGTTGAAATACCCTAGCCATGTTACCAATAGAAACTACCTGTTACAGGCACAAATAGCAGCCTTTCATCTGCAATCTATCATCTTTTATTTAGGGGGGGGGCATCAAATAGATTTTTTGGGTAAACTGACAGGTAATTACCCCTAGTAGTTATCGGTGACCTTTTAGACTCATTATATTTCTCTCTGCTGCAAGGAGCAGCACATAGGACTGCTCTTGCTGCAAAAAAGTATTTACTCTGTTGAAATACCATGTGGTGGTTGAGTTACAATCGGCTGCGTCATGTCTTAGGAATGGCAGTAATTTTTCAAATGTAAACCAGTGCCTGCCAGCTACAGTTGTGATTTATGTGAGCAGAAATGCAGAGAATCAGGGAGGAAGAGAGAGTGGTGCAGAAGATTTTCTTACTAATGGTTTGATTTGTGATCACTTCTGATGCATTTGGCCATCCGGTATTGGCTTCGTGTTCAAACTTCATATATCTTCCACAAAGTAGTCTTGAAATACAGCCTGTGATCACAGGAGTTGCACTACTGATTGTGGTACTTCACGTCAAATTAGAGCAGATGTCATATTTGTTTCAACTTGCTGCATGCTGCCCTATCTGCAGACTGCTGCTGAGTTTTAGGTACGCTCTGTGGTGTCCCACAGAGAGAAGGGCTCCAGGAAGATGCACGTTGAAATAGCCCAGATGAAGGAAAACTCTGTTACCTTTTGCAGGAAAGTGTGCTTAAGGATCTGAAAGTAGAAATTCAGAACTGCTTCACATCGGCTGCATGTGAGATGTTGCTTTCGAAGAGAGAAGGAAGAGGAACAAAACATTTAAATTATTGCAAACCCCTGCATGAGTATCATTCTTCAGTGGAAGGGTTATTTTGTTGTAGGCTAATCAGTTAGCAGTAAACTCAAGCAGAGTTGAAGGGCTGCTCATTGCCACGAGGACGCTGTCATCCTCTTCTGTTTCATTCAGCCTCATTCAGCAAAGCGCACTGCACTATTTGCTAACAAGCAGATTGGCAGCGATTTTAACAACTTTTCTTACGAGCTCTCAGGCTCAGCATTCTCACGCTGTCCTTCCTGATTTCTGCACTGTGTAGCGACAGCCTTCCAGTGGCTTTCACTCAACAAAAAATAAACTTGTGTGCTTTGAGATTTGTTTGTACGGGCATTCTTCTCCCCTGCATGGCTCTGAAAGGAACTTCCTCTCTGCTCAGTCAGTAAAAGAGGAGCCTACATGCACATCCAGTGCATGGGAAGTCTTTATATAGAAGATTCTGGGAGAGCCTTGAGCTCTCTCCTGAGATTTGTTTTTCATGTTGGCATATTTTTAAGTTTTGCTCCAGCTTGGTAGAAATTCTGAGTTACCCCAACAGAACAGCTCAGCTACGTGTAGAAGAATGGATGCTTTTAATTTAGTTTCTGAATTTAGCTGCTGTGTGTGAAGTTCATTTGGTGTGTGAGTTGACTGTACGGCTTCTTGCTCCCAGGGTCCTTGCTCATTTTTGTTATTCCATGTTAGCCTGAGTCTGTCTTCTCTTGCTTTCAGTGATTACTGTTTCCTATGTAGCTCCCTGTGAAACTAATCGTGTGGACTTCAAAGGCACTGCTGACAAGAACAAGACTTATAACCGTTCCTTGCCTTGTTCTTACTTTGAAAAGTAGGTGTGATATTTCTGCAAGCATCTTGTGACTTTGGGGTGCTTCGGTTCTTTGATATCAAGCCTAAAATGTGACTGCAAGCCTTGAGCTTAACAATGAACAAACCTCCAGATCTGCTCTTGTGAGGCATCCCAAACGGCCACTTGCCTTCAGGGGCTTTTGCTGAGCCGTCTCCTATTAATTAGGTGCAAGCCTAATTATTCAGAGGTGTCAGCAGGCTGTAGGTATCTGCAGCCACTCGAGGTGATTGTGTGAGTGGTTCTGTATTTCACACTGGTCTCTTGCATATTCTTGCAGGTCTTTTGCTATGGGGCTGTATTTGCTGGCACAAATGCAGTTAGGAACTAAGGCAATTTAAAAAAAAAAGTTAAGACAAATTCATAAATTGGAAAAGCTTCAACCAAGAGCTTATCAATCAGGAAGAAATAGAGGGAAAATAATCTTCCTGTGTCATTAGAAAGCTAAAAGATGCGCAGCGGAAGTTTCCCAAAGTTCCTTTAATTTAAATCAGCTTTTCTATTGCCAATTAACTCGTACTTAACTTGACTGATAGGACAGTTTGAGGTCAGTGCTTTTTGGGAAGGATCCTGTATAAGCTGCCATGGTTAGATGCAAACGTGGCCAGGTGTAAAAGCACCTCAGTCTGAAGACATAAATGCATTTATCCCTCACTACCACATGAGAGCTGTACTTTCATATGCACTGCATCTCATTTATTGTAGAATACCTAATATAATGTAATTAATTTTGGTCCATTTATCAAGAAAACTGTGCTAATAGAACTGCAAAACATAAATAGGAATTGCTGGACAGCTTGCTGGGCAGACAGTTCAAAGACTGAAGAAGTTGAGTGCTCGTTGGGTCAGTTGCAAATACAGTTTTTCAGCCTAAATGATAATGAATGTCGTTTTGGTACAGATTGTACCTCCTAGAAGGATCTCCCAGGAGTGGAGGACAGAATGCTGTTTGAAGGATGGCTTGTTCTGGCAGCCTCTGGAATCTCTTGGAAAGGTGTCTGGCATGTTGTCAGGATGGATGTAAAACAAGCTGTGATTGTTCCATGGAGAGTCTTCAGCCACTTCTTACACTCAAATTTTTGGAGGTGTTGCTACAATAAAAATGGACGTTGGTTTGGAAAGTGCTGAATCTGGCCAAAATGTTCACAGAGACCCAGTAGGAATAGTGATAATTCCATACTCTTGGGAAGCTTGGAACCTTAATCCTCCTTAGTGACAAAGCAGTTCAGCTTCAGCTATATAGTTCTAATATGGTTTCAGAATGTCATGAATAGTGGCCAGTTTGCTTGGAAAGAGTGTTTTTTGTTTGTTTGCTCTTCATACCAGTAATTAGCTCACATTAAGAATAGGTGAGAGAAGGAATTAGCCCTTATTCTTGCAGCACTTAAATTGCTCTGACAGTGTAATGGGACCTTCGGGCTGCCTAGAGATGCAGCTTAATGTGCAGGAAAAAAATAACGTAAGAAAATGAACGGAAGGCTGCTGTACCTGATTCCAAACTGTTTATCTCCTTGCAACTTGTGCTCTGTAGTTACGGTCTGTTTTCCCTTTGCTTGTTACCTGAGACACGTGGCAAGGTGAAAATGCTTGGGGTGGAAGGTCTCTGGCCATGAGGAGCTGTGTATCTCACCGTGCCACCTCAGTTCCCTGCGTGGGCTGTGGGTCGTTCTGCAGATTTGAATCAGTGAGACCACAGGCATCCATGAGAGAGAGATCCACGTGGAATGGGAAATGCTGAAGGTACAGAGGCCAACTGAAATCCCTATGGGTATCCCTATTAGAAACACTTCTTGTGTTAGCCCTGCCAGCATGACTTAGCTCAGGGGAGTTTGCACAGAGGTGCTGTCTGCTGGCAGCAGAGAGGCTTTTGGCAGCATCTCCTCTTTCTTGAAATAGAGAGGGCCAAGCCGTGCTATGAATTCATCTCATGCAAATTGTGGCAGAGCTCGTCTGTCTCTTTCTGAGCTCATGGATGGGAAGGGGAAATTATCAGCAGCCTGGGAACACTCATACACAAATCTCTGTCTGTCTTCCTGGTGAGCTGGGTTTGCAGCTGGTGGAATGGAATCCTTTAGCTTTATTCTCCCTATGGGTCTCTCAGCTTCAGTTCAGAGTCACTGTGTGGAGGTGTGATGCCAGCAAGATGCAATCCTGAAGTTTTAACTCAGGTGAACTTTATGGTGAGGATGAGCCTGTAGGCACACTTGGACTCTGTGCTCAAGTGTTTTACTCATTAGTGCTCCTCTCATCTCTGTCTTCACTCCCTCTGGAAGTTATGCATACAGTGAAAACTCATTAGATAGCAACACTGCATTCTGTACAGTAGTATTTCCAAGTTCTCTTTTTCTTTCCTTTGATGTTTTGCCCAGTAAGATCTAGGACAGTAATTTAAAGCCGGTGGCAAATTCACTTAATTCTTTTGAAAGTGCCTCACGCTTTCAAGTTGGGAATTAGCTGAGTGGTCCCATTTATCAAGGGATGGCTTTGGTGTTGGGATTTTGTTTCTGTTTCTACACATCTGCTTGAAAAGTTTGTTTCAGAAGTTACTCTAATTTCTGTGTCTGAATGGAAGTTGCGAAGTTGGAGGATTCTGGTTATATGGAACTCTTGTGATACCTTTGTAAACCAGACTGGTGCAGTTCAAGCCAGTGGCAAAACTCCTGATTTCTGTGGTCCCCTAAGAGATGAAGCAAGGTTATAATGATTGCTCGAAAGGACAAGGCTATGATTTGATACGTTTTGAGGATCTTTCAGGCCAGGTCCTGTGGCTCAAAGAAGTGCAATAAACCTGCAGGGCTCAGAAGATGTGACCTTGGAGAAATACTGAGCACCCTTTGACACTAAGATCTATAGGGCACCTGTCCTTTGGTGTCTGGTTCCTGTACCTCACTTGGGAAGGTCGCTGCCATGAAAGCAGTTGAATGTGTATCTTGGTTAAAAAAAAAAAAATAATAATTCTAATAATTAACACACCAGGAAGGTGTGTTCTGTGAAGTGAGAGCTGGTGGAAGGTGCGGCTTTGATAACTCTGGGATCTGAGATTTCTCTGTAGTGCAGCAGTAATTACAACATTGGCAGCTGTTGTTGCACCTTTCAGAACTGAGTACCGCTCAGATTAAAATGGCATCTTGGCGCCATTGGCTTCTTTTCTCCCTTGTTAACTGAAGGATAGCTGGCTTGATGAATGAGCAAAGAACTTCTGGCAGCTGGATTTTGAACCACAAAGTCATGGAACACCTTCCAGACCCAACAAACTGCGTGGTCATCTTTATGCACTTGGATGTGAGTAGGTTGGCTGCTCCTGCATGCACTCGTTCCAATGGACGCAGACGTGCTGTTGCAGTGTTATATCTGCACACACTGATCTAGCATATCATAATGCTTTAACCAATGCTTTGTAGTCTCTCTCCTAGGCACTGATAGAAAAGTAAGCCCAGAAAAGTCACTGTTCATCTGAAAACTGACTCTGAAGTCTTTTCAGTGTAGCTGGGGGTATCAGTGTGGTTCGGGTCACAGAAGCAGCTGCAGTGGGCAGAACAGCTTATGCTGAGATGACACTATTGCTTGGTATCCAAATAAGCATTATGTTCTGGATTTATATCTCTGTCCTTGATTGCAGTATAGATGTACCACAAGAACAGAATCTTCTTTATTTTCAGGCAGCTACTGTGGTGTAAACAATTTACTACAAATAATTGAAAAGATGAGTAACGGTAATTCTGTAGACATAAAAAGATGGAGCTTATTTCTTTTTTCTTTATATTTGTATGTCCTTTGCTTCAGCGGTTCTGAGTTATCTCAGTTTGTCTGATCTGAAGCTACTAAGGAGCTCTAATTAAAATCCATGGGCTAATTTGTCTTTGGATCTGCCACTTGCTGCAGAGTATTGTTGTGGTATGGAGTGTGGTTTTAGTCGGTGGGGTTGAAAGCCATAAGAGGCCATTAGATAATCCTGCTGGAACGCTGGTGTAATGCTTGTGAAGCCATTCCTATTCCCATGGGCTGAGGTTGTTAAGTTGGGTTTCTGCAAAGCAGACTTTTAAGAGATTAAACCATTGATCCTGGCATATGATCCCCAGTCTGTGGTGGGGAGAGAAAGGAATATCCTAATGTTGATGATGGCGTGACTGAAAGAGGAAATCTTTCCCAGTCCCAATCTGGCAGTGAGGCTATTTGTGCAGGGCAGACTCTGTTAAGCCTCAGATTGTTAGTCTTAGCATGCTTTTTATCTACTGTGCATCTAGAATGGCATTTTTCTGAGCTTGGCAGGTGAGCAGCTACCATCTTTTTTTGGATTTGGTTTTTGACAATCGTAGGATGGAATTCTGAGCGTCAGAAGCACATTGAGGACCGTGTGAATCCTCTTGCTATCATAACAGTTCTCAAAAGAAAGGAAATAATAGAGAAACAAACAGTAACAGAATTCAGCTTGGGTCATGCCATGTTCTCCTGTGCTAACTCAGCTAACTCAGAATGATTTTATGAATGAGTGAAAATTCTTCCAGATGTGTGCACATGTGTGAGGTCAACCCTGGAGCAATAAGCGTGCAGCGTGTTGAGAGCCCACCTCTGGCTCATGAGATGGTTTGCTCTGGAGCCGAATGGTGGCTGATAAGGAAAGCATTCCTGTCCAATAATGCCATTGTTGTGAGTTGTTTGCATCCAAAGTGCTAAGCATTCACTCAGAACTTTGCGGAATCAACGCTGAGTGTCAACATCAGCCAGTTCAGGAGTAGTCATTTTTTGCATAACAATATGTGTGGTTCGCAGTGTTGAACCACATCCTCTTATTTTTATTTTTTCAAACTGCATATAAATCTTAATTATGCTGTTTTCAGTTCTTCAGACATAAATTCCTGGGCAGTTACAAGAAGGTTTTTGCTCCGACATCAAAAAGCCTTTGTTCCCAATAAGAATTAATTCCTTGGACAGTTCCTTGGTTTTAAATAAAACCACTGTTTTTTTGGATATGTCTTGGCAACAGACAGCATACCAGGCTTCTCCAAATGGGGCTGTCCAGCCTAAATGCTGCTGCTTAACACGGGGTTGGTGCAGCATAAAAGCACATACTTCTATTTCCATACAGTAGTTTTTGACTCCTCTGTTGAAAGATGTAATGAGATGAAGTCTGGTTATTGCTCCAGCACTGAATGCGAGTCTTTGTTCAGAGGAAGCAAGGCACAGCCCTCTGCTATCAGATAGTGGTGAGGGCAGGCTTCAGAGAAGTGGCATTTGGAAGCTGTTATCGTGTCTTTGTAATGGGTGGAGGGGTGGTTATTTTGAGCCAAGTGAGAGATAACAGATCTTGCAGTGTTTTCCAGGCCAGTAATCCACATTTCCAGTGCATTTAAGCAAGTTACTCTACTTCGAATTGTACACAAAATGTTATGCTGCAGTTTCTGCCTCCTTCATTTTAGTTTCAGATGCTATAGCTAAGCTTCCCCTTTAGAGGAGTCCTGCAAATGAGTTATGGTTTTAAGATTAAAAAGGGTCAAGGAACTAATAGTTGGTTTTCATCTTTAATTGCTATCTTCAGATTAATTGCATGTGCTGTTCAGGTTTTTTTTTTTTTCTTGGTTTCTTTGCACATAGAAGAGAACAACTGCTACCCATCCCTGGAGGTGTTCCAGACCAGCTTGGATGGAGCCCTGGGCAACCTGGGCCAGTAGCAGATCTGGAGGTTGGTCCCCCCGTGGCAGGGGGTTGGAACTTGATGATCCTGGGGGTTCCTTCCAACCCAAAGCCATTCTATGACTCTACCTGCATGGCGTGTTGATATTAATTACTCTCTGCAGGACACGGCTCTTCCAATGAGGGCAGGTGTGTCTGCAGCACTGGAATTGGCTGCATTGCCACCTTCCTCCAAATGGCTGTTGGTGTTACGAGCTGAAGGCAATGAGCCTGACACTGTTTCACTGAAATATTTGCCAAAACTATATGTATAATTGTGCTTTGCCTGGTTTTCCACCCCATGCATGACACTGAGGCTTCTTACTGTTCAGGAACGCGCTGTGATTAATGCAGTGCCTTCGTACGCTTGGAGGAGTGACATAACCAAACCTGCTTTTCCCATCCTAACCCCACGCTGTGCTGGCCCGTATCAAACTCTGCCTTCAGAAACTCACTGCTGGCCTTCACGTGGGGCCCTGGCAATGCTGGAAAGCCCCAGCTGCCTCCAGGGCTTCCTTTGCAGCCCTTCTTGCTGGCGATGACTGCTGGGTGATGTTCCTGCACTGAGCAGCGTGTCCCAACATCCAGCCCTCCATCCCAGTTGCACAATGCTGGTGGAGCTCCTCCCGCTCTGTTTTGGGGATCTGCCTTCTGCCCTCAAGCATGAAAATTGCTTCTCCTTATCTCTCCCTGCATAACTCTGCCTGCTGTCACCGGCCATAAAGTTATCAGCTGCCCTCTTCAAACCAGCGCCAGGTTTTGCTGCTCTGCCCTTCCCTGCCAGTGAAGTGCAAGGGCTGGAGAAAATAATTCTTAAACTTGCTTTTTGTTTAACAAACTCCTTCACAAGAATGAAATAATGCCATACGTTGCCTGTAGTGATCATTAAAACCACCCAGTATCTCTTACCTGGATCATGATTTCTTTCTCTGTCTCTTTCCTCAAAATAAATTTGTTGAGACTTCAATGCTGCTTTTCTTTCAGGGTAATAAAAGAACAATTACTGTTCTGAAGTGAATTTCAAAGGACAAAATCTCAGCAAGTTTAGCTTGAAGGGAAAAGATTTATGTTCAATATTCCTACAAATTCTGGGGCAGAAGTCCCTTATTTCTTCCCTTCTTGCTGCACCATCAGGTTTTTCTATACAGAATTTCTATTTTTTCATGCTATGACAGTGTTTGTTATGTGCTGCTTCCTTTCTCTTTCAAGTTGAAAAGGGGTCAGATTAAATACACACGATGAAGAAGAGGCTAACTAGTTCAAATAGCTGTGGATGGACTGTTTCAGAGGGGTTGGCTTGAAGCAGCAGGAAGCATCAGTTGCAAACAGCAAAGCTCCCAGGGAAAATATGCCAGCAATTTGTCTTTTATAACCTTGCACATAACTGTTGGGTAGGAGTTCTTATGTACACTGGCCCTCTGTTCTTGTTTAATTCAATCTAGCAAAGCGAGATGGTACAAATCTTGCTTTTCTTTGATGTTCAGTGGTGAAAGCATGTTCATTTGGCTTATAAACGCTGTCTGTTGGGATGGGAAAGCTTTCATGGGAAGCAGGGGGAGAGAAGGAGCTGCAGTGGCTCTTTCTGCTGTGGCTGTTGTGTTATTTGAGGAGAAGGGAGCTGTGTTGCTTCTCCCTCTTCTTGTGCTCTTGGCTTTTGAATTAGCTGTCTGTGCTCTCCAAAGAAAGGCTGCTCTGATGCCCGCCCACCTTTCTGCTGGGCACTTGCTGCTGGTCAGACTGCTTTTGTCCAGAGCTGAGTGGCACTTTATGGAAAAATACAGACTTGCATTTATATAATGTCTGTTTGTCCCCAAAAAACCCAAGACATCTAGAAATCCCACGTGGGAATCCCTGTGTGTATAAGCATGTGTGCATTCCTAAAAAGCGGAGCACAGCCATGAAACCAGAATTCCAAACAGCATTTAAAGACAGAAAGCGAGGCAGCCTGGTTGTAACCACAGGAGGAAACTTCACAGGATAGAATGCAATCAGCTGAGCTGGAAATTGGCTGAGGTGCTGTGGTTTAAATCTCCTAACTCTGCCAGTGCTGAAGCATTGTCAGTGTCTGTCCATAGGCTTTGATGCTTGAACTCCACCTGGGGAACGACACCTCCTGAGCACTGCAGCATCCCCAGCTAGGAAGCCTGAATGGTTTTATTGATGCACACCACTTCCTGCTGCACATGGGGGAGATTTGGAGCTCTCCCATCCAGCCCTGCCTTAGGGCTAGGAGTGATTTGGCAGGGTTACTGCAGCAGGAGGCAAAGCTGCAGGGAGTTTGGTCTCCTTTGGGTTGGGCGCTGCACTTTAAGCTGACCTCTGCAAATCCTTGCAGAATTATTTGCTGCATCTAGCAGAATGGTTTCTTTTTAACTGAGCTGCATTCAACGTTAACCAGTTCTTCTCTCCAATTAATTTGTGACCTCGGCATCTGTCAATACATGCTGGAGCTCAATGGAATACTCTGAACTCCTCCTGCGTATGTTTGTGTTTTACTTTGCCCTTCAACATTATACAAGTTTTTCTGCAAAAATATTGATGGAAGTTTCTACTTTCGGGCCTTTTCTGGGGCCTTTCGGTGTCTGAACTGAATATGCAGCTCAGCAGTCCGTTCTGATTATCTTGGCTCACAGCTCTGCTGTGGGGAGGGAGGGGAAACCTGGATGTTGGAGTAATTAATGGTGTAGGAGCAAAAGTCCAGTAACACACCCATAGCCCTCCGGATGACTGTGTCGTAGATTGCACGTTGCACACGTGGATCTCTGCAGGCACTGGAGGGTACGGCCAGCATGACTTGGAGCCACCATGAGCACGCAGTGCCCTTGCAGTGTAGGAGCATCTGTGACCAGCGTTTATTTCAGATCCTGCAGGGGATTCTCACAGCCTGCCAGCCTCGCCTGGATTATTTATAGCTACAGTATTTTAAAGAAAGTTACCGTCTGTGAGATAATTTCCGGCGTGGTGAACCACAGTCGTTTGTTTGTGCTGGATCCTGGCCAGGAAGCAACGCACCTCATCGTGACGGAGCCGAGAGGTGCTCGATGCGAGTCGCCTGACGTAGGAGCCTGAGTTCGTGTGTTTAATTTGCAGTGTTCTTCACGTGCTGAGCCTCTGAAGCCAGATGAATTTCTCCATAGTCCTCTGAAAAAGTTTGTGCTGTTCTTGGGATAAAGCTTTCTAGAAGCAGTTAGAGATGTAAATGCAGTACATTTGAGAAGGCTCTGTTGCTACGTGTAAGAGGTGGATTTTATCATCTGTTCTTACACACCATTGTTTGAATACATAAGATAATGTCGCTAAGGAGTGGTGTAATGTGACTTGATTTATCAATTCATTCAACAGCAGCAAAGCGCTTTCCTTGCTGCTTTATGCACCTTTTTACTTTTATTGGTTGGGAAGCAAATTCAGCTTCAGCTTTCTTGCCTTGTCAGGCCTTGAGGAAGCTCTGAGGTCAGCTCTGCTTTGCCAGGTGGAAGGAAAGTTCCAGGGACAAGGCAGTTGAGAGGCATGGGCTTCTGGACTTAATCCTCTTCATGCTGGAAATCCGATAAGCATTCAGATTAGCTTTATCTTTGGTAGGGATTAAATTTGCAGAGAATCTCAAGTTTTCATGCTGAGGTTCTTGTCTAGGAAGACCCATTTGTAGCAAACAGCCTGAACTGTTTGATACAGCACAGTGCCACTTGTGCTTATGACAGAATATTTATAGTGTTTTACCTGTGCTTGTGAGTGCTGTGTCATAGTTAGCCCTGTGAAATGCTAATAAAAAATGACAATTATCTAATTGATCCAAAGCCTCTGCCTGGGGTAATAGAGACCTCTGGGCAGCTGTCATGGGCCTTTATTCCTATAGGTAAAAGACTGACCTGGGCTGGTAAGAAGGATGTTTGTGAAGCTTGCAGGAGCCAATGATAAAATCTGGACATAGATACGCTGCACACAGTGTGCCATACATACAGGATAGCTTACTAACTTTAGAGCACTTTTCCAAAATCCTATTCTGCCTTGGACAGCTGATAAGGTACAAGATCTCAGAATCTGATTACCTCAAGGTTTCCTGATGTGTTTTTCAACTCTCTCCCATCTCCTTCCTTTCTAGCAATCTACAACTATGATGCTGTCCAAGATGTGGAGCTCTCCCTGCAGGTCGGCGACACTGTTCACATTTTGGAGATGTACGAAGGTAGGTTGTGAATCACTCCCTACTACTTCTCAGTAGTTCATAAAATGGTCTGGGTTGAAAAGGACCACAAAGATCATCTGGTTTCAACCCCCTGCTGTGTGCAGGTCGCCAACCAGCAGCCCAGGCTGCCCAGAGCCACATCCAGCCTGGCCTTGAATGCCTGCAGGGATGGGGCATCCACAGCCTCCTTGGGCAGCCTGTGAACAGTGCATCACCACCCTCTGTGTTCTTGAAACTAAATATAACAACTCAGCATTTCTAGGGTGCAAACTTCAGATCAAGGTTTTGAACTTCTGATACATCTCCCATGCACAAAGCTTGGTGTGTGATGCTTGCTGGATGCGCTTAATTATTTTTTTTTTGTTAAAGAGTATTAAAATACACATCTCTGCTGTTCCTGGTAGAGGTTTGTCAAGGTAAGATTTCACCAGCAACTCAAGGCAGCACTGTTGGAGAAGGAAATGCTTTCCCTTCTGGCAGTTCATTCCTGGTTTTCCACCACACCTGTTTATCTCAGCTCCTCCTTATGCTAGGCCCAGTGCCTAGTCATGTGATGAACCAATCCAGCTGAAACAAGAAAAAAATAAGTAACTTTTAACCCCAATTAGTTCTTTGATCTGTCACAAAGGAGGTGGTAGATGAAAGAATGGAATGAAGCCATTTAATTAAAGAACAATCTAGTACCTACTTCATTTGAAATGTTGTGTCTGCGCTCCCCAAAGTCTAAATGCTCTTTCCAAAATAAAAATGTGCTCATTTTCATAAGCAGCATCAGTTTGGAAGAGACTCTTTGTACAAAATTTCTTCAGTATCACTGCTGTGACGAGCTGCTTGTTGAGCAATGTGTTCTCTTTCCATTTCTCTTTGTGACAATGGAAATGGGCAGCTGGTTCCCCTGTGGCACAGCAGACTATTTAGCATTTAGACTGATATATGTCAAAGTGGGGAGTATTTTTGGAGCTGGAGGTGAATATCCTGCTTAATACAACTAACTTAGGAGCTGCTTTATCAGTAAAAACTGCTGTAATGAAAAGGATGCATCTTGCATGATCCAAAATGTTGGAGCATTTTATTTCTTTGTTTTGTATAGGGGGGCTGTTGCTCAGCCCTATTGCTTGGTCTGTAATAAGCTGTTCAACAGGAGTGACATTCAAGAATAGGAAATGAGTAGATCCCTTTTTTACCTGAAACGTCCCACTTTGAAACTTCAGCCTGAGAGGACTGATGTGTAAATTGTTGGGGAAAGCAAATGCATCAGAGTTGCTTTCATATGCTGAGCCATCAGTGTGGCATCCTGGCTTGTGGCTGAGGACTTAGAAATTCCTGCAGAACTACTAGATACTTTTCCTGGAAACACAAGCCAAAAATTTGAGCCACACATTTATTTGTGGACCCAATGGAAAAAATACAGATTGTCTGAGATGGTGGCTCTGCTCTGGGACTGGTCTGATTTCCCATATAATTCATCTTAAAAACTTAGAACTCACTCTGCTTGGAAGGAAGCTCTGCTGACTTATTGTCTCTTTTGCTTTGTTTCCAGATATTTGTAGGTTGTGTTTCTGAGAATTAGTGTTCTTAAAAGAATACTTCCCTATTTCTTCTTATGCTAATGATGTCTACTTAGAAACATAACTCCAGTGTAATATAAGTGGGTTTTTGTTCCTGTAATCGCTGCTCTTATCTGGATACACAAGTCTCAATTAAAATAAAGTTCCCTTTAATCAAGATGTTGGCTTTGCAAGAAAGGCTCAGGGATGCCTCATTCAGTTCTTCTTTTGGGTGTAAGTTATCCCTGCAGCTCTTGGTGTGTTCTGCAGGGAATTAAGTGGGTCAGGGTTGTCCAAAGGGTCTTGTGTAATGGTAGCAGTGACTTGGAAAATCTTACTCCTTCCTATTGTTGCCTGTGTCAGACTGCACAGGAGCATCTTTGTGAGTTAGCAGAGGGCTGTTGTACTACAGTTCCCTTCCAGCTCTGTTGTCTAGAAAATTCTTCCATTTTTCCTCCTGGTTGAAGTCAGAATGTCTCTGTGTTCAGTGAAGGCTGTCTGTGCGTGAAACAGCCTTCACTTGAAAGCTCTCTATCTTCTGCATCTGGGTTTTGGCTAGCTCTGGCCTTGGAGAATTGGATTTAAGAAGTCCAGAGTTTGTTTCTAACAGTGAGGCTGCAAGGTTGAGGCTCACGCTCAGTTTTGTGTTAACAAATGTTATCTGACTCTCAGCTGGCCAAATAGCTTCAAGACATAACAGTGCTGCAGCTCAGCTGCTGGAGGAGCTGGGTGAGAAGCTAACAGCAATGAAGTGAATTTAAGTCGTGGGTGTAGTTTGTGGTGCAGACCTCTGTGCCGAGTGAAACTGCGATGTTTTTCCTTCTTTCCCTGGATAGCCGTCTGGCTGCAGGAGGGCGAGAGATCTTTGTACAAAAATGACTTCTTCCACTTGTAATAAGATAAATAGCACTTATCCTGCTGTTTGCTAAGTATTGCAAGATTGGGATCATTCTGCGGAGTCTGAGAGGAGAAGGAAACTTGCTGCCCTCAGAGCTTTGAAGACTTTCTTCAGGGCAGACTTCACTTTCTCTGGAAGTTCGCCCTTGAGTGGTGGTGAGCGAAGGAGGGTACATTTCTGTTCAGAGTTGAATCTTCCCTAATCTGCAATATATATCCTTACTTTTATGCAAATGGGAAATAGCCACATCATGGATAGAAGGAATGTGTGCCCACACGCTGTGATTCAGACCAGTCTCTTCTCCCTGATGCAAATAAGTTTGCATTGAATATGTTCCTGGTTTAGGTCTTTGTTCCTCTAACTGCAGTCAGCAAACAAAGCAAACCCATGTTTGTTCTCCAAGAGTGAGAAACTCTGGATCCATGACTCTGAATTGAATCTTCTTTGCTTAAATAAATGTATATATATTTTTAAAGGCATCTTCTTTGCCTGTTGTTCTCTTAAATCTCCTTGCCATTTTGATGCTTCCTGTGCCAGCTGACTGATCATAATCATCTTGGATCGGTGATGTCTATCTTGATAACTGAACACCATGATCTTTAACCTTCATGTTTTCCAAGAGGTAGGATTGGTGTTTTCAGTTTCCTAAGACTCTACCTGCATTCAGAGGAATCAAAAAGGGTTGCTCCAAGAGCATGGCTAACAGATTTGGGGTTGCTGAGTGTCTTGACTTTCAGAATGCAGATTTGCATTCTGTAGTAGAACTGTATAGGAGCTGTGTGTGCATAGCTGTCTTTGCCTCTGTGCTCTTCTGTCAGATGCTGCAAGCAATAATTCTGTGTTGGGAATTCATAAGCTTTGCAGAGCAAGGATTGTCACTCTGAAAATGGATAGCACAGGGTGGCCCGATGTTGTATTCAGCCCAATCAGTGTAACTCAAATAGAGGATGTCAGTTCATGCTGCCTTCTGTCTGAGGACCAAGCTTCCTACAGACAACAGAAATGTCTGCTCAGTAGCAGATCTCGAGTGAACACGATCAAGAGATAAATGCTGTAGGATTGCACTGAGAATGACAATGTGTACTTAACTGCTGTAGATAGGAAAAAAAACTGCTTTTGTTTCTCTTTGACAGGCTGGTACCGAGGATACACGCTCCGCAATAAATCAAAGAAGGTATGAGCTCACTTGTCAGTAGCTGATTTTCATTTTGCACCTCACCAGACCCCATCCAGCACTGTAAAGGCTGTGCTGCTGCTGTATTTCTGTTGTATGCAGGTCTCCTGACCAATACCTCTTTTCCTCAGCAATAGAAATAAATGCCCTTGAGGTGAATGTTTCAGACCCATTAATGAGGTACTTCCCCAATGTAGGCATGCGTAATGCAGTTTGAAGTGAGGAAGTTGACTGTTGTATATCTGTATATGCTAGCATATTGCTTCATTATTACAGTCTTGGACATGAACACATCCAGCATTAACTGTATGATTGAGCTAACTATATGATGGTGAGATCAGGATTTTAATTTGACTTAGAAAATATCCCAAAAATAACACACCTATGGATCACAGCCAGGCTGCTTGAGGTTTGCAAAATCAGCCTGAACAATGCATGGAATCTCTTTTCCCATAGGAGTCCTGCCACTTCTCATGTGGCAGGACTTTACTGAATCCATTTTTCAGCCCTAAAGGGGAGTGAATGCTCCTAGAAGGGTCAGTTCTGTTAAAGCTTGGGATTCCTACAGATGCTGTCATAAGCTGTGAGCTTTCCCAGAGAACCACAAATCCACTCTGTAGCAAGTGCATTGGGTACAACTGCTAGTCTGCAAGAGCTTACGGTGTTTTGCACAGGAAGATGAGTGTCAACACAGAGAAGCAACAGATTAACTTAGCTGGGGTGCTAACATCAAACAGAAGGCTTAAACACTGGCAGAGTTCTCCTGTATGCCCTGTCTGGCTGACCTAACACCTTTCTGTTGTGGGTAAACAGCAAATACCTGCTGCTTGTGCTCGTTACCCCTTCCCCTGCTTTTTTGTTGAAGGCACTTACATCATATGCTACAGTGTAATTTGTTGTTTGCTTTCACTTATTCTATTTATTTATTTTTAGGGCATTTTCCCAGAAACATATATCCACTTAAAAGAGGCAACCGTGAAGGACCGGGGGTAGGTTGGAGCTTTTTGAGATGTGCTCTGAGAACAGAACCAAAGAAACACCGTTTCATTTTGTTGTTGTTTTAAGAAAACACATTTAAAAAGAAAGCAGAAACTTTAGTGGTTGTTGTCATGAGTTTTGTTACTAGACTGTGCTAAGCTTCTGGATCTCGTTTGTTCTGAGCGTGGTACATCTCAAAACATCTGTGAGCAGAGAGGCAAGAGAATACTGTGTGCAAAAATAAAAGAGGTCTGTTAGACAAGTTAGTGGCAAGACAGGACAGACAAGTTACACGGAGCCCTCTGGGGAATCCTGCAAATCTTAACGTGTTCCTGCTCACAGCCAAGGAGCCAGCAGGAGTGTGGACTCCTTCCTGTCTTGGAAAACGCTGTAGGAAGTGACTCCTCATTTGATTCTTACAAAGGATTCTGTGATGAATCCTGTGTGCGGAAAATAGCAGTTGCAATAGGAAGAGATTTAAGAAAGTACTTTTTTCTTTTTTTTTTTCCTTAAGTGTATGTGGCCAAGTTACCACTGGAAGCAGTGATTGCTGAGAACTTCTGTCCATTTAGCAGTGAGTTCCTGGAATGGATCCATTGAACGTAACAAGACAGAAAGAAATTGGAATCATTTTCACATTAAAAATGGATAATGATGTGTTGGAGAACCAATGGAACAATGTAGAAACTGTGTGGAGTTCATACAATTCATAAGTGAATTGTATGAAAATCTAGGCTGCTTCTCCAGTTATGTATTTACAACTGAAAGATGTTTTATGACTGGGTATGGATATTAATTGTAACACCCTCTTTCTGTGTTCTCCATCTTTAGACAACATGAAACAGTGATTCCAGGTGAATTGCCGCTTGGGCAAGAGCTTACTTCCACCCTGAGGGAGTGGGCAGTTATCTGGCACAAGTTATATGTGGTAAGTCTGTTTCAGTGATTGGTGTTTGGTGGATGAAGTGGAAGAAGGGCTGTGCCGTGCGGGTTGAATTGCAGACAGCTTGCAAGTCTTTTAAAGGCTCTTATTTCCGTATGTGCAGCTGGAACCTGTGTGTCCATTTCTGCTCTTAAGAAAGGCTGAAAATGTTCAGCCCTCCTCTAGATAAGATCTACAAGCACAGAGGGAAGGGAGCTTCAATCCATGCTACAAAGTGTTCACTGTACGTAAATAATTGGGTGGTGATGCAGCACTGATGAAGACTTGACTGTCAGCATTGACCTGGCACAAGTCACACTCAGCATCGTGTGTGTGCGAGTCACAGTTTACAACCTGAATGAAGGTTCCTGCCTTCAGTATGAGGACAGAATGTCTCAGTGAAGTTAGGTGAGAACCCATCATGTTGTTCTAACGTTTAACAAGTAGAAGCTCTTTTTCTAGACATAGTGTAAGTACTGAATGGAATGGCTCACCCTTGCCGTGGAGTGCCTACGGGCCAAAAAGTCACGGGATGAGAAGTGAGCTGGGGTGGTGATCTGCTTGGTGGCCTGGCCATGTGATAAATCACTATGGAAAAGTCAAACCAAGTTAGTGCATGGATTTGATAGTTTTGCTCAGATAGGTGAAATTCTTGCACAGAGAAGCTGGTGTTCACAATGACTCGCTGTCTTTCAAAGGTGGTTGTTAAGGCATGCTAAGAAGAGTCAAACGATTTTTCTTTGGTCAGTAATGAGTTCAGCCTGCATGGTAGTGTGTGCTCTGAGACTCTAATTAAGATGAGAGAATTATTTTAAATTAGCTCTAACCATTCAGTATCCAGAGCAAGCTTTCCTATTGAAAATGTAGGGCCACAAGTATACTTTGTTTGTGGTCTACAAAACCACAAAAATTCATTCCACCCTCTTAATTTAATGAGAAAGCATATGTGACATTATTACTGTGTGAAAGCAGAACTTTTGATCCTGGCTTTATTTATAGGCTTTTATTTTTTTAATGCATTACTTGTTTCAGAATCTCTTTTTCCTACGAGCAGAAATCTTTCGCGTTCCTTTGATTAACCAACATAAGTCTTAAAATAGCCTTGGAAAATGTTGTGGTTTGAGATGGATTTATTTTATTTTCCCTTGCAGTATGTATTAAGAGAAAGAAGAATAAAGAAACAGGACACCACTGAAGGAGGAAGGGGATATTTGAGGACAGAAAGGAAATACAGAGGATTTCTTTATTTGGCAGCGCTTTATTTCCCCTTAATTTCTGTGTTTTTCTGCAGATCTTGTACCATCGGGTCTATCTCTACTGCAAACAAATACAAAAATGGGTGGCACTTTTAGCTTGGGCTGGTTAATAGCAGTTAACAAATGTAAACAGCCGGAGAGATAACTCAGGTTTAGCCAGCTGCCAAATTGAGGCCTGCTCTGAATTTCTCTAAAAGCTCACCCGAGTTGCATTCCTTTAGGCGACTTCAGCTGCAGGTTAACAGGGCGCTTTTATTTCTTCTTTCCTAAATACACCTGCTGTACCTTCCCTTTATCAACTGTAGACTAACCCAGCTTCCCCCAGAGCCTTCACCCAACTCCAGTGGAAGATGGGTCCCAGTTCGTAGCTGCCTTTGGGTTTCTGTTCTGAAGGGGCAAAATGGTGTCATTTCATCTTCTGCCTCCTTTACAGAATGGGGCAGTAACTTCACTGAGCCTCTTTGTCAGGTGTGTGTGAGCAGTTGGTGCTCACAGTTAAACATTAACAGTTGATACCACACGCTGCCATTAGTCAGCTGCTGGTGACTGTCCCTGCAGTACACAATTGACCAGTTCCTGCTTGCTGGTGGTAGAAAAAAAGCCCCATTCTTAACCACCATTTTAGAGCTGCATAACCATAAACTTTGTCCCAGTAGAGCTGATGTAAGTTGATTTATGGCACCTTCCTTCTGAAAATGAGCTGCCCTTGCAGCTGGCTGTGGGTCAGAATTGTTGTAGTGCCCAGCTAACTGGGTGCTGGTGAGTGAGGACAGGGCCTGGCTTCCTCCTTCAGTCTAACAGCTGATGCTTTAAAAGGCTTAATTACTCATCTAGGCACGTTCTGCTGCAAATATGGTTATTATCACATCACTATCCACTTTGTAATTACACTGTCAGCCTTGGAATCTGAAGCTCTATGAAGGAGGTGTGGGTAACTAATTTTTAAGATGTGGAACCAGTTAATAGCATAAAAAATATTTTCATTAATCAAAGATGATGACAGTAGAAATGGGAGAAGGAAACTTCACAATGCAGGTTTTGATGTCCTCTTTATGATTACAGATGCTGCATTTGTAACAAAAGATGAAAATGCGGCGACTTTGGCAAAGACAGATGAATACCTGGGTAGATTGGGCAGGTGGTATCTGGGGAGCTTCCTTCAGTCACATGGTCTGATTGCATTATTTGGTTGATCTCTGCCTTGGTGGGTTTTGAGCAACCAGTGTATAGAATTTTCAGAAACCTCTGTTGCCATTCTGCCTTTGCTAGTGCTTAAAAGCATTGTGTGATTCACAACTGCATTTTGCAGTCTGAATTCTGTGCAAACGCAAACAAAAACGAGTGCTCTGAAGAGCAGATAATCTTCACCCTTATTTGCTGATAGGCTCCAGTCAGGGAGATGATTGTGTTTCAGCAGAGCTACTCTGGTTTCCATGAGACTCTTGTCTGGAGGTCAGGCGTGGGCACAGCAATCCACTTGTGAGCTAGTGGTGAGTAGGAGAGGAACCTTGAAATACTGTGGCAGTGTATCTCAAATACTGCTGCATTTTGTTGCTGTTCCTTTTATGCGTAATAATTGGATTGAAGTGTTCTTTAGGCTGTAGAAGGTGTGAAGAGAAAGCTTATGGGCTTCAGTGTCATTATTATTTCTGTTTTGGTGTCACTGTTAGACTTCTGCAGGTAAAGAGTTTACCATAGAATCTTAGTATCTAAATAGGTGAAACAAACGGGAGGCATGCATAAAAAATGTGAGGCTATGTCACACTTTCTGAGAGTGACAGACCCCAAATCTTGAGGCACTTAAACCTTGGCAGTGCAAAGTGCTGGACAGTTTTCCCCATGGTTTAATCATGTTGTGTCATATGAAGCCTTTTGCTCAGATATTTTTAATTAAATGCAGCTTGTGTGGTGGATTCAGATGAGCACACTTCAGGAAGTTATCTGAGGTTGTAGTTTTCAGTTTATTATTTATGAGCTTAAAATGGTCCCTTTCCTTCCTGTAGGATAACAAAACAACACAGTTTCGTCATGTCCAACAGTTGACTTACAGCCTGATAGAGTGGAGATCACAGATACTATCTGGGACTCTTCCCAAAGATGAGCTGGCTGAACTCAAGAAGAAAGTCACTGCTAAAATTGACTATGGCAACAGGTAGACTCCAAACTACATCCAGAGGGCAGGGGAGGGTCCCAGATCCCACTGCAGGCTCTGGAACTGTTTTGAGGATGGATGTAAGTGGCTATTAATAGAAAATGGTGTAAAGAAGCACACAAGAACAACAGTGAATCAGGCTGTACGTTTTGCCTTGGAAAGGAGGTGATTGCAGCTTTCTGTTCCCATCAGAACGTGATTAATGTGACAGGTGGGCATGTAGCAGTTGGCTCTTCATATGCCAGCATTCTCTTTAAATTTGGCAGCAAAGCTTACCTGTCTTAATTCTGCAGAGATGCTGGCACATGGCTGCATTTCCCATGGAGCACAGTTTGTGCCCGGCTGACTGGAGCTGGGATTTGGATGCTGGTTGTGAACTAAACTGCTTTATCAGCAACTGAGCAATACAGTTCTATAGGCCACCAAAACGACATCTTTCGCTGGTTTATACAGAATAGGGATTGTCTCCAATACTCATTTATCTACCTGTCAGACTTGATTCAGGTCAAATAAGTCAATTAAAAAGAAAGCTTATGGCAAAGAATAATAATTAGCCACAACCCATGAGCTTCATAGAAATACCTACCATTTTATGTTAAATACACGTAAGTGAGAACAAGATGTCATCTTAGCACAGAGTTACATGGCTAATTATTTTTCCCTTTAATGGGGAAACTGGATATAGGGGATGAGGAAGTTCTATTTCTGAGTGGGAAAACCATTAATGTGATTATTAGAAGGAATAGAATCAATGAATATTGGCAGCCTGGTGCAGCCCACAGCTTGATCTGTCATTTGTGCTCTCTCAGTCACCTTTGCTTCTTACATACCGTGTTGCTGCTTTTGTCCTCTGGTTTGCATGCTACTCAGGATCCTGGGTTTGGACCTGGTTGTACGAGATGACAATGGGAACATCTTGGACCCAGATGAAACCAGCACAATCTCTCTTTTCAAGGCCCATGAAACTGCATCCAAAAGGATTGATGAAAGAATCCAGGAAGAAAAGGTACATCTCTTGCTGCTGGCTTTACCCTCCTCTCAGAACTAGTACCTGCTGTGTTTGTACGTTCCTCTTAGGGATATTGTGCTACTTTGGCAGCAGAACTGAAATGTTTTATGTTGTTTTTAATGGGAGCACTGTTCTTCTTTGCAGTCCCTGCAACAGAATTTGGAACTCCGAGGGCAGCCAATATTTAACACAACACACACTTACAGCCTCTATGTAAACTTCAAGAATTTTGTCTGTAATATTGGAGAAGATGCAGAGCTCTTAATGAGCCTCTATGACCCTGACCTCTCCAAATTCATCAGGTAGGGTGTTGGGGTTCTTTGTGTACACATGAGCAATTTAGTTGTTCTGAAGAAGCCAGTGCAAGTTAGAAAGCAAGAATCAGCAGAGAAGTGTTTTCAGTTCTGTTGGTTGCTGCTCCAGTAGTGATTTGAAAGGGGATTATTTAACTTCAGCTAAGAAGTGAAGACCATGAGCACTTGTACTCTGCTTCTTAAAGCTGGGTGTTTCTGTGATACAGTAGTGAAATCCCAGATTGTGTCTTTTATGTTCTTTAATTTCCGTTTCTTTCACTGTTTTGAGGCATTTGATTCATTGCTTCTCTTTTGATGTGATACACGCATATTGTTTTCTGTCAAATTAGTGCAAGTTCACACTTAAAAGCTGGCTATCTTGTACCAGTCAGGGAGGATACAAGGTATAAGGAGGCCTTTAGGTGTCAGGCACCATCTATCTCTATCACTGAAGTTATCAGGTGTGAAGATGCAGTCAGCTGAGAGTAGCCATTCCCCCTGTGCCTGGCTTCTGCCTTCAGTGAAACGAGCCTCTTGAGAATCATGTTGTCATTGCATATTTTGGCAGAGCTTTTCAAACACTCCGAAAAGATCAAACTACTCTGGGATAATTGGAATGTTAGATGTTGATTTTTGCTTTTTTTTTGCTTCATTTGTAGTGAAAATTACCTTGTTCGTTGGGGCAGTAATGGGATGCCTAAGGAAATTGAGAAGCTAAATAACCTTCAAGCAGTCTTTACTGTAAGTTGTTGTATTTTCATCCTGGAGATTCTTCCCCATGCTGCAGACATTGGAGTTTGGGATTCTTTCCCCTTCTTGCCCCTCTGCTTCTAGTGGAAGTGGCAATTTAGGTTGGTTTTATGGGCACTTATGATCTCATGGGCAGCCTCAGAGGAATGCTCCTGAGAAGTATTTTTTTTAAGAGTGTACAGTCTAACAAAGCAAAAAGCTCTCTGTCCTCTTCTCCCCTGTTCATAGAGCAGATTGATGTAACTTTATTTTAAATAACTTCCAGGATTTAAGCAGTTCGGATTTGATCAGGCCGAAAATCAGCTTGGTGTGTCAGATTGTGAGAGTGGGGCATATGGAGCTGAAAGATGGGAAGAAACACACGTGTGGACTCCGGAGGCCCTTTGGTGTGGCAGGTATGGCAAATTCAGACACAGAAGAGAAGAGTGTGGTCCAGTGTTTGGGAGGCGAATTAGGAAACATAGGCTGTATGCCAGCAAACCTGTTAACTCTTTCATGTCAGCATCTCTTGAGGACTGAGAATATGATGCTGAGCTGCTTGATACTCCTTTGAGATCTTTCAGTCACATACATGAAGGTGACACGCTGTCAGTGCTCGCTTTTTGGCTTGTCTCCATCTGAATAGATAACACACTGCTGTCAGTACAGTGGACTTTTCAGATGTTTGAAGAAGAGGGATTTGCTCCCCACAGCTAATAGGATAAAGATGGATTTTTTCAAAGGAGCTTTGGTGAATGAGACATCCAATTCCTGTTCAGTTGCTGTGATGGCTTGTGAAGAGCCTTGCTTGAGGTCCCTGGGGAAAACAATTTCAAAATAATCAGCATTTGAAACCTAAACGTTTGGAGAGGTGTTGTTTTTTTTTTTGTCTCGAAATGCCTGAATCCCAGCTGTGGTTGTTTTTTTTTTTTGTATCGTATATTCACATTCACTCCCATGTGCTGACTTCAGCACCAATAAAAATATGCTTGTTAAAAAGTTAAAAGGATGAGAGTGGCCTTCTGCATTGCTGTCACGAGTGGTCTTGGACCGAAACAAGCAGCTTTTGTTTCCATTCTGATAGGGAGAGCTCTCTCTGTGTTC
Organism: Centrocercus urophasianus; assembly: GCF_019232065.1. Taxonomy (NCBI): domain Eukaryota; kingdom Metazoa; phylum Chordata; class Aves; order Galliformes; family Phasianidae; genus Centrocercus; species Centrocercus urophasianus. Next base: position 805,352 of record NW_024885177.1, on the reverse strand, counting down.
TCTTTTGCCACTTGGCAGAACTGTGTGTTGGGTTTGTGTTGTTTCAGTGATGGACATAACAGATATCATACATGGGAAGGTGGACGATGAGGAAAAGCAACATTTTATTCCATTTCAGCAGTAAGTATCATACTTTGGAGTTCATCACATATCTGGCTCTTTTAAGGCACTTGTCCTTCAGAGAAGGACAAATTTGTACGGCAGCCTGGCAGCTGACCAAGGTCTCTACAAATAGATTAGCTAATGGCAGTAGTCAGCTTTTTGCAGGAAAAGATTTTTGTTGGTCCTCTGATGCTTTTGTTCCCCTGGATTTACATGTCTATACAGTAAGTTACTCAGGGAGTCTTAGCAGTGCTGCTGGAGTTGGTGGATATTCATATTATATGAAGGAGGAAAGAAGAGCAGAGAGCAAAATAATGTGGGTCTGGGGGATGTGGCCTTAAAAATTGTCATGGAAGTGAGGCAAGGTTTTGAGGAGCACCTGAGCAGGCAGGGATCATTGCTCCTTGTCAGCTTGTGTGGCTCCCTGGGCATTGCCAGCCTGTAGCTTTTCAGGGCGAGTCAGAAAAGAGTTATAAAGAGATTTCTCCCTCTTCCTGGAAAAGAAATTCAGGCCCCATTGTGATGTGCATTTCTGAAATGTTAGAACTTGTGTGTGTTCTGCCTGCTCTCCCATTGCTCACTTTCTCAGCACATTACAGTAATTAGAACGGAGCTTGTTTGGGTAGACTCAGCTTATTACTGTCCTAAATATAGTGATCCATTTGGTGTAGCTTATGTTGTTGCAAGATATTTTCAGGGGAGATTGTTGTATGTCTCTACCATTTTAGCACCTGCAAGACTGCAAAAAAGGATGTATTTTAATTTGCAGAATAACATGAGTCTCCTTTTTTTTTTTTTAACCCTGTTTTTCTTTTCTTATAATCAGATTGAGTTTAGACCCAAATCTTGTTGCCTCTGCAGGGGTGGGGAGTCTGTGGGGATGTTTATATGCTTTAGTTCTTTGTTGATAGTGTGAGAACAGGAGTGTAATCTGGTTCCACATCCAGGCTCGCTAGATGTGTTTGGCAGGGAGAGGTTCAACACCCCTGTGGTGTCATTAGTCATGTTAATTTAAGGCTGGTTAATGAACATAATCTCCTGGGGGCAGCTCTGAGGCCCGGATGAAGACAGAGCTCAGTTCATCTAATGGGAGCAAAAGACCCCACCTGCTGAGCTGCGTGGTTCCCCATAGCCATAGCTGCTCTACAAGGCAGTCTGTGGATGGAAAAAGGAGCAAAGTAGAACTGGCTGCCTTTGTGGTTGTCCTTAAGGCTGCTGGTTCAGCATGCTACAAATGTATTCACAGAGCTTTTAACTAGGGACAAATTATTTATCCTAATCCTAGACTAGCGGTGATGAGAGTTCAGATGTTTTTTTTCAGTTGGGTTTAGGCAGGTGAAGAAAAAGTCCTAATTTAGAAGTAATTACACTACTTGGAAAACAGTTAGCTGTTGGCCAGCCCTTGTCTCGCAGAGCACATGGTGTTAGTTTATCCACTTCCCAGTCTGTTGTTGTTCTTCTCAGGATTGCCATGGAAACATACATCAGACAGCGACAGCTAATTATGTCCCCGCTGATAACTTCCCATGTGATTGGAGAAAATGAGCCCCTCACTTCTGTCTTCAACAAAGTCATCGCTGCAAAGGAAGTGAATCATAAAGGGCAAGGTACAGCAGTCAGGCAGGACGTGAAAAGCTGGTGTGGGGAAAGGTTCCTCTTGCTTACAGAGGAAAGTAAATGGCTCATGAAAGTCCAGAGATCGATGTTTACTGGAGTTTGCTACCTTCACCAAGCTAAACCAATGTTCTTTGTACCAGTGGCTGCCACCCCAGCACTTTGGGAGCTAGAGAGATTAAAAATAGGATCTGTTCTTACTTGAGTGAAAATATACCCTCCTTTTCTAGCTGATGCTTGCAACTTATGTCATTTTATTTTGTTTTATCAATTGTGGGCATAAAATATTTTTAAGTGAACATGACTGACTGCGTATTCCAGGTACTTTGTACTGGATTCTCCTGCTCTTGTATGTCTGGTTTTTACCCCAGTGAGCAAATGTTACCCTTCCTTTTTTTAGGTCTTTGGGTCTCCCTGAAGCTGCTTCCTGGTGACCTAGCACAAGTTCAGAAGGATTTTTCCCACCTTGTAGACAGATCCACTGCTGTGGCTCGCAAAATGGGATTTCCTGAGATAATTCTTCCTGGTAGGTCCCACATTCTTCCACTTTTCTGTGGAGTAGAAGAGACATGTGAAATTCTGGAGTTTCTGCCATGAACAGGTTTATTTCAAAGATAGCTTAAAGCCAGTTTGTTTTTACTTTTTGTGATATTTCAAGGTGATGTCCAATTTTTTTGTGTGAAAATGCCTTCTTTGAGAAATATTGAAAAATGATAGCATCAGTCCTCCTTGGAGGAAGATCTGTCTTTAGTTGAAAAGATAATTTTGTTGCTTACAGTTCTGACCCTGCTTTGCTTTATCCATTCAGAACTACTTTAGACCTACACAGCTCACTGCATTTAAAAAGGTGTTGCATAAAGGCAGAGGTCTCTGAAAATAAAAATACAGTGGTACGTTGTAAAAACTTTTCTGCAATTGGAAATGAAGATGAAATGGTGTGATGTTGGGTGCCATGAATTAGCTGCTGTCAATAGCTATGAAGAGGAAAAGGATGATGTGTTACCCTATGATGTTAGATATTAACTGGGGAACTTCTATGACTCTCCATACAGTAAAAAGAACTCATTGAGTGCTGTGGATTTTAGGTGATGTTCGAAATGATATCTATGTCACTCTGATACAAGGAGAGTTTGACAAAGGGAAGAAGAAGACTCCTAAGAATGTAGAAGTCACCATGTCTGTACATGACGAGGATGGCAATCTCCAAGAGGTATGATGGCCTTTGCAGAGGAGAACAAGGCTGCTCATTTGGATAGTGGTAGCTCTGGTGCATAGGATCTTTTTCATTCTTCAATTTGTGAGCAAGGACTGCATGATACTGAACAAGAGAGATTAGAGGTGATCTCAATGAGTGATTTGAAGTCACTAATTTTCTATGTTATTATCAAATGTGAGTAAAAAATGAAGTGACACAGATCCCTTGGTTGGAAAGCATGGATTTTGAGCAACTCCCCAAGCTCTATGCTTTGAAAATTTTCAACCCCAAATACCTCCTGTCTTTCATTCTAGACCTCACCTTTTCTTTTCCCCCCCTACCCTCATTTTTTTTTCCCAAAGAAAGCTATCCATCCTGGTGCTGGTTACGAAGGTGTCTCTGAGTATAAGTCTGTTGTTTATTATCAAGTCAAGCAACCATACTGGTATGAAACTGTAAAGGTAAGAGTGCATAATTTATAATCTTGCTTCTTTGCGTAGAAAAAGGACCTGATTTAAAATCAATTAATTAAAATTGTTGTAAAACTAATTTAAAACTATAATGTCCTGTAAATTGATGATGATGTCCCATCATTTGTAGGTATCCATTGCAATAGAGGAAGTCAGTCGTTGCCACTTAAGATTCACTTTTCGTCATCGATCATCGCAGGAATGTAAGTGTTCAAAGAGAAGCCCAACAGAGCACTGCCCTTTTCCTACTCATTGAGATTTTTGAGTTTCTGCAGTGCTGTACCAGTTTGCATTCTGCTTGTTTCCAACGTTGGGATGTCATTGGAAGCAAAGACAAGTAATTGAAGCTTTTTATAGCCTTAATAAAAGATTAAGTGCTGGTTTTGTTCTAAAACTGGAGTTAAATAGGGAGCAGAGCATTAGCCCTCTTGGAAGACTTTTGTCAGTGCTTCTCTGTGTATAGCTATGCTTTTAATTTCTTTTGAGACCTTCACACAGTTCAGTCCCATTCAGTCTAATGATCTTACAGGAGGTTTTCTGATTACACTGGTGAAAGGCAAATGAGAAATTTAGAGCCAAAACTTCGGCAGACTTCTTCAGAACCACGTGAAACAGGATCAGTAAAGTCAAACTGGTCTCTTGGAAGAAATCTTTTAAGGCAGTTGAGAAATGCAGTGACACGCTTTTGCATCCATAGTCACATGTCAGTTTGAAAATCCCTACCAAAATCTGTGTGCACAATTGTGTTTGTCCATCTATCAAAAAGCTAGCCACTGAAATTGCGTGGAGAAGGAAGATTGATTCAGAGAGGAAGTTTTTTTCTGTAATTGCAGATATCAGCCAAGTGCCCTGAGATGAGCTTTCTGCTGTGGATCATGAAGCATTCTACCTCCAACACATTATCTTGTGATGGTGCTAAATAAAGATGCTTCATGAATTATGAACAGTATGGGCATAATTAAGATAATTCCTAATACATTTTTTTTCTTTATACTTATAGCAAGGGATAAGTCTGAGAGAGCTTTTGGCATGGGCTTTGTGAAACTGATGAATGCAGACGGAACAACGCTACAGGATGGCAAACACAACTTGATTATTTATAAGGTAGCTCTGGCATTTGCTGGCCTCACTTTGGTGTAATTAATGAAAGTGTTTCTTTTGACTTACTTTATGTTTTTCTAAGCAATGTAAACACTGGTGTATCATTGTGGGAATGTTAAGTGATTCCTTTCAGGATGATGGCAGAGTGGCCTGTTTTTGTAAGTTATCATCAACACAGCTTTAAGGGATAGGTTTTCTGACTTGGGCACAAATCTGGTACGTACTAGTGTGTGTACAATGCTTTTCTTCTCCCGTTGTTCACTGGACAGCAAGCAGCAAACAGGCCTGGTGAGCACCTCATTTAGAAGATCAGTGTGTGACAGGGAGAGAGATATGGTGCCTTTCATCACAGTAAGAGGAAGAAGCAATGCATTGCTGTAGAAAGCTACAGTGGGATGGGGTGGGTTGAACTCCTACAGTGTGTGGCTTGATTCACTCTCTAAAAGAGCTGAATTCATTGGCAGGAGGCAGGCAACTTCTATTCCTTAAAATTAGAAGTCCAAACAATGCAAGTAAATGACCACAGACATGAAAGTGTGTTGAAAGCCTTCTGTGGCTGTCCCTATGTTTTAAGTGTTTATGTGGATAATGTATCTGCAGATGAGAACTGCAAGAGTTCAGAGAAGTGCTCGGTGTGTGAGATAACCCTCCTCTTTCTTGTGGTCAACCAACAGGGTGATAACAAGAAAATGGAAGATGCAAAGTGCTATTTGACTCTTCCTTATACGAAAGTGGAAATGGAGGAGAAGGAGACCCCCTCAGGGAAGAGTCTGCACCATCTAGCCAACTTTACACCCAACAAAGACAGTACAAAAGACAGCTTCCAGATTGCCACTTTAATCTGCTCTACCAAACTCACCCAGAATGGTAGGTCTTTGTTAGCCTCCCAGTGGTATTTCATGCTGTGTATTTGAATTTAAAAGGGCCATTTCTTTCTGCAGATGTCTATGGCGTTGTGGCACATGTGAGCATACTGCTTTAACTTTAATCTTGCTGCTTCACACATCAGTGACAGCCCAGTCCCAGCATTGTTGGCACCAGCATTGCCTTTATTTGCTTTAGAGTTCCTGCTCTAAAGCAAACACAGAGCAGAGCACAAGAAAAGTCATGTACTCTTGTAAATGTCCTGGTTTGAGGTGTCTTCTCCTGAGTGAATGAGACTCCTGCAGAATTGTCTACTGGATGCTTTATGTTATCAAAGTACATCAAGGTTTTCCATTAATAGCAAAGCTGACTTTCTTGCCAAGACAAAAGAGCCACATCGAGGTAATTTTCTGCACAACACGGTGTGACTTTTCCTTGTAAGCTGATTCTAAAAATAACCTCTAGTACTTATTCTGTACTATTCTACAGCCATTAAGTCAGCTGTGTTGTTGTAATCTGTTTCTAATTGCTGATGTTCTGTCCTTGCTAGTTGACCTGCTGGGTTTGTTGAACTGGCGTTCCAACTCTCAGAACATTGCCCACAACCTGAGGAAGTTAATGGAGGTGGAAGGAGGAGAAATTGTAAAGGTATACACAGAGATTTGAGTCTCCTTGTTGTGCAGATACTTTGAAGGTTTATCACTGTGTTGTACCCAAGAGCTCCCTGTGTGGGCTAGGGATAATTGTTGTTCTAGCTGCAGAATAATGGCTGGTTAAACGAAGCAGTAGAGCAGAAATGAAGTGGGGACAATCAGAGGTGATAAGAGCAAGGAGGATCTTTTCTTACAACTGAGAATAGGATGATCATCATGAGCAGCATGTGAATGAACATAAGGAATGAACATAAGATCCCTTTAAAAATGGTCTTTTGTGTATGACTTCGCAGTTTAACTGAGCTAGGCTGGAGGGGAACCACGATCCAAAAGAACAGACTCCTGTGCAGTGTTCCAGTGCTCCTTTCTGACACTTTTGCTATTCATTCCTCTAGTTTTTGCAAGACACTCTTGATGCACTTTTCAACATAATGATGGAAATGTCAGAAAATGAAACCTATGACTTCCTTGTGTTTGATGCACTGGTGAGTGACTTTTTCCATCAACGTTATTAGAAAAAGAAATCAACAAAAACCAATGACATGATTGGAGACTGAGTTGTGTTGCAGTTAGTTGAAGATTGTGCATCTCTGTATCATCTCTCTCCTTAATTTTTTTTTGCAGGTATTTATTATTTCTTTGATTGGAGACATAAAGTTCCAGCATTTCAACCCTGTACTTGAAACTTACATTTACAAACACTTCAGTGCAACTCTCGCATACGTGTAAGTATTGTAACCACAAACCTACAGACTGACCTCCAGGCAGCATCTCTCTGACACTGATAGTGAATTAAACTAATGTGGTCACAACAGCATAGACCCCAGATGATTGGTTTTTGTCCTGTTCTTCTCTGCTTCCAGGAAATTAAAAAACCCTGCAGTTAGCTTTTTTACTTTCTTAAAAGTTTCCGTTGTCAGAATTCCTTTCTGCAAGGACAAGATGCTGCTGGCTTGGCAAATGCTGCATTAAGGGCGTGTGATTCAGACTGTCTTTTGACCTGCAGTACTCACACTTTATTTTTATTTTGTGCGTGTGTGTGTTACAAAAGGGTCTTTGTGTTTATCAGCCTGCTTTCCTATCAAAAAAAGGCTTCTTGCAGTCAGTCTGTATGGAAGATGTCATTGTAAGTCACTGCAGGGACAGGGGAATTGATCAAAGAGGATAAATTCATTAAAAGCCTGATCTAATAGGTATTGCTGCTGCTGGAACTACGTAGAACAAATTTGCAGTGCTTCACGTTCAGAAATGCAGTTGAGGATGGTGGGAGTAATTTTGTTTTCCCATAGCAGTTGCATTTTTGAACTTCAAAGCTGGATGCTGGTAGTGTGGAAGCAGAGCAAGTGCAAAAGCTGTCATATACTTATCTATTGCTCACACACCACTTGGAGTGCTGGGAGTTGTTTAATGAAGAGGATTTTGGTTGAAGGACAGTAAGATTCCCATCCTTTAATTCAGGAGAGACTGGATAGTGAATAAGTGCAACTTTAGTGTTGCTTGAGAAGCACTTTGAGCTCTGTGTAGCAGAAAGCTGACACATGCAGAAGATGTCAGTCCACTTTAAAATAGGTTTTCCAAATCCCTGATTCCTTTATTTTAGGGAATAAGAAAAATACAACTGGGATTTGTAGGTAGATATGGCAGCCGTGGTTCATCCATGGAGCTGGTCATAAAAACGTGGCACCCAAGGAAGCCAAAAGCTTCAGAATAAAATAAGCTGTAAAGAATAGCTTCTGCTTTGGGATTGTTAGATGTAGGTCCTCTCTGGAATAACGAAGCTGAACATGCACAGAAATTTAACTCTGTCTTTATTTATTCCCCTTTTTGATTCTCCAAAGGAAACTCACTAAAGTGCTGAACTGTTACGTGGGAAATGCTGATGACTCCAGCAAGACAGAATTGCTGTTTGCTGCTCTGAAAGCCTTGAAATACCTCTTCCGATTCATCGTTCAGTCGAGAATATTGTACCTGAGGTGAGCTTTGTCACTGCTATCTTCACTGTGTCTCTTCATGGAAGTCAGTGCTTCCAGCCAGTATCACTGGAGAGAATACTCTTCAGTTTTGTTGAAACTCATTTAAAGACAGAAATGAGCGACTTGATTCTTGGAAACCAAGTGGATTTTGAGGCATTGGCAACTAGAGAAATGCAGCTTTTCTGTTACAAGTTTCATCAGGAAATTACTCCTATGGTAACTGCAGAATCCCAAATGCCATTTTTGCACTCATTTCTTTGTAGAAGAGATAAATATAAGATGTTCTTCCCAACTATAAAATGATATTTCAGCTGCTGTGACTCTGCTAGCCTAGATTTACGTGTGTAACTACATTGCTTTCTGTTTTTTATAGGTTTTATGGGAAAAGTGAAGATGGTGATGAATTTAATGATGCAATACGCAAGCTGTTCTTCTCCTTCAATGTCCTCATGGACCGTCCTTTAGAGGAGGCTGTCAAGATTAAGGTATGCATAATTTGCAGGAAGAGCTAATGCCTTTTATTACATCAACTGATACATTTGGGGGAAGGCAGAAAAAGGGTCAAGCTTTGAGGTGCATAATCCCATGCAGATGAATCACACCAGAATCTTCAGAATGTCTGTTGCAGTGCTGAATGTGAAAGGAAAAAAGGCATTTAAACCATAAAATTTATCAAATGAAGATGTGAGCTTCTTGCTGAAAACCCTACAGCAACTGCTAGGATGAAAGCTAACAACCAAGATGTAACATAGCATGGCATGAAAGGCTCTTCAACCACTGGTGCCAAGTGATGGTGATGCAAATGTTACACCACTACAGAAATGAACATAATCCTGAAATGAAAGTACTGAAAAAGCAGATGGTTCCTAAAAGCATCTTTGGTTGTGTATTTGCTTGTTTTTATGGCCTGGACTGGATTATGTACCTTGTGTTTGGGCTCCAAGGAGGAGCAGAGCAACCGTGCAGTAAGCCTGGCTAAATTGGCAAAGTGAGTCCTCTAGATGGTTTATTTCAGTTCTTCTAACTATGTGCCTTTCTGTGCTTAAAGGAAAGATTGATTCTAGACTTCGAGTGAGTATTTGGGTCATTTGAAGTCCAGCTTTGATTTTATGATAAGCAGAGTTCCTGCTGGCAGCAGCCATGGAGCATCACCCAGAGGCCTTTGGTTACGGTTGCACCCAGGTGCTTGGATGCTATAGAATCTATAAAAGCCACATTGTGGGAACTGTTTAACATATTCCTCTGTGTGTGGACGTGCTGAAGGAGCTTAATCCCTGGAACTGCAGGATGTTTGCAAAAAAAAACCAACCAACTTGGCTCTGAATTCTTCCTCCTTCACTTTTTCCACTCTGTGCTGCAGTTGTGTAGTTGCTGGAGGCTTTTTGGATGCATAGATTTGATCTCAAGCCAGATCTTTGCAGGTGTCTGCATATTTGCTCTTGACAGAGCTAGATTTGCCACGTGAGCCATGGGCATTGCTGTTGAGGCTTTACACCCTTCCAGAATGAACTGCCCAATCTCACTCAGTTTCCATGTGTGCTTTCTGTCTCTCTTTTCCTTGCAGGGTGCAGCTTTAAAGTATTTGCCAAGCATCATCAATGATGTCAAACTAGTCTTTGACCCTGTTCAACTCAGGTAAGCAAATGAAGTTTGTCCTCCAAACTCAACTCATCTGTTGGGGAAAAAAATAAGAAACTTTCCTAAAAACAGCTGCTCTGATTACGATGTGCTCATGTGTGCAGTGCGTGATTTCATAGGAAGCTCCTTCCAGGGCTCTGGAGGAACTCAGATTACTTCAAAGCAGTCTATGCCATTCAATTGCTTTTTCTTAGGAGCTTTGAGAATCTGTTCTAATCCAAAATTTAAGGACTGGAGAGCCATGTGTGGAAATGTGCAAGTTTCCAATTCTTAATGAGTGCTTCTGAAGTAGACTGAAATGTGTGACACAACCTTGGTCAGAAAACAAAACAAAAATTGTATTATTTCAAGAAATTCATGACACTGTGGACTTCTGTTCTTTGGCGTTCGTAGCTTTACCAGGAACTTCCCTTTCATGCTTCCTTGTTCTGACACGGATAATTTGCTCTCAACAGCAGACAGACAGCAAATGTACATGGAATTTAATTTAATGGAGTCTAAGATTAACATGAGTCATCATTTGTCATGAAAGGGGCATCTGGAAGGATGTGCCATTGTGCCTAGCAGTGTCTTAGGCTTCAGCAGTGCAAAATTCTGCTTTCATTTTGTATGATTATTTTACCCTGGCAATGGAGGATGTACAGTACCTCCTATTTACAAGCTTTTATGGCATGTTTATTGCAAATTTTACTTTCAGAGCCTTTTGCCTGCAGTTTTTGGGTGCTGTTCAGTTCTACTGATTGCTTTGCTAAGTTTGTACAAAACAAGTTAATAAGAAAATAACAATTCAGCACAGGGGCAAAACTGCTCTACTTGCCCAGGTGCAGGGCAGTGTAAGTGTGGATGGAAACACGCTGGGTGAAAAATGCTGATGTTCTGTTTGCTCTGTGGTTTGCATGTTAGCAACCTCTTCGGCAACTTCATCCAGAGTATTCCTGACAACCAGTTGGTTCGACAGAAGCTGAACTGCATGACCAAGATTGTTGAGAGTGACCTGTTTAAGCAGCCTGGTGAGTAGTGAATGGAGGTCAGTGGTTTCTTTGTGGAGCTGTGCACCTTTGCAAACAAAAATGTCTTTCACATTTACGCATTTAAATCAATCATCAGCAGTAGTCCACAATTAAATCCATCTGCAGAAATATTCCTCGCCTTAGTGGCTCCAGAACTTGAAACTTTTTGTTGTTCAGTGTTTATGCAATGTTAACTATGGTGAGATCCTGATGGAGCATGTTGGTTTAAAAATCAAGGAAGAGTGTGACCTGTTTGGTGTAACACATACCATTATGGATTATTTGTCTCTCTTAGTCTGTCAGAGTGGGTTAAAGTGTATGTTTTGGTGTCAGAGCTAAAGTTAAGAGCAGAAAGCTGCAGTGTGCTACTTGTTTATATGGACTGCTGAAGAACCAACAAGATATGGTGCTGTGTTTCATTTTCAGAATGCAGAGATGCTCTTCTCCCTCTGCTAATAGACCAGCTGAGCGGCCAGTTGGATGACAACTCAAACAAGCCCGACCACGAGGCCAGCTCACAGCTACTGAGCAGCATTCTGGAAGTGCTGGATAGGAAAGATGTGGTGAGCATGATCTCTCAGGGGTGCAAATTAAGGTTAATTCTGTCTTTTCCTTAACTCCTCAAAAAAAACCCCAATGCTTATAGAAATTTTATTGTGTTGCTCTGTATTTTTTTTTTTCAATCTCTTCACACAAAGTAGCTGTGTCCAAAAAGAGGTCATGCAGAGATTGAATTGGTGGTTATTGCTGTGTGCAAAGAAAAGTTCTTTCCTTCCTAGGAACCAAAATGCACTTCTCAGTTACTTTGGTGGCTTGGTGGATTATTACAGAGCCACTGATTTGAGTATTTGGTTTCTCACTGAATAGAAACAATGGTCATTCAGTTGGGGAGTACAGTTATGCACCCTATGAGTCATGGGAATTAATTCTAAGTTGCTTTGAAAAGAGTAATTTGAAATGAAGGGACAAATGTCAAATAAAATTGTTCAGCTCAGCTGTGCTGGGATGAGCCAGTGAAGCTGGAACAGATGAACTGTGCTGTTACCTCTTCTCTAAGCCTATACCAACAGTACTCAAATCAGCTGTTGCTATGTAGTAAGTCATCTTCTTTGCATCCTCAGATAGCAATTAAGCACTGCTGGGGCAGTCCTCCCACGTCAGGGAGCTCTTTATAGGACAGTATATGTAGAAAATAGTCTGATTTTCCTTTTTGAACACCCCCAGGGGCCCACAGCCAAGCACATCCAGCAGATCATGGAACGCCTGCTGAGGAGGATCAACCGCACGGTGATAGGAATGAACAGACAGTCTCCACACATTGTGAGAGCCCTTTCCTTCCTTCGTTTACTACATTCCCCTCTGTAATACTGGAATTTATTCTCCTGGGAGGTTTCGCTGTGTAGGGTGGTTTGTGAAATCGTCACTTCCTGCAGCGCTTCTGTGCCGCTCCAGCATGGCTTCTGCTCGCTGTGTGTGGATGGGTGCTGGGACTCAGATGGTTCCATTCCAGCCGCAGATCAGCTGAGTCACAGTTGGCTGTGATTCTGAGTTCCTTTGGGCCCCATGCACAGAGAATTTGGTTTCAGCCCATTTTCTAATGCACGAGGAATCTCTGCTCAGAAGAAAATGCTCTTTTGCCACCTTTGCTAAAAAGGACTAAGTGCTGAAGGATTTGGCATCTCTAAATGGGAATTGTGGTTACTGTGTTGCATCTTAAAAGTGTAGGAAGCTTTATGTCCTGATTTGCACTGTGTATAAGTGTGCAGAAAGATGGAAAGATTAAGGGCAAGCATAGATAGCCATTTCATAGGTTTAAGTTCAGGTTGTTGCTATTACCAGCATGTCAGCCGTAGGAATTACAGATGGATATGATCAACTAAAAATGTAGTGATTCATATATATGTACACACACACATAGATAAATATTCATTCTGATGTTTAGAGGATGTGTTTTTCTTGCAAACTGTGATCCCTGGGTGTAAAAGAAAGCTGTACTCTGACTTAATTATTGAAAATTAGGAATTGAACTGAATGAGGGAGAGGAGAAAGCAGCCAGACACACAGTGCCAGGACAGACCTATATGTGCAGCATTGGGCCTAGTGATATTTGATTGGGTGGAACCCTGGAGCCAGGTGCTGCACTTTGAGCTTTGGGGCTTAATACAGAAAAATAATCAAATGTTTTGGTTTTTTATATTCTAGGGTATTTTTGTGGCCTGCATGACAGCCATCCTGAGGCAGATGGATGACTACCATTACAACCATTACATCAATACTTTCAAAACCAGGCAGGACATTATTGTAAGTCAGCTTGGCTAAGGGATTAGCTTAGTCCATGAGGAATTATTTTCTCCTTCTGAAAGGTCATTGCAAGTTACTGTATTCATTGTAGAGTGATGAGAATGCATTCATCAGCAATGACTTCTGTGTTCCTAGAGCTACAACCAGTGGGGATATTTTCACATCACCGCTGCTGGACGTGAGCAGTTGGGTATGGGTATGGGTATGGATGTTGCTGAGACTTAAGTCTGAGATATTAGCATTGGTAGCATTGATAAAAACATGTTTAATAACTTTTCAGGTCCCTGCAAGTAAAAGGTCAGGAACCAAAGGAGAGAATGAAGATGTTCTCACTGTGTGACTTTTTGATTGTTTCTTTATCTACTTCTTTCTAGTTCATCCCACCTCCCAGCTTAATTAAGAGACTAGAAAGCTTTCAAGTGCATCTAAAGTGCATCTAAAGAAAAGACAGCAATTTTCAAAATATATCTGCATTAATTTCTGAAAACCAGGAGGCCTTCTGTTAATGAAGTCCTATGGGATGATAGCTAAAACCCTAAAAGTGAATTCTAATTTAAACCAGAATGTCTTGCTTTAGTGGGTGGCAGTGGAAGTAGTTCTCTCCCTGTTACATCTGTGTACAATTCATCTTCTCAGAGACTTTCACTATAAAACCAGGGGGCACATCAGGGTTTGATTGTGGGGGGGAGTTTTGGTTTTTGAGGACTTTAGAACCAACTGTTCTGACTAGGCTTGTCAGCAAACTGCTCTAGGAGAAGTCAGAACCAAAAGCAGGATTTATTCAAGTCTCCATAGCACAACGTGTCTTTGTGCTCCTAATTTTGCAACTTAAGGTGCTTGCGTATTGAGATACTGCCTGGGAAGGAGCCAGAAGTTGTGTTCTTCCTGTAAAAGATACATCAAAACCCACACAAAAAGGGCTGTAATTCATTTTGGATGGGAAGGTGATGCTTTGGTTCCCTATGCAGCTGGAATTGCTTGCAATCTGTTGAGCAACATAGCCACCTACAGGACACGCACATTTCTGTCACTTCTGCGCCCACGGGGCTGATAGTCAATAGGAGCATTCAGCATCTAGTTTTAGAGCTGCTTTTAATATATTTTGCAGATATGTTTTATGAAGAGTTCATTAGAAAACAGAAATCAAGGTGCATCTTGTTTTGCCCTTTCAGCTCTGCATCTTCTGCTTGAAATGGAGTATTTCTTGTATGTTTCTGTGTGTTTATGTACAGCTTCTGCACAGAGACTTATCAGGAGAGTGAATTTATGTAATTATTAAAGCTGCCTGAATATAGTTTAAAGAGGTATCGATCCAAAATACCAACTTACAATTGCTGAATCTCAGTATTCTACAGAAGCAAGACTCCATTTGTGATGATGTGCAAGTTGTTAATGCCAATACAAAGTTGCATTATTTTTGGTATTGCAATAATTGTTTCTCTTGCTTTCTGTTGCTTACTGTTGGTTTTTACATGCTTTGTTTCTTTTCAGCCCTGGCGTAGCATCATGACTTGGTTGGTTTAACACAAATAAGTTGATTCATATCCTCAAGGTGCCCCTGGACAAGCCCAAACCTTTCAGTCAAGCTCTGATTTAATAACGCCTGGAGGGTTTTCACTGAGGCAGCACCAAATGCCCATTTCTCTCATCACATCCGAATTGCTTGCCAATTCTACAGAGCAAGCTGTTCGACCTCACAGAATGATTTTTTTTGGGTGGTGTTCTTTGCAAGGTGGTGATTTCTTGTGTGACCTTTGTGTCCCTCTGTTTTTGAATGCTGATCTGTCTTTGCAAAGAACAGAATCTATTTAAATTCCCACAGTTAGCATTTTTGTCTGTAGGGACCACAATACAGAGAGATCAATATTATTGATATATATATCTCCTTTCACTCATCCTGTCTTTCTCCTTTTTTCTTATCCTTGCCTTGTCAAGGACTTCAGGTGTGCTGACATTGTTGGGGGCAGATTGACACTTGTGCAGAGTGTATCTTTACTATGATAATATGCTAAACCATGCACCTGAAGCTCTGCTAATTACCTCTTTGTAACAGCATTTCTCAAATAAGACGTGGTTGGAGAAACAAAAAATATGTTCTGGGTTTCCATCTTTATAGAAGGTACTGCATAGGGCTGCTGTGCTGCTGTTATTCAGGCTTCTGGATACAAGTGCTCAAATGTTGGTTTTGCTTTTCAATCCATCTTGTGCACCAGAACTCATTACAGCATGGCTTAATTTGGAACAGTAAAGGTAGATTTAATTAAACAGGAATAATTCCACAGAACCTGATCTCCTTCTGCAATGGAATGGATGAAGATGTCAGAAATAATTTAGTTATTGGAACATATTCCTGCAATGAGAGATCCTTCTTAGGAGGTACAGGGTATAGATAGGTAATCAATACAGTAGTTAATCACTGCAGTTGCAAATGCTTACATTTCCCTGTACTTCTGTGCAAATAAAAAGGCTTCTCATTTCAACCTGTGCTTTTTATTTTTCCAACAGGACTTCCTGATGGAAACATTCATTATGTTTAAGGATTTGATTGGAAAAAACGTCTATGCGTCTGACTGGATGGTCATGAATATGATGCAGAGCAGGTATGCAGTGCTGCCATTTTAAGTCTGATTTGGAGTCGTCTTCCTTCTGAAAGGAGGGTGGTTCCATGCTCACAGATTCAGTGTGCTGGCCTGCAAATCCAGATTCATTTCTGTCCTGTGATACGAAGTTTGTCATAGGGCTGCAGTGTGGAGGAGGACTTGGAGGTGACAAATTATTTGAATGCATCAGTGTTGAGGGTAGGCTGAGCTCTGGAGGAGGAATCATCTGGAACAGCGCTGCATTCATACAGACTGAGCCAAAATGTGTTTTGTTTCTTCATCTGCCTCCAGCTGAGGTTAGAAACAGAGGAATAGCTTCTCCTCAGTGTCTCTTTACTGCAAAAGAATTTCTTCCCAAATCTCATTTGGAGACGTGCTCTTTTCAACTGAGCTTACCTTTAGGAGACATGTAAACCCAGAGTACAGCATTACTTTTTTTTTTTTTTTCCTCCAAAAGTCACCTTTTCTTTGATATTTTTACCTCTTTCAGGGTTTTCCTTCGGGCAGTGAACCAGTTTACCTCTGTGCTCAACCGCTTCTTCCTGGATCAAACAAATTTTGAACTCCAGGTAACAGTTCCGTTGTTTCTTGATTTTCTTTTGGACATCAGTGTTTCCTGAGGGGCATGGAGAGCAAGCAAATCCCACTGCTGCCAGTGGAAAATGTCTGTAGAGTCAGCTGAGTCACTGCATTCTGAATTACAGAGCAGTGGTTAGTGCAGCAGTGAGCACAAACCAATGCAACTGCTATAGGATTTATAAGGTCAAGCTGAGTGGTCTGTTGGCTAAAGCTGAATTGTGCTTGACTGGTTAAAATACCATGGGATGTCACTTATTGTCACTTCCTTAGGCTGGAAAGTCCAAGGTAAAAGGGGTGGTAGATTTTAAGTTGCTATGGGGTCTCTTTCAACCTAAGATTCTATGTTGGCCAAGACAGACTCATCTGTGCTACTGCACTTATTTGTTGGTAACCTTCCTCGTTAACTGTGAGATCCACAGCATTTGGACCTGTGTGTCTGTGTTGTTTTGTTTGCTGCTTTTCCTTTGCAGCTTTTCCTTCTCCTATTTTGGACTTGTTTCTCTTCCACAGCTCTGGAATAACTATTTCCATTTGGCAGTGGCCTTTCTCACTCACGAATCCCTCCAGCTGGAGACCTTCTCACAAGCCAAGCGCAGCAAAATTATCAAGAAGTGAGTTTACACTTAAAAAGTTACCAGACCTTTTTATTTTTAGGCATCAGCTTTGCAGAGGTAACTTCAATAAATAGGCCTTCATCTTTTTCTTCTGCTTCTTTCTAGGTATGGGGACATGAGGAAAGAAATTGGCTTCAAAATAAGGGATATGTGGTATAATCTGGGTGAGTTCCATCTAAGGAATTATCTTTGTTCAAGCTGTTAAGCTGGATTTCTTATAGCTTATTTCTTCATATAAGCTTTTTGTATTTAATGTGGGGAAATACATCTAAGTCCAGCTGTTCAAAAGGACAGAGTTCCTTTTCCTTTTTCACTGAGTGACCTTCAAAAGCTGATCCTTTTTGGCGTCCACTGATGAGATGATCTTCAAGACATTCCTTAAAACATAACAAAGGAAGTTCTACCATATGAATGCCAGGAGGAGAATTTCCCAGGGAGCCTTGTGATACGCATTATTCATGCAATTTAGTCCTGTTCTCTTTTTTTGGACTGTTTTTGAGTGTTGGAGTTGGAGCTGCAGCGCATGAATGACAAAATATTACCAGCAAAAAGGCCTTCTAATCGAAATGTCAGAGTTTTATGGTATTTATTTTATTTGAGTAATGCTTTGCACATTTGAACATCTATGCATCACGTGACTTCAAGCAACCATGTTCCGTTAGGATGTATCTGACATCACCTTTCTTGCAGGTCCCCACAAAATAAAGTTTATTCCAGCAATGGTGGGGCCAATCCTGGAGGTAACTTTGGTCCCAGAGCCTGAGCTGCGGAAAGCTACCATTCCCATCTTCTTTGATATGATGCAGTGCGAGTACAACTTCAGTGGGAATAGAAACTTTCATATGGTAAGGGAGCCCCATGTGTTAAGGGCAAATGTTCTGCTGTGCATTGGGCAAGAAGGAGAAGAGAATATTTGAACAAAACCAAACAAGCCAGAACAAAACTACTAAAAAAAATCCAAACCACCAAACACACAAACATTGTGCTAAACACTTTGGAAGTAATTATTAAGTGGTTTTACCTTGCATGTCTTTAATAGATAGTAAACTCTTCTGTTTTAGTATCTTTCTGTATTTGCAGATGGGAAGGGTTGTGAGTGCTGTTTCTCTCATTATGAAATGGGGAACAGTTACACAGAGCACAGACACAATTTGCTTTTGCTTGAGGCTGTGCAAGTCAAAGGACAGAGCAGGGAACAGGACCTGTTCTCTGAGTTCCAACCCTGTGCTAATTCCTCTGGAAGTTCCCTTTTGTTGCTACTGAGAAAGCACCAGACAGAAAGGAAGAAAAAGAGGGTCTTCTCTTTAGGACTAAAGTTAACTTATCTCTGCAGTTTCAAAGGTCTTTTTCTTCCATTTTTCCTCTGGGGATATCAGACCTTAACGTCTCAGCTGGCAGACGGGGGACCCTCTAGTTATGCTGTAGACAGACTTCTCCCTGGAGATGGATAGGAGACATCCATCCAAGAGGCAGCCACCTTGGCATTTCAGATTGTTGTCAGATGTGATGTGCATCTCCCTGAGCACCAAACTCTGTACAGTGCAGACCCCAGCTTCACTGTGTGTATTGAGATCTTTCTTCCCTTGAGGTCATCAGTGTTTGGCATGGTTGGCCCCAGGGTCTCAGGGGTTTTTGGAATCAGTAGAAGGAAACTGGTTATTTGGCATGGATTTTCTGTATGTAAAATTTGTGATATTCTTCATATTTTGGAACAGGAATGTTTTATACCTCAGTAATTGACTTATAGCTAAAGCTATGTACTTGACTTGCTTTATGTAGCAGAGCGTATCTTCATGGCTTGTTCTTGTTGCATAAGAAGTTGCTTCAATTAGCAGTCACAGCTTTTATGTTGATCAGAGGTTGGTGACTGGCCCTTAACTGGTGGTAGTAGAGCAGTTTCTTTAGGGTGAGTGAATCATCATTATCATCTATAGCTGGTCATTAAAGTTACTTTTCCTTCATGGCAAAACTGAACTGCTGATTGATGGGGAAGAAGGGAAGGCACTACCCAGAGCATCAGTTTCCAGTGTCTGTGGGATGAGAAGGGGAGAACTCATATCTCCCTGCTCGATCCTTGTCTTTGCATTTTTGTTCTGGTTAACAGTGAAAGCATTCTCTAGCTTGGCTTGTAAAACCAGTGCATAATGGTAGTTCAGAGCACCAGCCACAAGCATTGCTGATCATGCCTTATGGAGCTGCTGTCCACTTAACAGGTTTTTTTTGCCTTTTCAGTTTGAAAACGAGTTAATAACCAGACTGGACCAGGAAGTTGAGGGCGGCCGAGGGGATGAACAGTACAAAATTTTGCTGGAGAAACTGTAAGTTTTATAGTGAAGATGGAGGCTCTTTGTTTACAGTGTAGCTGGCTATTTTCTTAAAGCAAAGAAACAGAAACCCTAATGTAATCAGTGGCTCCTAGTCCAGTTGGAAGCCTGTAACTAGTGGTGTTCCCCAGGAGTTGGTGCTGGGTTGGATCTCGTTCAACATCCACATCAACGACCTGCATGAAGGGATGGAGTCCACCCTCAGCAGGTTTGCTGATGATGCAGAGCTGGAAAGAGTGACTGACACACCATCATTCAGCAAGACCAGGACAGACTAGAGGGTTGGGCAGAGACAAAGCTGCTGAGATTCAACTTGAGCAAGTGTAGAGTCTTACCTGGGGAGGAATAACTGTATGCATCAGTACAGGTCAGGGGCCGAGCTGCTGGAGAGGAACTCGATGGGGAAAAGGGCCTGGGTGTCCCAGTGTACAACAGGTTGACTTCCTTGTGGCCAGGAAGGCCAGTGACACCCTGGGGTCAGTCCACCCAGGCTCAGAGCTCACCCAGTCAGGGCCTTGAAGCACCAAGAGTAGAGCTTGACAAGATGAGCTTTGACCCGTCCAATTTGGATATCTGACCTGGACATGTTGCCTTTCATCTCATTGGATTTTGTCTGCAGCCTCCTGGAGCACTGTCGGAAGCATAAATATCTCTCTGCTTCTGGAGAAAAGTTTGCTTGGCTGGTCAGCAGCTTGTTGGAGAACCTGCTGGACTACAGAACAATCATGCATGATGAAAGCAAGGAGAACCGCATGAGCTGCACTGTCAACGTGCTGGTATGGGAAGGCTGGGTTTGGATGGGGTGCAGCTTTGGTGACCTGGCTTTTGTGTTGTGGTCCTGGGGTGGATTGGGTGCTGCAGTAGGAATTCGGTAACCTCAGTTTGCCATGCAGAGTAATTCACTGGACAAGTAATTTCTTTGTTGGTCTCTAGGAAGAAAGCCATCAAGTAAGAGGCCACTAAAATAATTTTTTTAGGATTTTAGATAATATTCTCTGTTCCTTTTGGGTAATTACGGGTCCAAATCAGGCTACCATCTATTGGCAGCTATAAAACGTAGGTATATAACCCAAAAGCAAATCATGTGTCTGAGCCTTGCTTATATGGTAACCTGAGGTCCTGAAATATGGGCAGGAAAAATGACTAGCTGATAGCTTGGGAGATGTGAACTTCATTCCGTGCTCCACTGTGAAGAATAATTGTGTACCTTTGGACAAGTTGCTTTCTGTTTTTCCCTTAGCCCCTTTTTTAGCTCCATCTTATGTCAGGGGGATTTGAGGCAAATGTACCTCTTAGTGGCAAAGTGATAGCAAACATCTTTGAAATCTGAGATTGATCCATAAGTTACTTGTCTAGCAATGATTATGCAGATCCATGGTGGTTTACATCAGTTGCACTGTTTCTTTCTCTACTTTTTGGCAGAATTTTTACAAAGAGAAGAAACGAGAGGACATTTATATCAGGTAGGCTGACTCCTTCCATAGACCTGCACAGAAGCCTTTACTTCCTCGTTTTTCATCACACTTACAAAGCAGTCCATCACATAAGGTAACAATTGCTTTGCATTCATTTAGATACCTGTATAAACTCCGGGATCTGCACACGGACTGTGAGAACTTCACTGAGGCCGCAAACACCCTCCTCCTCCATGCAGAGTTGCTCCAGGTAATGCACTGAAGGCAGTTTTAGTTTCCTTTATCAGAGGATGGGTTTTAGAGGAAGTGCATGCAGAATAAAGAATGCACACTTTTTTTTTCCTTTTTCTATTTGTTCTTAAAGAGACTTTGCAAAAGTTAGGTTCCACTGGTTGCTAAGGAGCTTCCTAATGTTGCAAATTACGTAGCAGCTAAATGCAAAAATATTATTAGCATCGATCTATTGCATGCATTTGGTGAACAGTAAACTGTAGAGAGCTGGGTGGAAATGCCCATGTCAAGGTACTGTTTCTTCCACTTCTGTGTGAACAGTAAGTGCATTAGCATGTCACTGCAATTCGGATTTAAGTCAACTTCAGTTAATCTATGGAAGAAGTGAAGTGAAAGAGCAGACAAGTTCACTTAGTGTTTCATTCGGGGACCTTAAGCCACAATCTCACACTTTTTGCAGATATATTGGGACTTAACATCATTGCAGAACTTTCTTGTCCTCTCTTAGCATTGATGCCTGGTTTGTCATGAGTGCATCCATGCAGTAGGTTAGTGTGTCCAATGTGAAGATTTATTCGTCTGCATATATTCCAGTTCTTTCAGCTTTGCCTGTTTTCCTCTATGCTAGTGGTCTGAGAAGCCATGTGTCCCTCATCTGCTGCAGAGGGACAGCTACTACGTCTACTCACAACAGGAACTGAAGGAGAAGCTCTACCAAGAAATTATCTCCTTCTTTGACAGGGGCAAGGTGAGTTTCTGTGGTGTTCTTGGGGTTCAGTGGTGCTTAGATTGGTGAAAATAGCTGCCAGAAGTTGTTTGCAATGGGAATAACAAGCCGTGATGATTAAGGCCTGGCTTTTAAACAAACCAAGCTTTAGCATGAGCAGCAAACCTGTTTGTCTCATGTGTTTCAGTCCTGTTCCCTTGTTAGTTGAAGGGAACTAACAAGTTGTAAAATTAGTCCTATTCTCAATACTGTCTAGATGAGAAAACCACAGGTATTTTCCTTTCTTTTCCTGGCTGATGGCTTTTGTTACTGGTATGGTGGTTGTTTTTAGTTGTTTTTTTTTTGCATTGCAATAAATGTGGTTTATCTGGCTGATAGCAAACTTGTGTCAGTTGCCTTTTGGGTGGATGGTTCTATGAAGTCTAAATGAGACAGACCCAGGGAAGCCTGGTGAATGGGATAATGCAGTGCAGGAGGAGAACACATGGGCTTCTCTAATTTACTGACTGACAAATGTGAAAAGCTGTGACTGTGGCAGTCATTGCAAAAAATGTGCAACGTGGAGTCGAAGAGAACATTGGCAGTGCATTAAACTGCTGCGTGCATTAAAATCAGCTGAATTTTTGTGTGACTTGCATGTGGTGGTGAATGCTTTTAACTGAATCTTTTCTTTGTGCTCTTCTTCCCCTACTTCCCTCCCTTCATCTTTCTTGGAGATGTGGGAAAAAGCCATTCAGCTAAGCAAAGAGTTGGCTGACATGTATGAAAACAAGGTTTTCGATTACGAGGGACTCAGTAATGTCTTGGTAAGAACTTTTCCCTCTATTTTTTGCAGGCTGCTAATTGCTTAAATTAATATCATTGAGCAAGATAAGCCCCAGACAGAATTATGTTAAGAGCAAACTAACATATTGACCTTTCCAAAACCATAGGGTGTTTTAGAAGAATGTTTTCTTGAATGTTTTCTGTCTTTAACAGTATGTGGTTTTGACCTTGCAATTAGCATGACAATATTGTGTGAAGATGTTTAGCATCCTTAATGTTAATCAAATAAGCTAACGTTTGCATAGCGTGTTATCAGGCTCCATAAATTCATTGCCTTCTCATTCCTGCTGTAAAATTGCTGTGCATCAGCGCAGGCCTATAGAATGGCCTTGGTTCTGAATGACTTTTTCTAATTGCTAAGAATGTAACCAGATGGTCTTTATGTCTTTTCATATGAGAATCATCTGCCCGATATTATTTCTGCCAGTTCTCTGACATTTGTCACCATTTGTGTCTGCTCGGCTTTGGAATATGTTTACTTTTAATTTGTGTTACACTGGTGAAAGATTCCAAGTATCCTTCTGGAATCCCAAAAAACATGGCATTGTTCTGCAGACCAGGAGATGGAGTTGATTCTGGCCCAGGCAGACCAAATATTTAACCAAGTAAATGGATAAATATTGTCTGTAAGGAAAAAAGAAATGGTAGGAAGTGTTCTGTAGGGGAAAGCTGGTAGATCAGCTCTTGTCACTGGGAATGCGAGCTGCAGCCTGCCAATGTCACTGAGCTCTCCAGAGTGAAAATGCTGACTTTTCTTTTTCAGAAAAAACGAGCTACTTTTTATGAAAACATTATGAAGGCAATGAGACCTCAACCAGAGTACTTTGCAGTTGGATACTACGGTCAGGGTTTCCCCTCTTTCCTCCGGGTAAGAGTTGCTCAGTACTCAACATCTGGAGTTGTGGGTACCCTAAAATCCAGAACTCCCCCAGGGGGATTCAGATGCCAAACTCTTTTTGTCCTTTGAATGCTACTGAGAGATAGGAACCCCTGAAGTATTTCAAAACTGTTCAGCATAGAAAAAAAGACAAGTTAGAGTCTGATTTTTTTAATTTTTTTTTAATTAACTGCTTTATTAAAGTTGCTGTAATGCAGTTGGGTCTGTTAGATCGCTGTTGTGTTGACATACGAGCTTAAACAGAGTCTACCTTTGGTATTAGTATCCTATAAGCTACTTCAGAATTATTGTTGCTGTTAGAAAATGTGCAGCTTGTAAAGAGCTTGCCCATCTCTTTTTAGTCTGAACCTTGTTTTAAGGACAGGGCTCGTTGCATTGCTCAAACACATTAGTGAGAGTGTGGTCCCACGCAGAAGAATTAAAATGCAGAGATGCTTCCTGTTTGAGATTGCTGCTGAGCACTGCTGGATGTGTGCTAACTGTAACAGGAGAACCCAGCCAAAGTGAGTCAGATGGGCAGGGTGCAGCATACTAGAACATTTTCCCAATTATTACTTAAAATCAGGGAACATTTACATTTCATATGTTTCTACTGTTAAGCTAGGAGAAAATCTTCCATCTAAACCTCTGTCACCTCTTGATGCATGTTTGGAAAGCTCTTTCTCAGTGCTTTTGATGTTAATTCTGAGTGGTTTTTTTTCTGCTGCCCATAGAACAAAATTTTTATCTACCGTGGCAAGGAGTATGAACGGAGGGAAGACTTCAACCTGAAGCTCCTCACCCAGTTTCCTAGCGCTGAGAAGATGACCAGCACTGCCCCTCCAGGAGAGGAGATCAAATCTTCTCCTAAACAGTGTATCTTTTGGTTCTGAAATGCTTTGACACACATCTGTCTCCTTCCTGGAAGTATAGAATTACTAAGCAACAGATCAGTAAGCGAGGGATTTGCTATTCCAGGAGAACCTTGGAGCAGACACCGTGCATGAAAATAAGATGATCCAAAACTGCAATGGTCACCTTAGACAGGAGATGACTTGGTGCTGTGAGAATTAAATGAGTTGCTGTTGGAGTGAGAGCTTTGCATGTTGCAGGGAAGGATTTCTTGTACCCATCTCTCAAGCAGGCAGTGCTGACTGCTGTGTGTGTGATCCACTTGGTGCGTCCAGGTGGAAGACATAAATTACAGGCAGTGCAGGTGGGAGGAGGGAGGTATGCTGTCTTCTTGCCTGCAGTTCACAAGCTTTTATGAAATGCCTGTTTGTTTTTTTTTTCTTCCTATAAATTGCTTTGTAGGAAACATGAAATGATTTCTTTATTCTGAGGAAAGCTGTTGGGTGAGCAGCCCTCCTTATTCTTATTCCTTTGTGCTGGTTGAACAGAATGCTGCTGGGCATAAGATCTTCTTTCTCATCTGAGCTTGCCCAAGTGCAATTGAGTGAAGATGCTTCAAACTCTTCTGTTTGTAACTTCTAGTCTGTGTCAGATATGCTCCTGGAAGACACATGTTAGTGAACACCAAGCTGCTAGGCTTCTGGCCTGTGTTGTACAGGCCAGGCTAAAGAAACTGATGGTCTGCTTTGGCCTTAAAACTCTGTGTACAAAGGCGCAACTCAAGCAGTGATACCAGATGCTTCCCTTGCTCTAAGCCTGCCAAGCACTCAATCCACATAGGAAATTAAAATTCATTCAAGGCCAAACTTGGTATCAAAAAATGCCTTCTCTGTTGCTGCTTTGTTTCAGCTACTTCCTTTGCATCTGTTTGTGTTTGTTCTAATGGTTTTGGCTCGAGATGAACCTGAACTGCAAGATTTGGATCCAGATCTGAACTCTCCTGAAAGTTTGGGGGTGTTTGGTTCCGGGTCTTTGGCATGGCCCCATCGTAAAGGGGAGCAGCTGCACAGCTTGGATGTGGTACAGGTTCTTCTCGGACTCTTACAAACACCGTCTGAAAAGATGAGAGGTTTGAGTGCCCAAATCACTGTTATATTAGGCAGGGCTTGAAGGTTCTGTAGTTTGTTTTAATTTCATGTTTGTTTGGTTTTATGCTGGAAACCTCCTTGGTCTCGGGCTCTTTTTAACTTTTGCTTGAAATCTATTCTCCTGCACTTGTATGATATAATGCCCTGTGCTTCCTTTGGTTGTTTCATAACAGTGTACTGGAGCTAATTAAGCTGTTCACCATCTCAGGGAATGCCTGCACACACAAACTGGCCACTCTTCCACCAGTCTGGAGCTAGAAGCTGTATAGAATGCTCAGCAATGGCATAAAGCCCAAGCTAATAAGCTCTCCTGAGAGAAGGAGTATATTAGCTTGTGCTCAGTGCTTGATCAGCTGTAGCTGTGTGGTTTCGGTCAGGCTTGGCAAATATCCAGCTGGCTCTTCAAAGCGGGCAGAATGACCTTGCCTTCGCTTTTAGAATACCATATAGAAATATCCATGGTGGAATAAAGGATGTAAGGGGCTACCCTACCCACCAGTAAAACATTGCCTCTTCAGAGTAGGATTGGCAGAAATGGTCTGTTAATGTGAGCCAAACTCTCTGTACTTCACTTTTCCATACAGATTTTTACTGTCCTGGAAGAATAATTGGGCAGGTAGAGGGAAGAGATGGATGCATGCATTACAGGACCTTATACACGATCCTGTTCTCCTGTCCTTAAGATAGAAATCTTTAGCACCCAGGTTTCCCATGCATTTCACCAGGGGAATTTAGCTTGCTGGAAGCATTCATTTAGCCCTTATCTTTTTCAGGACTTTTAGTTTGTGGGTAGCATACTGACCACAACAAGCAATATGAATTCTGTTATTGTTGATCAACACCAAGTATTTCTCTTCAAACATGACAAGAGCACAGGGAATTATTGAGAAATCTGATGTTTCATGAAAACAGAAAGGACACTTTTCTCCCCCTTTCTCTTTTCCCTAAAGAATTTGTAGTTTTTCATCCTTAACTGTAGCATCTCAGATGTGCAGTGCTTTATAGTGAAGCCTGTGATGAACCTGCCACCTACTTATAAAGACAAACCTGTTCCTGAGCAGATCTTAAAGTAATTTCTTTTCCTTTTCTCTCAACATATCCTCTGTGTTTTTCTCAGTGCAGTCACAAGATGGAGTGTATTTTTGTCTCTTGTAAACTCGTATCCTGTTCCAGTCTAAACTTAATTATTTTTGAGGGCAACAGGAGAATGGTGATGCGAGGAAGATGGGTGGTGAGAAAACTCACTATTGTCTCTGCTTCTTTGTAGCTACTACAGAGCAAACGAGGTACAGCAGTTCACACACTCACGACCATTCAGAAAAGGAGAAAAGGACCCAGAGAACGAATTTGCTGTGAGTCCTTCAGTTTTAGTACAGGCTGCCTCAGTTGTCAGTGCTATATGTGAACTGCTTTGTGCATTTGCTTATTCTGCCAGCGGCGTTTGGAACAGCACTCTAACCATTTTTCTTTCACCTGTGGCAATAGAGTTTGGCTGTTAAGGTGTAGGAGGAGCAAAGGGTTACGGTTCACGTTGGTTGCGATCTTTATGCAAAGATAATGGGATATATTGAGGTATTCTGTACCTGTGCTCAAACCCTTGATGTAGGATCCACAAATACTGTGTTTTTTGGCCATAACATTCTACAGAGTGTGGTCTGGTGTCTGCTGGTGCCTGCTATTGCCTGTGGGTGATGTAGCTGTCCTTAACGAGGCCAACATTTGACTATGAAGAATCAACTTCAGGCCAACTTTTTAGATGAATAGCTTATTTCCTTGCTGTCTGTGAGGCATTCTGTGGCTCACATGCAGTGGTTGGGCATATTGCACGCAGCTCTGGCTAAATGTACCATAATCGTGCCTCTAGTAGTGGTTTATGTGGAAGACAACTGCCTTCTGCTGCCTGTGTTGATACCATTTGTTGCCAAAACCCCAGTCAGTGAAAATGAATGTGTAAATCTTGCCAGCTTAGTGCTGGAAGCCCACGTTCCATGCTGTACTGCAGAAGAGGATTGAATTGCAAGACCAATGTTTTCTTTACGTCTTGTAATTTTTTCCTTCTAGACTATGTGGATAGAAAGGACAACCTACACGACAGCATATTCGTTTCCAGGCATCCTCAAGTGGTTTGAAGTCAGACAGGTTTCAACGGTGAGTTCTGCACATAGATTGTTTTTCACCTTCTGTGATCTTTCGTGGAATGAAGTCTTGCCACACTCAGGACTGGCTGTTCCACCAGTGGCAGGGCACACCAGTCATTTGTCTTCTGCTTTCTCCCAGGAAGAGATCAGCCCATTGGAGAACGCCATAGAAACGATGGAGCTCACCAATGAGAAAATCAGCAACATTGTCCAACAGCACGTCTGGGACCGGAGCCTTCCTGTGCATCCTCTCTCCATGCTCCTCAATGGGATTGTGGACCCGGCGGTCATGGGGGGATACACCAACTATGAAAAGGTCTTTTCCACATTTATTGGTAGCTCAGTTTGACTTCCTCAGTGTTGGAGGTCTGGATTGAAGCATGGGACGTGAAGGTGGAGTTTTCAGCAGTTACTCGGATGTAGTGTTGGGTGTTTCAGTGTTAAGTTTCAGTGGTGTGTACTGCCGCTGAGTTAAGGAGAAGTCCTCCTCTTTGAGGCCATATTTACATTGGTGGTAACAGTGTGGCCCTACCTTGTGGGAGCCTGGTGAGGTGCTTGGCAGTGCAAGAAACAGAAGCCAAATAGCTAACATTTCTCCATTAATACAGAATGGAAAGGTAAGGGAAGATTTTTCTGCCTAGCAAATCATCTCTCATTACAGCATCGCAGAAAAGAGCAGGTATTTCAGGGGGAAAAAGAAGAAAAAAAGAGAGGGAATGTTTCTCATCCATGTTTATTCAGTTATTCAGTTGACATGGTGTGTGTTCCTTCCTTCTGTGATGTTAATTTAAGCTGTTTATTCCCAATATTTAGCTACGATCTCCCAAGCAAGAAATGCATTGCTTATTTCACTGCACTGAATGGACGGTGTTAAAAGATGTTTAATTCTTCTCAAACGTGTTGCAGTCACACAAAATGAAGTGAAAAAGTTGAATAGGAGAGGGTCTGAAATACCTGGGGTATAACTGGAGCTGCATGCTTCACCAGTGGTGAATTTGGCCCTGAATCCTCCCATTTCATGAATTAAGGTTGACATAAAGTTTAGAATTACAAAAGTGGGAAAGCAGCTAAAACTAGGAAACACAAAGTATCTGTAACCACATCTGGAAATACTCATTTCTGGTTCACATTTTCCTATTTCAACTGGAGATCACTGCAGAACATTCGGCTTTTGTGGGCGGCTGAAAACTTAAGTTTTAATTGTTTCTTTGTAGCCAAAAGCCAAAGTCTGCATTTTTAACATGTGCTTTCTTGCAATAATTAAACACTTTCAAGAAAAATCCATTGGGACTTACCCAGCCATCCCTTCATGGCTCACCTCCTCTTGACATCCTATGCCGAATCCTACCTCTAGCCCTGCAAACACTTGTGCATGCAGTCCAGTTAATGGAGTGCAGAACTTAAAAACGCATGCAAAGGCTGAAATAGACCAGAGAGAGTGTTTTGAAACCAAGTGAAAAATTATTAGGGATTTTATCTAGGAAAAGAAAAATGAAATTCTTCTGACTGGGAACTGTGATACATTTCAGGGCGATGCTCTGCAGCATATAGTGTGAGTTGGCACAGTTTTAGGATTTCAGTCGAGGGAAGTCTATATGTGTTTGTTCAGCTTTTAAGCCATTGCCAGATTCTGTTGGTCTGAAGGTAGATGCATGGGAAGTGTGGAGTAAGGGTGCTGAACTACGAGTCAGCATCTCTGCAGTCTTATTTCTACTGACTCTTCGTAGCAAATCCCATGTGAAGTGTTGTACATTGGGACTTAAATGCTAGATCTCAAGGAATCCATCGAGAACACTGTCCTGTTCACTTTCCTGAGACTCCAGTTATTTGCATATCTTTGTGTACTGTGGTCACTGAGTGCTAAAAACAAACTGAGAACACACAGGCTGATTCTGCTACTCGTGTTTGGGTGGCAAGTAATATAGCTTTGATTATTATAGCTTTGATTATTCAAGCCAATACCAGCAGAGGGGAGTTTTGTAACTTACGATTTTCACTGACAATACAATGAAATCTTCATTGAAGAGCTGGCTCTGCAAGCAGCATCATGTCTAAATCATCTTCTCCCTTTGTTTCAGGCGTTTTTCACAGAGAAATATCTTCAAGAGCATCCTGAAGATCAAGATAAAATTGAACTGCTTAAGCAATTGATTGCTCTCCAGGTACCACGTTGGCAAAGATAGAGATGCACTATGTATGAGTGCAGGTGTTTTTCCAGCTTTTTTTTTGAAGGGAGAAAATGCAACTAGATACTCTGAGAGCAATCTCTGTATGTGAAGAATTGATTTTTATTTTAAGAGCAGTTATATTCTAAAACTGTGGCCTAGGATGTTTCATGTAAACTTACAAAGCGTTTTTTTTTTAACTTTTCCTGAAGTCATTAGGCCTAATGTTTTCTCAGTCTGACCATTGAAAGTTGTCTGTTTTCATCTGCAAAGCAGTGAAAAATTGCCCTAAATTTGCAGATCTGTAAATGGCCCCACAGACCAATCTGTGTGTACCTCTGTTACAGCAGAGTGCAGTTAAAGCTGCTTCACACTCACACAGCTCTGGAAGCTGAGTTGTGATGCCTGAATGTTTAACGTGCCTTATTTTCCAAAGCAGAATATGGGATCTGAGTATGGAAGAGGGAACCATTGGTGTAGGTGGGGTTCACATTTCTTGGTAATACATACACACAACTAAATAGACTGCCAGGTTATTGTAGTATCACAAGTTATGAGTCAGTAACTGTGTACTTTGACTGCTTTTTTCTCCTGTGCAAACTTAAAACATACTGATTCAAGTCCTTTGCTTGTATCTGTATGACATGCATGGAAGATTTCTTGCTGGAGCAGGAGATCAGATTTGCCCTTTCATTTCCCTGTGTTGTTCCCGCTCTCAGATGCCATTGTTAGCAGAGGGAATAAGAATCCATGGCGAGAAGCTGACAGAGCAGCTGAAGCCTCTGCACGACAGGCTGACAGCCTGCTTCAAAGAGCTGAAGAAGAAGGTGGAGAAGCAGTACGGTGTAATAACTTTGGTAAGCACAGTCTGATGTTTTGCCTCGAAGAAACACAACTCTGCCCATACAGCTTCTGAGTTCGCCTTGTGTGATTTGTCGTGGATGTGTTTCTCTGCAGCCTCCCTCCCTGACCGAGAGGAAACCAAGCAGGTCAGGCTCTGTCGTGTTGCCCTACATCATGTCTTCCACGCTGAGACGGCTCTCTGTCACATCTGTGGCCTCTTCTGTGGTCTCTACATCTTCCACGTCATCTGATAGCACTTCCTCCAGGCCAGGTTCAGATGGGTGAGTAGTCAGCCTTTGCGCAGGGAGATGCCTTTGCTAGAGTGGGTTTGTTTCTTTCAGAAGATGAGATTTGTCTAACTTCTAATTTTGTAATTAGAAAAACCTGCTCTAGTAGCAGATCTGGAGGTTGGTGGCTCTGCCTGTGGCTGGGGGCTGAAACTTGGTGATCGTTGGGGTCCCTTCCAACCCAGGCCGTTCTGTCGTTGTATGAATTAGTTACTCTTAAAATGAATGGCAAGTTTAATCGTAAAATGCCTGTCTGGCTCCCTCTGCCAGTGGATTGTACTCTGCCTTTAAAAAAAGAATAAAACTCAAAATTGCTCAAGCAACTGAGGACAACAAATTTTGCTGAAAATTCTGTGGTCCTAGTTTAGTTTTTCATGGTAATCTGTTCTGCAAAATAAGAGAGAATGGCTTTTTGACAGCACATGGAATGTCTGATGATGGAGTAATATTTTGTGTTTTTTCACTCCTTTGGGCTGAAGATCTATTCTGGAGCCTCTGTTGGAGAGAAGAATATCAACAGCTTCCAGAGCTGAAGAACTGCCCGTGAAAGAAGATGGTGATAACAGGATTTGCAAACTGAAGCGGAAGGAATGGAGTATCAGCAAGTCCCAAGTTATTGTGGAGAAGGAGCCAGAAATGGAACTGACTTCCAAAATGGTAATGCAACAACAAGAGAAGAATAGCAGTAATAAAATCCCAGCAGGAGATTTGTGTTTCCATTTCAGCCATGTTTGTCATTGGGAACTTCATTAGATAATGGGTGGGGTTCAAATACCAAAAGCTTGGTCATCTGAGTAATTCCTGCTTTTTTATTTGGAATATTTGTGTCACAGACCAAACTACAGTTCGACTTAAAGTATAAAAACTGGAAGTATGTGGCACTGATGTTTCATCTCAGTTCTCTCATTTCTTCTAGGAGATGGAGGACTCCAGTACACTCAGAGCTGTGTAGAATTGTTCTGTTTGTATTGGAGCAAGCAGATATTGCTAGCCCACACAAAAATGCAGCTGGCAAGCCAGATGTTCAGCTGCTGTCAGTCAGCATCACTGCACAAATCAAATGTACTGCATCAGTTTGGTACTTTGGGGAGATGAAAAAAGATGGTATGCTAGTTAGGTCATTAGCTTGGCGCTTTGAGAAACAGGTTTTCCAAGTCTGCACTGTGCTCCAGACCTCCTGCATGAGAGCAGGAGTGTTTATTCCATGAGAAAAGTTTTTGCAAAACAGGAATAAAAGAGAATTACACCCCTACAGCTAAGACTGTGTTGCACTGTCAGAGAGTATGCAGCAATGAGGCGTGTTGGTATTTAAGCTGATGGCTCAGTGACAGTGATTTGACATAACACAAGTTGTATAAATAATAAAAACCCATCAGCTCTTCTGATTCCCTTTCCTTGACCAGATCTCAGCTGGATCTGGCACGGATAGGTTGTGTTGCTATAGAATGAGGAATTCTCATCAAATCTGAGTGATGCTGCCAGCATATTTCTGAAGAAGGGGAAGTGTGGTTCTAGAATCTTGCCATTTGGTGTTGATAGGAAAATCTGGGATTGTAAATATTAGTGATTCAGAAGGCCTGGCCCTCTGCCTTTGGAAATGGTGCTGTTGAATTAAATGGGTTTAACCCACAAATCGTGAGGTCAGCTGCTGATTGCTTCAGTAAGTAAAGCTAGATGGAAAGTTTCTGGCAGAAAGCCTGTTTTATTGACTGCTTCCCTGGGACAGTAAGGCATGTGTGTGCAAGACTTTGCTTTGCAGAGAGCTAAGAGATGCAAACCAGAACACCCACCCGCCCTTCTCACCAGCTCTCTGAGGGCATGTTGCATGTGTGATAAGCTCACTGAAGTATATGAGCAGTTAAGGGTTATACTCATGCTGAAGAACGTTGCAAAGTATACAGAAAGCTTTTTTTAATAGCTGGTTTGTTCCATGTCTGCGTAGTGCAGCACAGGAATCAGGCAGAGTGATTTTATGCAGCTCTTGAATAAGCTGTGTGGGAGCCAGAAAGCCAGAGGGAACCAAAGGCTCACTGTATGTCCAGCAGCTTTGGGCTCTGCTCATTTTATATTCACTGCACACCAGTGTGCACTCCTTAATGTGCAGTGAGAATTGCTCAGTGAGAATTGATCTCCAGGAGTTCAGTGAGTTTAATTACATATGTAAGCATGACAGCCTTCTCTGTAAAGCAATAAATAATATTTAAAGAGGCTTGAATAAGTTCAGGACTCTGTAGTCCATGTCCAGAAAGAATAAATTTCACCTTTGTCTACTTGGCTGGAATGTCCTTTGGGCTGCCTCTGTGTTCAGGCATGCAGTGCTGTTAGGAAACCGGGGCACTGGGATTGAGGTGGAATTCAGATGGCCGAATGCAGCTTTTGATGTCTCTTGTCTTACTGACACTTTTAATTAATAGCATTGTGAGGAGGCAGGTTTGCTAATTGGAGGCACTCTGAGTCAAGCTGGCCAAAGCACCACCTATCACTGCAGTTACCACCAAGCTGAGTGTGGTGTTTGGTTGCCCACCTAAGGGCCCCTGCACAGCTGTAGCACTTGTGACAGTTGGAGTGGCTCAGTTTACCCCTTGGCATCAGTACGTGGATGTCATTACAGCCATTTAACAGTCGAGGCTTTGGGAAGAGGTCCTCAAAGATGCTGGGTGCCAGCTCCTCTTCCAACTGGCTGTAGGTTTCCTTCCCTGGCATCTTCCTTATTTACTGTATATATTGATGTCATTAAAAACAGTTTAATATTGCTACCCGTTTCCTGAGGTCCCAGAGAATTCTGAACGTGTCACAGGAGCACAGTGGATGCCTTTTGACATGGCTTAGCCAGAGCTGTGGTTTCACCTGAATGCACCTTTGTCTCTTACACACAGCTCTCCTGGAGCATCTTGGTGCCTTTGTGACAGGTCTGATGATCTGATACGTGTGCAGCAACTTTGCTGACTCCTAAAGGCTTTGTTTACTCTTTGTTTTAAGCAGAGCACGTCAGGAAAAGCTCAAAGGCCAAAGAGTCTTCAGTTAGGAGACAACAGGCTGACTTTGCTTCAGAGTTCTTCTCTCCAGCAGCCAACGCCTCTCAGCCCACCTCCCATCACTCCCAAAACCCCAAGAACCCACAGTAAGTTCTGTAATACAGCAATTGAGCCGTATGGGTTAATGTAACTTTGCTGAGGTCACCTCACTGGGGAGGGGAGGAGGGAAGTAAATCAAGTGGGATGGTGACAACACGTGCTACTGGAACACCTGAAGTGAATCCACTGAAGGGAACTGCATCCATGCTGCTTGGTGGTTTTATTTGGCTTCTGAGCAGATCTCTGGCTGAATAGCACAACCCTGCAGGCTTTGTTAAACATTTTAAAGGAGATACTGCTCTGCAGCTTGGGCACTCACCTAGGTAATGTTGCACTTGAAGGAAGAGTTCATCTTGAAGAATTAACAAACTGAGTAATTAGCAGTTACCTCCGCTAGGCTGTGTCATTAATTCATATGCAACATATGAATAAATGAAGCAACATATGAATAAATGACCAAGGTAAAAATGCAGCTGTATTCTCACCACTGCTGGTTTCCTGCTGTTCTTGGTGTGAAGTTTCTCACTCTACCACTGCTGTGTTTCTTAAATGGATTGAAAATCATATGTAGGATCTTCTTCTTATGTGGATATAAATTCAGAATCCAATGTTTCTGAATAACAAAGTGAAGAGATAAAACCTGTATGGGAGGTTTAAAGCAAAAAGTACTTATTGGGGTAAGGGAGTAGGGAGGAGAGAACCAGGAACACAAACAAATGTAGAAATACTACGTAAATAGAGATCTGTGAAAGGAATACAAAACCTCATAGCAAGCAGTTTTAATTGCCATTAGTAGCAGGACAGCTTCCCGAGAATTCTTCTGAAATTTCAGTACTTATCTACCCCATCAACTGGAGTTAAAATCAAAGTGAATTCTCAGGTTGAGGCCCTGGCTGAAAGGAAACCCCAGTGAACATTGCAGATGTGATAATGGATTCAATTTTCTGTTCTCTCAGGCATGCATTTTTCACATAAGCTTAGATTCATTTGATGGAGACGGAATCCTTTGGGGCATTTTGAACTTGAGGGAGATAAAACTTTGATTCTACTTTGACATCTCTTTTCAGATTTGGCTGCTAGAACAAATACATGCTCAATTCATTCTCCCACTCCTTTTCCTCCTACTTTAATGTCTTGTCTTACTCTTCTTCTAGGTTTTCCCTCATTGCAGTCGGATGGATTGCCAGCTGCTAGCCTGCAGAGCACCCCACCCCCACCTCCTCCCAAGAGCAAACCCTATGAGAATAGCAACCCAAGGAACTCTGTGGAGGTAAGGAAATGAGAGCTGACGTTTCTCTGGAAGGCAGCATTTCAGAAAGACACCAGTGAAATTTTCCAAGCTGCTTCTCAGATGGTGCTGCTTGGAACTTGTCTAGTCGTTTTTCTGATTTACCCCCTGAAACCACAGACGAATAAGAAGTTTTGAGAGAGTGCTGTCAAATGCGGCCCCATTTTCAGGTGGTGACTGTGCTATCCCTGATTAGGCAAACTGTGTGGGATGGGGCAGGGAAGAGTTTCCAAAACATGATCAACATGTAAAATAGTACAGTAATCTTGTTTACATACTGCCAGAGATGGATTTGTGGAGATATTCCACCCCATGCCTTGCGCAGAATAAGTCAAGCACCCCAAATCTTTACACTGGCTTCTGTTTGTAGTCAAAATGTTTTCACTATGTGCCTATGCATAACTCACACCTATTAAATATTCAAAGGATTATGTAAGAACAAGGTTATGTAGCATAGTTGAGTCTTCTGCTCTTGTGTGGGGCTCTTCTGTGGCCATTTGGGGAGGTATCCCACTCCTTGCTTCATCCATAATTGGCACAAGGGCACTTAATCTCTTCCGATTGGTTCCTGTTCTGGATTTGTGCCTCATCTCAGGGATGTCTGTCCTTTTAGTTTCTTATTTATGGCATTCTTAGATATTCAGAGAAACATCCCCTCTTGGGAAGGTTGTTTATCCCTAGAAAAGCAATATATCTGGAACTCAAAGCAGAGCTTCAACCTTGAGTAAAATGCCTCAGCCAGGCAAAAATGTCAGATAATCAGCATTGGAGACATCCAATGGACACAGTTGTGTCAAAACCATTTCACCAGCTCCTGAAATGTTGCTGCTTCTGATATGAAAGTAGTTGCTTACCACCGTGCAGCACAGTTCCTTTTGGAGCCCTGACAGCAATGTCTTTCCCAGTGCTACTGACAATTGTGGAGTACCTAAGTAATAAGATATGGATTTTCACCAAAAGTAGTGAATTTGAAGAGTGATGACACTTCCCAAATACGTTACTTCCACATCACAGAATGACAGTGCAGCAGTTGATCATTTATTTCTCATTGACAATGGCATCAAGTTTTGAAATGTGGGATAAGTGGGATGTTTTCTGCTTCATTTGCAAATAGACTCTTTTTCTCAGAAGGGGCATTGGAACTGATGTAGGTGGTGTGGATGGCGGAAATGTGCCAGCCCTGTGGGAGTTGCTGGTTCAAGAGGATTAATGAAAGAGCCCCCTTCCCTTGAGTATTGTAAGAAAACTAATTACTAACATGCTTTGGCCACAACGTTGACCTTGGCTTATAGCCAAATGGATGGATTTGAAGGGCTGTAAAGAGAGATTGTAGAAGTGTTTTCTGAGGCGTTTGGCTCCTTTTGCTGTTCATGTAAAGTTGAGCGTGTCCTCAGTTGGTTAAAATAATCATGAAATCTTGGTGCTTTCAGCTAAGCAAGGGGTGAACCACGGGAGTTTCTTCTTCACCTGGCCTTCATTTTTCATGTGTTTCCAGGATGTGCAAAGGGACAACTTGAAAGGACCCATTTAGAGTGGTTTTGTGCAAGAATTCCACAACCCCATGTGTTGGGCAGGAATTCTGTGGCTTGTTTTAGCAGAACTTTCTGTTTATGGAGTTAGTTGCACCATTCTGATTTGGAAGCATTTTACATCCCTTTGGTGTGTGGTGCAATTCACTGGGAGGTCAAGCCAGCAAGATAAAGATGGTTGAATCCTGAAACCCCGAGAAATGGGTTTATTTCCATTTTACTGATAAAACTTGGGACACTGGGCAAATAACTGGCTTGGTCAGGCTGTGGGTCTGAAGCAAGCAAAGCATATTTACGGCTAAAGATTTCTCTAACAACTAAAACATGTCTGTTTTGTTACCTCTGGGGGATGTGTCCTTCTTTGCCCCTCTCATTGATGGCATGAAGAACTGAAAGGATGAATTCAGAGATATGATCCTGAAAGAACAATCAAGAAGCACAGGAGTTTTTGCTTTGCTTCTGTTTGGTCAAGCCGAATGTCTTTACTTGCCTGGTAATGGTTTGTTTTTCCTGTGTGTCTTCATTTTATCTTCTCAGGTTGCTCCACCACTACCGAGCAGACGTGAATCCAAACCTCCCCCTCCACCCCCAAAAACCAGAAAATCCAGTGTCCTCTCATCAGAGCAAGGATTGCAGTGAGGATTATAGACTTGCTTGTTTAACAGCAAGTACCTAGAGAGAGATGGCTGCTTTCTCTTCACTGACGTGCTGGGGTTTTCTACCCTAAAGACTATTGATCTCAGTTGCCATTCCATTTACTTCCACTGAAGTTCTCCCTGGAAAATAGCAAAAGGAACTCTGAGTGTAACTATATTCCCAACCTCTGATTTATTTTTCCAATAATGAGACACTAATTACAGAAGGGAAGAAGTCAGCCTACTGGAATTCTTATATTAGCCTTGTCTGTCCTGAATTTTTTCGCTGATGCAATTTCAGCGGCTCATTCCTAATGTAAAACTATCACAGTAGTGATTTGAAGCCAGTGCTTCACCGAGGTAAGCCACACCAGTATGAGATGTGTTCTGCAGTGTTTTCACATGGGTTCATTCCAGCTTTATGCTAAAGCACAAATCCCTCCTCCTGTTGCTGTAGTCAAGCCCTGATTTGCATGAAGTGAGACGGATCGCAGCCGTGCAGCGTCAGGTGTTGGTGTGTGATGTGTGGTCTCTTAAGATTCGTGATTGCAGGCAGAGACCTGAGCATTGTGAGCAGGGTAAGAAACCTCTTTTCTGCTACTCATCATATGTATTGAAGATGAAGTGCAGACGTTCTGCCTTCCCCGTTTCTGCTCAAGTGGTGGCAGTTGCTCACTCCCAATGGAGAGTTTAGGTTTGCCAGTACTTAATCATAGTTTCACTGTTGGTTCTGGTTTTAACACTACAGAGCAGCTGATATCCCTTCCTTTGTTGTGTTGCTACTTTGTTTTGCACCTGGGACAAAGGCTTCGTCTTCATGCTTTTTAAATAGGGTGTAGAAAGTGACTTTTCTCCTGTGAATGTCTTAGAATGAATGGAGGTTGTGTTGGTAGCAGCACTGTATTGATACCAGCAACTTGGGGAGGATGGAGTGTGTACTGTAACACTTACTTTGGCTGACCAGATCCTCACAAATAGAAATAAATATCATCCTCCCTCTCCCCCACCCCATTTAGGGCAATACTTGCACTTTGTTTTGTAGCTTCCCTTGGTCTGATTTGTTCACAGCCACTAGACTTTAAGGAACCACTTGGACCTGGGATTTGTGGAAGACTTGACAATCAACCACCATGCTTCCTGTTGCTTGGATTATTACAGCTCTGTAGCTTTTTTTGCGTTGGAGAACAAGATAATTATGTTATTTATAAGTATGTTATTAATCTGCTTAATTATTCTCTCTTAGTTATTTATTTCCTGCTCTCTCAGGATGTCAACAAGTCTTTTCATTTTATTTATTCTAAAGAAGAAAAATGTCCTGATCTTGGGTTTTAACCTTTAAAAATTCCTGCCTTTCCTCAGCTCAGATGGAGCACAAATATCTTTACTCCATGTGGCCCAGATGGGTTTTGTGCAGTGCTTAAGCTGGAAGGAAGTTTGATTGAAAGTTGTCTTGCAGCGTGCATTTCAGCACTGTTCTACCACAGAATTACCTTGATCATCCCAGCAGTAGCTTCAGCAACCCGTTCTTGCTGTGTGGAGCAGGACCTTCCTAAACTCTCCATTTCAGAACTCACTGCTTGTGAGGAACATCACTGTTACCTTTTCAAGCAGCATAATTATTTCTGATACACCCCCCCAGAGTTGTCACTGCCACTTGGTGCCACATTTATTTCATCCAGCGAACAATATTGCTTGTTACCTGTCACTGTCATTAAGCTCCTGATTATTGGGTATAATTTATGGAGATGCATTTAAATCCCTGCTGGGGATGTTGCTCACAAGATACCATTTTTTTGTTTTGTTTTGCTGTGGCTTGTTTCTCTTCTTACAGCCCACTGCACCAGTCTTCTGCTCACGTGACTAATGTGAGTTTATTGCCTTACTGAAAAACTCAAGTTGTTTGAGATAGGCTTTAATTAGGTTTAAACTCTTTTTCAGATAAAAAGAAAGAAACCCTATTCTGGCTATGAGGACCAAAGTTGCCCTTTCGCTTGTTCTTATGTGTTCCTTTGTCTTCTGTGTGACTCCAGTTAAGGAAACCTGCAGGAGCTGCATTTATTTTACAGTGTGTATGGCTCTGCAAACAGATTGCACTCATTAAAGGGTCAGATCAGATTCCCATCACAGCAGGATGGAGACATCGGGGAAGTTGCACTGCAGTCACAGTTGTGCTCACAGCAGCCCACATGCAATTGTCTTCTGGGCTGTTGCCTTCTCAGGGGAAATCTTTGAAACCTTTCTGGACAACCTGAGCATGTTTCAGTGCCTCTGCTGTGTGTGTAGGACTTGTCAGCTCTGTGTTACATTCCTGACCACAGATGCTGCCTGACTGGAACACCACAGGGTTTTCTCATCCTTCATTTTTGTCCACTTCTCCCTCTTGTAAGCAGTATCTCCCTTCTGCTGCTGTTGCACAAACTGAAGGATCCTCTGAAGCTCTTCCCTTGAACAAGAACTTTTGTCTTCAGGTAGGGTGAGGTGTGAGTGATAGAAACCTATACCTTAACACCACCTTTTGTAATTCAGTGCCTTGCCTTTGTATCTGCCTGTTCCCTCATTCTGAGGTGCTTTTCCTTTCTAAAGGAGGTTTGCTTTTAACTCCTTTAGTAAGGCAGCAGGAAGCTCAGCTAGTGGCTTCTCATGGGCTGACAGCACAGTGATCTGGTTTGGTCGATTCGATTCTAAATGGCATTTGAGTCATAATTGCCTGCTTTTCTGATCTGTTTTATTAACTTGAACTTGGAGATGTACCTTGTGCAGCCAGTGGGTATTTTTCCTGCAGCAGGAAGCTGGTCCATGCAGAAAGGCCTGGGGGAAGCCTGACCTTGGGAATAGTTCCTCAATGTCCCTTTATGCAATGCTTCTGAACTTGAGGATGTTTGGTTCTGCCTGCCAGTCAGTATTACTGATTGTGAAGAGTTCTGTTCTTACCTGATACAAGTCAGCAGAGCCTCCATAGAGCTACAGATGGGATTTCTGTGCTGTGGCCGAGTGACGTGAGCCTTTGTTTGGGCCAGTTTTGGAAAACAGCTTTGTCCTCTGTGTTGGGTTTTTAAAAGCAATTGGGCATTTAAAGGTGTAAGCACAGGGCCTGGCTGGTTTTAATTAAGGAGAATTTAGTGCAAAATTCTACCAGACCTCTGATTTTAAAACTTTTTTTAACGAAAATGTTCTGCTCTTTGCTACAAGTTCTGATATTTAACCTTCAGAGACTGTTTAAGATCTCACTAACTCATTTTCAAGATGAGAATCAGTGTTTCACATCACTCAATGTCATTGAAAGCATAGGACTGAAAATGGGAGTCCAAGACTGATCCGTAATGGCGATCTCCACGCAGCAGAAGTGAAAGCAAACGGTGGCATTTGTGCCCAGCTCCTTGCTTGGGATAAGATCGAGTTCCATGTGCAGCCTGCGGAGGAGACAAGATCTGAATCCCATCTCAAATCCATGCTGTCCACAGCTAGTGGGGAATTTCAAGTCACAGAGAGGATCTTTTTTTTTCCCTTTGGAGAAATATGCTCAACACTTGCTTTCTGGAGCTTGTAATTAAAACTCGTCACGCTGTGACAAATTCCTTCAAAAATGTTACAGGCTCTAATCCGCATCAGGGAAGAGAGAAACAGACAGCTTTCCATTTCAGTGGATTATTGGATTAGGAAAGGACACCGATTCCACTGAGAGCAGCTCTGTGATCTGCAGCAGCAGAAATGCCATCGTGTGCATGTAGCAGTTGTTGAGAACCTGTATCCAGCCCCCACCACGCTGTGCAGCCCACGAGCAGCAGGTTGAACTTGCAGTGATAATGGCTCGGATTTCCTCTCCTTATTTATTTTTATAATTGTAAATGGAAATAAGAAGTTTTGAAATGTCTGTAACTTAACTGTAACCTTTTTCTCAAATGTAAAAACATTCCTGACTACTACTGGCTACCATTATGTTTTTTTTGTTTCTTTTAATTAAAAACTTCTCTATCTTATGTTTACCATTGCAGAGTACATTATCCAGTGGAATGGCATGAGCTTTTCCTGGGACTCAGTCAGGAAAATCAAACCACACATGGATGTGATTTCATTTCTTGCGCAGTAGGAGGTGGGCTGTTCAGAAGCACGTGAGGTTCACCCGATTCTGCTCCTGTTCATGTTCTCATTAATCTTCACAGTGCATTGCAGAGTGTATTTAACTGGTTTTGATGTGAGGATGGATATCCCAGTTGGAGCTGAGTGAGGTTCCTGGCGTGGTACGACCCTAGCATCCATGGTGTCAATGGATGTAGTCGTTCCCTGTTGGTATTGTAAAGATTTTAATGACATGAGGAACCACAGGATGTGTTTGTTTTGAGTTCAGGAGAACATGGGTGTTGTGTGACACGTCCTTGTTAACATTTAGAGATGCTGCGTGTGATGGTTTAGTTAGGAAACAGCCACCTCTACAGACTGCAAATCTTTTTTTCCTCTTTTCATCCCCTGCAGTTGAAGCAGCAGAAAGTATGGCTTTTAAACTGGCTCTGAAGGAAGGGTAGGAACTAAACGTGGGGAAAGGAGGCTGCATCTCTCTGGGTAAATGGCATAGGATTCACTGTAAAGCAAGGTGTATAATTATTTTTTTCAATGCATTAACTATTGTAAAGTTTGTAAATACCTTTTTAATATAAATGTAGTTTTTATGTGTGAACCAGTAAAAAAAAAAATGAAGCATACAAAAGTCCTTCATGTGTGGTCTACTGATGTGTGAGCAGAATTCCATTCCAGCAGTAAAATTATTTGTAATTCGTAATGAAGTTGTACTACTGTTGAGATCAGGCCATGCCCAGATGTTGTGTGTGGGAGTGAAACAAAAGCTGTCATTATGGAATGCAAAGCTGACCCCACAGAGCTGATTCCCCTCCACTGGACTGCAACGTGTTTTCTTTTACCTACAAGCAAATCAGCTGGACATTGGTATCCTCCACTATTCCCCACTGATTTCACAGTATTTATTCACGTATTGCAATCAAAGCAGAGGCAGGAGGAACTGTTTTCAACATTGCTTTGAAATTTTATTCTGGGACTGTTGTTGCCTTTGTGGATTTAAATCTTCTTTCTTCTGGCTTCTCCTTCGATCAGGCTTGCCTGTAAGCACACACCATATATTATTTTAAAAGAGAAGAAAGAACTTTGATGATGGAATTTTAAAGCCTGCTCAGATGCTAACATATTCCTACTGAGGTCTCCATTGGAAGGAGGATTAGAATGACATAAATCTGACCCGACGTGATCTCTCTGCCACCTGCCCATGGATCTGATCATGCAGTATAATGTAACTGACACTTAGAATAGCCCTTTTCATCCCAAAGTGTGTGACCAGCTTTACATCTGTTAAGGGGCCCATCGCCACAGCAGCTCTTAGAGGGCAGCCCAGCAGCTGCAGAACACTCCATTTTGGCATGAATTTACACAAAGCATCACTATGCAAAATGTCTCCGTCAACTTAAGCAGCTGGCCAAGATACCAAGGGGAAGAAAGCGGTGCTTGCAGAAGTGTTACAGGGTGGGACAGTTGTCCCGTTCCCATCTCTGTATACATTAGTTCTTTTTGAATGGAAACAGAACTCCTGTGTCACATCCTGCTCGACCTGGTCTCCTATTTGTGCATCTATTTATGTTGTTCCCTTGGAACTGAGAGCCCAAGGTGTTTTGGGTGGAAGTTCTCGGTATATTATTCTTTCCCTTTTGTATCTCAGCTCATTGTATTTCTGTCCTCACTACTGGCAGCTCCAGGAAGTGATGAAGGCAACCTGCAAAGCTGTTTCCATGGGCTGGTTCGTTTCCTGACACCTTCCCTCTCATTGCATAATGCTCCCGTGTCAACTTCAGCAGTGTGTTAACATTGGAAAACCTACATCTGGAAAAGCTCTAATTTGTTTTCAGCATCATTAAGCAGCTAGAAGAAAGCCACACATTTCAGTCTATACCACAGGAACAAGGTATGCCAGGCGTGTGCTTGAGCGTGTATTCAGAGGCGAGAGTTATGTAACTGAAATTTTTTTGTTTGGGCTTCAAAT
This sequence comes from Centrocercus urophasianus, assembly GCF_019232065.1. Taxonomy (NCBI): domain Eukaryota; kingdom Metazoa; phylum Chordata; class Aves; order Galliformes; family Phasianidae; genus Centrocercus; species Centrocercus urophasianus. Next base: position 762,240 of record NW_024885177.1, on the reverse strand, counting down.
ATTAATTGTAGAGGGAGAGTTGCAACTTTAGGACAACTCAGAGATATTTCCCAGAAAGTGAGGACCATCTGGGCAGGTCAAGGTGCTGCTGTATTGTTTGAAGAGCACTCTTCTGCTTGAGAGTGTTGTTTGTGTGGCAGATCATGTGTATGTGAAGTCTCTGCTGTCACTGCATTAGAGCATCTAATGGAAAATACATTTCCCAGTCCGGGGACCTTGGGAGCAGCACTTCCATATGGCTCAATCCTTCAGCTGGCAAAGCGTGCCTTTGAAGTTAAGCATCTGCGAATGCTGCCTACATTTGTATGAAGGAAGTACGTGCTTGACTTTATTTTGGTTTTAATTCAGTAAGTAATGACATAGTTACAGCAGGAGCATCAGGATTAATGTGGTCATATTCTAGCGCCATAACTTGGACATACTGAGAGCGATGCAAAACTGGGGTTGCCACATGTGAACTAAGCTTTCCTGCCTCTTCTACCCCACCACTCGCACCCCTCCACCCCGTGCTTTGCCAGCCTGGACTGGTCTGAGATTTTCCCACAGCAGTTAGAGAAAACCACGCTACTTACCACAGTCTCCTTCAGATTGCTCAGCCTGGGATGCTGGTATGATCCAGGGCATTCAGCCTTCTGTGCTTCCCCAAGATTTTCCATTTCATTTGCAATCTGAATGGGGAATAAACACAGCCTTCATGAAAACAGATTTTTCTCCGAAGGCAAATCTCCCCAGGTTAAAGGCAAAGTTTCTACTGCACAGTTGCATTTACCTCTTTCCTACATGTTACACTTGCTATAACAGCTGTAGAATGTTGGAATTGTGGTTACAAGGGAGTACATGTGAAATATTAGAAAGCATCAGAAAAGCCATTGGTGGACAGAACCTTTCCCATCTGCTCTGTGGTTTGAGTCCTTCAGTGAAGCACTTGCCATCGAATCCCGCACCAGCTGCCAGTGCCACATTCTCATGGAGATGGATGGATGTTGTCACAAAGCAGATGATCAGAAGGGCAGCTCAAACAAGGGGTGGTGAAGTCAGGTTTGACCTGGAATCAGGCTTCCATCCCTCCTTTAGAGCAAACTGACGAAGCTTTCCGTCTGTCACAGAAGCACTGCTGTGTGCGCAGGGCTCTCTGTCGCTGTACCACCACAGCACGGTCTGCTCTCCAGTTCCTACTTGACACAAAGTCTACACGTGTGTTGTATAATGCACACCAGTGTGCTGAGAGAGAGACTCCTGTATAGTCTGTCACCTCTGGTAGTGCCACGAGGCTTTTTGCTTGCATCTAGTACAGATAAGGGATCGGAGCAAAAGCAAGAGCTGTTTTACAGTCCTGAACTTACCTCTCGAAATGATTCCACCAGATTTTCAGCATTCCTTTTTCCTCCTGGTTGCAGGCCATAAGACCAGTGTTGAGCCAAGCAGATTGCCACAGACATGGTAAACAGGAGGACACCAGCCAAGATCTTCCTGGACTTCTCCATTCTGCGATGAGAGAACAAAGCGTATTTATGATCCTGCGTCATCACAGCTCAATTTTTATCTTACAGAATCACCCCAGTGGCACTGTGCCTACGCGTGGGTCACAGCTGGGTTCTGAGCCCCTCAGAGCATGGATCAACTCATCACAAAGAGATTTGACATCTGAGACATTTGGATAGAGATCTAAATTGGGATTTTTGAGCACCCTTTCAGAGCTTTAGGAACCCCTGGACCTCGAAGGTTCAGTGAAAATCCATGTTGATATTTGACAGACGGGTTTGGTGTAGGCAGTTTCTGTTCTAAGAAGTGCTCTTTGCAGTGCCTTCTAATGCAAGTTCCTTCCAGTGCAAGCATCTGTAAGGACTGAAAAGTTGAAATGGACATGGCTGTTCAAGTACATTACCTGCTTGCAGAGAGAAGCTGCAGAACTGCTCCAACGCTTCCCTGCTGGAAAATGTCCCGTGAGTTGGCTTCTTGTCTCCCTTTATATCCAGCCACCCCACCACCAAACCCTTCACAGCAGGTAACGCTGCCTCATTCTATCCTACGGACTGCAATTTTGTTCTTAAAGTTGCTGTCGTGTACTAAAGAAGTAAAGCACATAATTGGAGCAGCTGGGTGTAGCTGTTACCTACAGCTGTTTTCTCTTAGAGCCATGAAAGTTACAGCTTTCCTTTTAAGAGGCTGTAAACCTGATGTTCAAACCTAGCTGGCTGCTGTTGCCCCATGGAAAATAAATAGACGGTCTTTCAGTGGCTTCTGGTTTTTTAGCAATAAGCAAAAGCTCTTCTGTGGGTTTGATTTTCTGAAGAGTTCCTTACAGGAGTTGAAATGGATGAGGAATTCAGTTTATTCTGTCTATATCAGAAGGAAACAGACCTTCAGTGCATAAACAAGAGGTTGCACCAGCACGTGGCATTTTGCATGCTCTTCTGCAAGTCCTTAATGCTTAAATAAAAATGCCTTCGTGTTCTGTGCTCTACCAAATGCAAAGCAGTACTAAATGGATCAAATAGACCCGATGATGAGGTTGTGAGTGCTGAGGAAGGGGCTCTCTCGCTTGAATAGGACCCTCTGTATACATGTAATGGAGAATCCTGTTCATATGGATGTATGTGTATATACAGATGCACACATACATGGGTGTGTGAAGTTAGGCATTAACGCTTATGGAGCTTTTTGTTGAGACTTCATGCACTGCAGCTTTTGAAGAGGTCGTGGTGGCCATCTGCATTCAGAAGTCAAATTCAATAATTTTGATGGCAGAAACCTGTTTTTTTTTATCCACCTGGCCACTGTTCCGATTTGCTCTGCACTGGTTTATGTGCAATTGGGTGTATCATGTTTAGTGGTGTTTAAACATCCTCTCTTCCTGCCCCTGTGACCTCTTTGAAATTAATGGATTAAATGTAATTTAATAAGTAAATAGTTGAAGGAGGATTTAGTGACTGCAGCAAAGAGCAATTCTTCCTGCTGTAATGCTCCTACTCACAGCAAGAGGAGCCAGCAGCAGTTCAGCTGATAAACTGATCAAGCTGTGAAAATAGTTGGTTTCAGTGGGAGAAAGGTTACCTTAGCGTAGGCAGATCACTTGAGAAGGGAGATTTTCTGTTTTATGACTGCTTCCTTCCCTGCTCTTCCTAGCAGAAATTAACATTACAAAGGAAATGGAAGATTTTGCTCATCCTGAAAGATGGCATTTAAAGAAGGGAATGGGCCTGCTTAGCCAGGTAATTGCACCTCTTATTCACCCACCATCTGAAGCCAAGTCTGCCAACCTGCCCTCGCTGGCTGCCAGCAGCTGTGCTCCTCAGTGGGGCTCCTTAGAGCTGCTCCTGCAGCACATCAGAAGGAAGCGCAGCGGTGAGCAAACTGTTCCCGTCTCATGTTCAACTCTGGGCCCAAGTTACATAAAGGAGGTGGGAGGTTGGGGAGAAGACTACAGCTGGTTCTGGTTGCCCACAAATATTTCCACAGCCCCACGTAAAGGAAACCAACAAAGGACTCCGATTGTGGCAGAGGTGGAGCCCATGTGGAAGGCTGATCCAAGGTCTGGGAGAGCTTCAGTCAGAAGAAATCAAAGAGTAGAGCTGGGTTTTGCACGTCAGCTCTCCGTCTTTTCTAACTTCTTGTCCTTCTAAGTAAAATTAAGTAAGACAAAGACACCTGTGTATTTCCCATTTTTATTAATGCAATTTGAATTAGGCTGGAACCTGCATGTTCTGAATACGCCACTTGAGGCTGTTCGTACAGCTCTGTCATAGCAAAAGAGGTACCTTAAATTCATCTGCAAATGAATGATGCCCCATGCAGTGATTATTTAAAACATAGTACTTCAGTGAAAGTTCAAATATATTTTATACACAGTGATTATGAAAATATATTTTCCCATACAATATTTTACTTCTAGCTACAAAATATGATAAAGAAAAATAATTCATTTGTTTCTCTAGCCCTAGGAATCTTCTTCTTTCTGCAACACATCAATCAGTGAAAGTGATGAGGTGGGAGACAGGACTCCAAAAATCACAAAGCATTTCCCTATGGATGTTTTTGACCAAGGATGGGGTGTTATCCTAGAGCCAAATTAAAGAGGCCAGGGAATCCAGAAAAGAAATCCCAATTCGGAACCACAGGGCTGTAGGATTTTGAGTCCTGGAAGTTCACGTGATATGCCCGAGTATCATCAAACTCAACTTGATAAGAATCCCACACTTCCCCAAACACATCATAAACTGTTCCTAAACTAATCTTTCTAGACTGATGGCAAAGCAGCATTTTCATAGCAACCACTGAGACAACAAATACAACATCAGAGGATGGGAAATTCTGCACTGCATGTAAGAGACAACGCACCAAAGTAACTGGGACTCAAACCACTGCTAACAGATCGTGATCTGTGTTAGGATACATCTGTTCTGGACTTCAGTAACAGTTCTATTTTCATAGATTCAATGTTAGTTTCAACTTTGGGGTACTTTAAAGAAGCGTCTGAGGTAAGAGTTCTTGATGCACCTTTTTTGGTATAGGTTATGTGCTTTTTGATTGTGTACAAAATAAACATTAGATGAGAACTCAGCTTGATACTGCAGTGGAAACAGCTTATGAGATGAAGTGCATCACCACCTAAAGAAGTGCTGTGAGACTTTCTGCACTCCAGAAGTCACATAATTCCATATTTGACTCACATGTAAAGCAGCTGTGGAAAGGGCACTCCACCCATCCAAAGAGGCTTTCACAGCCACTTTTAAGCAGGCCCAAAGTGGTATACTGACATCTGGCTGGGGAAAGGATTTTGCCCATGTGGTCAAGGATGCAGTGGACAACAGTATTTGCATAGTACATGGAAGGGAAACAAGTGCCATTTACTCATATACTGGAGGCATGGCAGGGGAGAAAGGAGTGGGTGCTATGGCTGCAGCGCTCATCTCTGGTGACAGTGGATTGGATTCTCCTATGTCCATTTAATCCCCCACCAAGAACAAAGAAAATGTACAGGTACTCCAGGTTGGGAATGGACAGGACATTTGAAAGCAAGAGAGTGTTTCCTTAGCAGCTGTAGTTGATAGTGCAATCGTGTACTAATTTGGAAAAGATTAAAAATGCAATCCCAGTTTTAAACAAGGATGGTTTTGTTATAACCAGATCTGCTGTGTATGCAGATCCCTTCAGTGGAAGCAGCTTCCACAGCACATTTAGAAGATAATAAAGCTGTTCTATACCTGAATCCTAACTACTACAAGGCAATATATTACCTATGATGACAGTTAACTACTGTTTTCAACGTAGTACCTGAAAACATCGTGTGGACATTACCTAAACCACATTCCACTTAATGTACTGTGCATGAATGAAGAGACTAGTGTATTTACAGTTAGTCTAACTGTAAACCTGAACTTTGATGCTACTATACATGAAAAACATCTTCTATTCATATTGCAGCTACAGATTTAATAAATAGAATTGCATATATTGTGCTTTATAAATTAAAATGAATTCCAAAGTGAGGCAATGTTTGTCAACAAAAAGCCACGCATGCTGATCCTAGAACCAGTCCACTTCCTCACTCTGTTTTCAGAGGTAGAAACAGCATTTATCTATTTCTACCTTTTCAGTTAAAGCTCCCTCCCCAAAAAGCAATCAAAATAGTTTACTTAGGCACTACTGCAAATATAAGTTGTCTAATAACCAATGCTTCTAACTTAATGAGGGGAGGACATGAAGAAAGTCACCATGTTTTGACTCCTTTGTCTTTAGCATGTTCTCTTCCTTATCTGACGCTCTGAGACATGTGCAAAGGTGTCAGCATCTCTTCAAAAATAGCTCCTTTCACGTTAGATCCCCTCAAATTAGCTTCTTGTAGATCACAACCTGAAAGATCACAGTTCTAAAGGGTAAAAGAGATCGAGTATTAGTTGAATGCACACAGAACTCGGGGTTCAAAACTTTTAATGCATTTATGCAGAAGCCACTTATGCTTCTGTAACTTCAATGTCCTTACTTTGTCACAAGATACAACTAAAACTACAGTAAGGCAGTGACTGCTTTTCACAGTAACAACTGGATTTGGTTTTGCCGAATGCCAGCAATCCCCAGAATTCTATCAGTTGACCATTTAGCTTATAAGAGGAATTGTAACTCACTTCCAAATCAGTTCCTGCTAAAGTTGCTCCTCTAAGATTACAGTTCTTTAGTTTGGCATTTTTCAGTGTTGCAACTCTGAGATTAATTCCTGTCATTTGACTGCCTTCCATGTCAACACCTTTCAGGTTAGCACCTGGAACACAAAAGTACTTTTACAAAGGAAGAACAGTTAGAAACACGGGATTCCAGAGAAATGGTTTTTCAGTGCCATGTAAATTGGTATCTACATGTAATGATTCTGCAGTTGCACTCAGTCTTATGTACATATATAGCTCTTCTAATGTCAAGATGAATTGTGCAAACCACAGCTCAATCTTGTACGTAACATATGGATCTTAAAACACATGCAACTCAGTTTCCAAGAAATACTTAACACACAAAAACCTCTTACCTTCCAAATTAGCTTTAATGCCTGATGGGTCTTCAAAATTGCACCCTTTTAGAGATGCTCCTTCTGCATTGGAACACAACATCTTCACCCCCTGGAGGTTTGCACACTGATAGAGATAAATGCATCAGTGAAATTCATGCAAGTGCAGAACTGAACAACGCCAGAAGTAGTCAGACTGTAGCCTTCATTTATGTTTAGGAAGTGAATCTACTAAAGCACAACAGCCTTACTGTTTCAAGGCAGTGTAAGAACTTGGCGTTACTTCATTGGGACAACAGGTTGGAATTACCTGCTGTTCCACACCCTCCTTCTCCTCCCCTCTCCCCAACTTATCCTAATTCCTCTTAAGATAACAGGACAGCCCAAACCTTCCACAGCACAATTCTTACATCGAGCACCGAACCAGAGAGGTCAGCTCTTTCAAGATTTGCACAACATAAGTTGGCATGTGCGAGGTTGCAGCGGCTCAGGTTAGCCATCTTGAAGTTGATGTACCGAAGATCTAGTCGTGAAAGATCTGCTCCGCTGAAATTGAGACCCTAAAACCAAAACCAACCCAAAAGTTACAGAAGGTAAGGCGCAGCTCTGAATACAGAACAGTTCAGAGCATCATTTCTTACATGCAAAGATACGTGCATGCACAACAAGAGCACCTATGCTATTACATAAGATTAAAGCTAATGCGAAGCTGTAAAGCACTGACTTTAGTTATTAGAGTGCATCCTACATTTAAATAGAACAGCTCAACAAACTGATCTGAAGTAAAGCAGCCCAAACACTGCACTCAAATTTCATACTAAAGTTACTCTGCTTCTTGGAATCAAAGCTCAGTTAAAAAGAGGAAGGCAGGGGTGGGGAAGCACACGCTTGAATTTCACATCATCACATGATGCTGCAGGGCATCCCAGCACCTGACACCAACACAACAGATCGAGGCAAACTTTGCATTTCCACACCTGGCATCGCAGCTCAGACTTGGTTGGGGTTGCCAGCAGGAATCGCACAAACTCTTTTCGAGATATAGGAGAGTGGTCCTCTGCTGGCTGTGAGTTCTGTTGAGAGAGTTGTTTAGAAGCTAATACGGATAGGACTAAATTATGTATTGCCTGGAAGAGCAGGACATGCACATCCATGTATAAAAGCAAGCAAGTTACCTTAATAGCTATTTCTAGATGTTCAATTAATGAATCGATACCAAAAAACCTGGCTTCTTCCAAAACACCTAACAAAACAAAGCAGTTATTTGTTATTTACACAGAGCCTTTAAATGAGATACCACTCTTCCCTTGTTGGAAAAGGCAATGCACAGCCACGCCAAGAACATAAGCTTCAGGTTAATCCAACCTTGCTATCAGAAGACTGCCAATTCAACTGACTTCCCCTGTTTGTCATAACTCTCTTTTAGCTACAGTAACCAACAGATGAACAGAGCATCTGCTGAACCTTAGGAAATGCCTAACAAATGCATGAGCTAATAGAACTGTCAGCCATGCACATCATATTACACTGCAATGGGACAGAGGAAAAGCGAGCTTCCAGTCAAGGAGAAAAAATGAATCTCAAATACAGGTATTAAGATACCAAATCCAGGGCACCGTTTGAGAATAAATTCTCCACAGTAAAACACCAAACATTTAGATAAGCAGACACAAACCCCAGTGATTTTATCACATTTACCTCAGGACAAAGTTAGACCTTTAAAGAATATTAATGTAGGAGGTGTCGTACAGGTAACACCTACCGAGCAGATTGATGCCATCGTTTACAATGAGCTGCCCGTGACGCAAGTAGTTCAAAATAGGCTCAAAATACTCTGGGCTGCGGTCAATTAGGAATGCTCCTCTGTGATCTTGCTTATTTCCCCAAGCATCTGTTGCCACAAAATACACATAATTAAATCTGAAAGCGTTTGCTTCAAGTTTCAGATTGTTACCACCAAGGGGTTACAGGATTGAAGCCTCCCACATGAAAGGGCATTTCTTAGAGAGAAGGAAGGAAAACAGGAGTGGAGGGGAAAACCCCCCTTGCATCCAACCCCTTCCTGCTATAAATAGCTAAAACACATTTCACAATGTGCCTAAGAACCACTGCGAGAGCAAAAGCAGCATTAAGACTGGTGAACACATCTCATTTGGTGTTCACAAAACCGAGTGAAACACAACAGTCAGGAAAGTCTAAACTAGAAAAAAAAAGAGTCTGAAGTATCAACTCTGGGTGGGAGTTCTATTTTCAATTCATGAGACGATCGTATGTTGTGCTTTGATGCTTTAACATACTTTTAATACTTTAACACAGCAATAACCGTTAACTTAATAGTGCCTTTTACCTGTTTGGCTACTCGTTAGCTTGAAGGGCGAGTTTTACTTCGAGATACTAACCTTTATCTTTAAACATGTGGGCCAACATACTGTCAGGTTCTTTATTAACCAAAGTACTCCTAGAAAATAAAGGCAGTGCAATTTTATTTTTCAAATGGAAAGTTTTGCTACAAGACCCATTTGCTGGAGGGAATGCATTTCCTTGGCACCTAGAAGGTAATCAGTGCTGTGTGATATGCATTCCAACTCTGTACTGATTTAATTTCAGAAGAGAAAACAAAACACACTTCTGATCTAAGGCGTATCAAAGGTATTTTAAATACAAAGCACTTCGTTAGCTGAAATGTTCCAGGAATAAATGCAGGCCTGTTCAGGCTTTTCACCACTCTTAGCACATGTGAACTGTTTAAGCATTCATTTCAGAACGGTGGCAACAAATGCCTATTATAAGCTGCAGAAGGTCTCCTACTCCATAGCAAATGACTTCTCTTGTTCTTCCTCAAGAGCATCCAAAGTCTCACTACCTGAACACACACCAACTACTACAGCAACCTTACTGAAGTTAATTTCAGCTCAACTAGCCCCATTTTTACCGTGTGGTGGTGAAGTATCGACCTCCAACATTAAGTGTTAACCAGTCTGTGTGTGCCCCTGTTAGCTCTTCATGAGGTCTTGCATCGGTCTGAGGATCTACACAGGTGATAAGAACGCAGATGTGAGAACTGTGAACATTTCCAAATCCTCCATATGGTAACTAGGTTTCTGAAAACACTAGAAAATTAAAGTTTAAACTTACACTAAAGGAAAGCATAGAATCATAGAGTGGCTTGGGTTGGAGGGACCTCAAAGCCCACCCATCTCCTGCCACTGCCATCATCAGATCAGGGTATCCAGGGTTCCATCCAGCCTCACTTGGGGCACCTCCAGGAATGAGGCACCCACAGCTCCCCTGGGCAGCACTGCCAGGGCCTCACTGCCCTCTGAGTAGAGAATTTCCTCCTAACATCTAAACTAATTTTTCCCTCTTTTAGTTTAAATCCCTTTCCCCTATCCTGTCACTATCTGCCTATGTAAACAGAAGGCTGAAGAATTAGAGGCTTACCAATGAACGGTTCCCCTTCACAGACAAACAGAACATCATCATCTCTGGAAGGGGACAGGGCAGGGGGAAGAGAAACAAAAAAAAGATTAAACAGCTTTTTGTTCATCGAAGCGACATTGGGATCCCCTCCTGATTAGTTTCAGGTACATGACAATCGGATACCATTAGTTAAAATTAAGAACCCGATCCCTCTCTTAACTTTGCAGGTTGCAGATGACTGCAATTCTACCAGCTGCACTAGAGATGCTACTGATAGAGACCCGTATCAGCCAGGTAGGGAACAATTCTGATATTCAGCAGCTTTAGTTTTATGAGATAGTTCCTTTTCTTCCCACTCTGAGGGGTTAGTGTTACACGAAGCCAAAGCCATGCCAGTTTGTCTCCTTTTCAGAAAGTCTCATCCGAGAGCTGAACAGACTATTGGGACTTCCTGGCATTTGTGAATCCACTCTGAGGGACATTAAAAAGCACACAATGCAGCTTGCATCAAATTCAGATTCATCAAAATATGATGTTCTGTAGGCAGCATTATTTTTTCTTGGGGTGAGTATTCCATTGAGTATACAGGCTGGAAAAGATCTGGTTTTATGAAAAGCAGTTGTTATTCACAGAACAGCTTAGGAAGGGACTTTAAAGACCATGGAGCTCCAATCCCTCTGCCCCAGATCAGGCTGTCCAGGCCCCTCCCTGTCCTCCCAACAACTGCAGGGATGGGGCATCCACAGCTTCTGTGGGCAGCACTGCCAGAGCATCACCACCCTCTGAGTAAGCAGCTTCTTCTAACACTCAACCTAGATCTCATCTTTCAGTTTAACGCTGTTCCCCTCTGTTCTATTACAGCATGTAAGAGGTCAGTCCCCCTCTTGCTTGTAAACTCCCTTCCAGTACTGAAAGGCCACCATGAGGTCTCCTTGGAGTCTTCTCAAGCTAGACATGCCCATCTCCCATCCATGATTCAGCATTTATGGGATCAATCTTACCTAATCAAAGCAATATCATCGATGAGACCACCTTTCCCATTGTAAACACTGGTTGCTTTGATTCCCAGCTTATTGCTCGCCACAGACAGCAAATCCGACAGCGTGCCATACACAGCCACCACCTGCAAGGAGAAGGGAGCCAAACTGGGGCTGCTGCCATCCCAGAAAAATGTTGGGCCTTAAAACCCATTGCTTTCACTACAGACGCCGCCCCACAGCTCTGAGCAGAGCGGAAGGAGGATTATTTACCAGCTGTCCAACAGAAAGCACAGCACGGGAAGGCCGCAGCACATCCCTGACCTGCTCAGGGCACGGCTCCATTAGCACAGCACCACTGAAGAGGAGCTGAGCTGCAGAGAGCCGCAGCCAGAAGCTCGGGGCTCTCCCTCGCGGTCCCGCACACGGCCTGAGCCCCGGCCCGGCCCCAACCCCAGCCTCCAGCGCCCCAGTCGCGGCCGCAGCGGCCAGCCCTCCAGTCCCAAACCGAGCAGAGGAAAGCAGAACACCTCAGAAATCCACACGCAGCTTCCCGAAGCCCACCCGCAGCCCGCAACCCCCGCCCCTCACCTTCCCGTTCCGGGGACTGCCGTTAACGAACAGCGTGACCCGCCTCATGCTGCGCCGGCGGCGCCCCACTCCTCCTGCCGCCGAACCCGGAAGGCAGCGGTCCCTAAGCGACGGGAACGGAGACCAATCGCAGCCGAGCCACCGGCCAATGAGAAACGCGTCCCACCAGAGGGGCGGGGAAACGATGGGTAGGCGGGTTGGAGGGCGGGGACAGCGCTGCTAACAGCCAGTCAAAGGAGGAGTTGGGTCCTTGAAGCCGAGCGCTGCCCGCGATTGGTGCGCGCTGTCACGCGGATGCGGCTCGCGGCGCTGACCGTTGCTTTCAAAATGGCACCGCGGCGCGAGAGTAACGGTCAGTGAGCCGCCGCGCTTTGAACGCGAGAGGCGCGAGCGGCTGAAGGGGCGGAGGGCAGCTGAGGGCGGCTGAGGGCGGCTGAGGGGAGCGGGGGCTGTGGTGAGGGGAGCGGGAAGCTCTGAGGGGTGCGGGAATAAAATGCCCCGTGTTGCCGCTCCGCCCTGCGCTGCCTTGTCTGCTCGTGGAACCGAACGCGTCGCCGCGTGGGCTGCTGTGGAAACGAAAGCTCCCGGCCCGTTTCCCTGAGCTTTAAAATCTGAGAAACCGAATGCGAAATATGTGAGCGTCCTAAACAGCTTCCCCTCCCCTTTGAACTGCTCGTACTTGTTGTAAATTGCGATGTGATTGCGTTTAAAACGCGTGTTTAAACGCGGGATTTATACGTTTGAAGTAAAGCACGGCCCTGTTTCCTTGGCCGTTTCTGTGTGCTCTGGGCTGAAGGCTTTCCCTGTTCCCCCGTCGGGGAATTCCTGGCTCTGCAGTCATTTCACATCGTCGGAGGACTCTTTTCCTTATCAAATAGCTTAAAACTTCTTGTCCTTTTTGACAGGGAGCTGCCTTTGTAGGAGAACAAAGAGCAAGTCGGCGGTTTTTTAGGCTTAAGACTCGTTGTGGTCAAAGGTGATAGATGCTGTGCTGGAAGCTGACAGCAATGAGAGCAGAAATCCTGCAGTGAAGGAAGAGATCCCAGTCAGAAGAGCGGAAGCTTTGCAAAGTGACTGAGCCCAAAGCCTAAATGGCATCTGAGAAAGAGAATGTAAGCAATGGGAGAGAGCGGGGATCCCACCTCGATGCAGGGGATGCTGAGAGCCATCAGGGCACAGAATGCCCCTCTGATACTCCAAGAAGGGCTGTGGTTGGTGAAGCTGCCTGGCCACTGAGCAGCAAGGAGAATGTTTCAGGTAGACCCGTGCCTCTGGGAGATGAGTGCTACTCGACGCCTGCAAGAGTCAAAGCAGAAGAAAAATCATACCGTGGATTATCAGAGAAACAGAGGAGGATAAGTGTTGATTTTGCAACTGTAACAACTGCTGATTTTGGGATTACTCCAGAAAGCTTTGTTAATGGATCTACAGGTAAGGCAAGGCTGGAGTGATCAGTGCTGTCTGTTGTTCTCTGAGGACCGTCCAGCCCAATCCCTTATCAAAAGCTTCCGAGTTCAGTCAGGTTCATGGTGACCAGCTGAGTTAGAGTAAGTCCAAGGGTAGGAATTCGACTTCATTCCCTATTTGCTCTAATTCTGTTTTACTTTTCTTCTGTTCTGGTGATCAGCTGTCAGTGAGTTTAATATGGGAGTAGTCAGGTGAGCCCTGCAAGTACTGTTTGTGTTTCTAAATTCGCAATTGAAAAACAAAAAAAAAACCACTTCAGTTTCTCTATTGGTATACGGTATGGTTGCTTTTTATTCTTTCTTATTTTCTTACCTGGAAAAACAGAGGCCCAGGTCTTATTTTTCTGTTGTACGCAGTTTTAGAATCTGTTTTCAGGGACTTGATTGAAGAACAACATGAAAGAGAAGGGCTTGACTGGATGATCTTGTCAATCTTTTCCACCCTTGGTGATTCTGTGATTCTCTAACTGTTTTCTGAGCCAAGCAGCTAAATAAGGTTGTTTCCATAAATAAACATAAAACACTCTTTAAAAAAAACCCCAACATTAAAACAATGTTCTGCTGTGCATCTTCACTGTATTTTTTTCCCTCCTGCCTCTGTTTCAGCTAAGTCTCCAGCTGCACTAAAGCTGAGACGAAGATCAGCCATTGGAGCCCGAGGGTCTCCAGAAAACAATAGCCTCATTCAATATCTTGCTCAGCAGAAAAGCAACAGGCAAAAAGAAGATTTTGCACAGGTGAGGGTCGTTCTCAAGTGTCTAATGCATCATTTTAATTCCCCTAGGGATCAATATGCAAGTCTTCCAATTTAACACCTGCTGGCAGAAAGAAAATAAAATCCAAGGAAGGGATCAGTAGAAGAAATAACTGTGGCCTTATTTTGTTCATTTTCCTTGGACACCTTATTTTAAAATAGGAATTTGATGCTGGTTTTGTTTCTGTAGAGTCTGGAATCTTTTTTGTCTATTTTCACTTACCATAACCTTCATTTGTCTGCATTCACCGCACTTAAATATCTGGCAAATTAAACTTGGACGGTTCAGGTTTAAGTAAATACTAACGTCAGTGATGTTTCTTTTTTCTTTTTTTGTTTAATTTGAAGTCAGACTTGTTTTTAATTCAAACCAACACAGACTCACAGTAAATAAATTCTGGAAATGGCCTTAGGGGACAGATTAGAAAAGAGAACAACAAATTTCTTGATGCTGTTCCTTTTTTGACCATATGAGTAAAGCAGCACTGAGATAAAATACTTGCTTCTTCCCTGAGTGTGCTTTATGCCAAAGGTATGAATAAGAACTGAAAAAATTGCTTGTCATCTTGGAAAAAGTGTCTGCTGACACTGATTTTTCTTTTAGCAGGCTAGTCCTTGTCAGTCTGCCAGGTCACTGAGGAGCAAAATGGATATCTTTCAAAGAACTTTTAAGTCAGTTCAAGAGGCTGAAGGGAAGACGGGTTTCTCTGGACTCTCACAAGTATCTGCTGCTCTTCGGGAAGATGGCTGCTGTAAGTTCATTGATTTAAATGTTAGGGCTTCCTTTCAGCCAATAAATATGAAACGACACTGAAAATGTTTTCTTTTGTGAGAGCTGATGATGGTTTGGGAGTTCTTGCTTGGCTTGAGGTTTTCTTGATTGTAACTCTTACCTGTCTTCAATGTGATGTGAAATCTTCTGTTCAACAGCTTTTAGGTACATTTAGAAATTGGGTTCCATTACTGTGAATTTCCTTATTTCCTAATTTAAAAAGTACATATTGCAAAAGCAAGTCAGGGCAACGCTGTGGCAACTGTGAGAAGGCTGTACTGCTGTGATTCTATGCTGGTCTTGATAGCATTTATAGAACTTTTTTATTTATTGAAGATTTGCTAATGTTATTTTCAAAGTAGAAGTAAAAATTTCATGTTTTTTTTATTTTTTTTTTTTTACTAATTCAAAAAATACCTTCTTTAATCTTTTGTGCGTGTGTGAAGAAACACAAAAATAGCATGAACAGAATAATCTGAAATTGGTTTATTTTTAATCACAGTAGCTCAGAACAAAGCACCTGTCACAAAAGAACACAGTCTGGATCAGAAGAGTGAAGCTTTCATGTCTGACTGCAATGGAGCTGATTTCAAAGAAAATTTGAAAGAAAACTTGAGCAATAGCAATAAGTCTGGTAGGAGGTTATGCACCATCTTGTCTTTACAGCCCGATGTCACTGAACCGGCTGCTCTTTCAAAGGTATTTATCCACGTGTGGGCAAAGAAAGTAAACTGCACAGCAAATCTCCCTTGGAAGAATTTGCTTTGTGAAGGGAAGCAAAATCTGGTTAGATGCTGTGTTATGGATGGTGGGAATGCTGTAAGCAGCAAGGTTATTCTGATAATTACAAAGAAGGCTCATGTTATGCTATTAGTAAAATTTCAATATGTGTAAATTCCTTGTGAGTCCACAGCTGTGTCTCTGTGTGGCACGTTGAATTCACACATTTGTCAAACACAGATGTCAGAAATGTCAGTTTTGTGAAGAGCTGCACAAAACTCAGCAGATCAGTTTGACCTCTGCCTTATCATATGTGTGCTTATTTGTATCATCTTTCTGTTCTTGTAACTTCTCTAGGAACAGACTTATAAGCAAGGCGGTCCTATCGAGTATTCGGAGGCTGTTCTAATTAGAGATATCTTAGAAACAAGCCGTGGTAAGAGGATTCATCACTATTACTATCTTGTTATATTCTTATTAAAGAAAGAAAAACAATTAGAATGTATCTAAAGAGATGTTTGACAAGCACTCGCTCCATGCTCATCATCTTGGCTACAACTTTTAATGCAGCAGAAACCTGAAATAAGTTTGAGATAAAAGCTAACGGAACATATAATGACAGGGAAAAAAATTACTTCATATTGCAGTCCATTCAGCCCTTAATTTTGTTGTTTGGGCCGTTCTTAAGGAAAAAATACAGTTGAGCATTTTGTGTTTGTGAAGCAGAGGGGAGTGAGAGACTCCTAGGCAGAGAAATCCTCCCCAGAAATCTTCATGTAATGCTCAATTTTCACATTTTTATTTCATAAATTGCTCAAAATGTGAATGTAAATATGGCACAACAGCAGCAAAAATTCAGAGAATGGATTTTTCTTGAGACACTGAATGTAGTTGACAGCCACTGTGGAAGGGTGTACACTGCTTTTCATACAGCTAATGCTGAAGGCTTCTCAGTTTTACTTCAGTCTTTAATTTTCTTATGTACTTGCTTTAAAGATTTCAGTCCTGCCCGTATCAGTAAAGAAATCAGAAGTAATGTCATATCAGATCAGAGCAGGAAAAAGGTTAACTTTGCAGAAGAGCTGGCTGTGGGGATATATGATGGAAGCGAGCCGCCTGTCACACCGCTCCAAACGAGGGCTGCTTCGTTAACGGAATCCACGG
Organism: Centrocercus urophasianus; assembly: GCF_019232065.1. Taxonomy (NCBI): domain Eukaryota; kingdom Metazoa; phylum Chordata; class Aves; order Galliformes; family Phasianidae; genus Centrocercus; species Centrocercus urophasianus. Next base: position 745,880 of record NW_024885177.1, on the reverse strand, counting down.
CGAGCGGCTCCCAGCTGCGGTCTGTGCTGAAGAAAACACCAGTGAAGCAACTGATGGAGTGTGTGAAGGTTGGTTAATTAAATCACATCACAGTGGGATTGATTCGTGTTTTAAGATGCTTCCTGACTATTTGTATGCACTGGAGATGGTTATCAGTGGTTCTCTGTATTGTGGTCGGTTTGAAGCTTTCTTCTTATGCTGATTATAAAGTTTGCCTTCAGAGGGAGTTATTGCCGCTTTTGATATGAGAAAGGACAGTCCTTAAATGGTACTTAATAGGTTCTTTTATCACATTTGATAGGAATGTTCAAACAATGCTGCTCACAGAGGAGGAGGTGAATCTTTTACACTCTGTGATCACATCTGTGAGGCGCTGCAAACAGGTTTGATTCAGGTTTTTTTTTTTGTTTTTCTTTTTTTCTTCCATTGTTGTTCTGTAAATTGGAAGATTTGCAAGATCTGAAGGGCATTATGGATTAACCACCACTGAAGTAGCTCATAAGTGGTAACGTATGGTGTGAAGTAGAAAATGAAGTTACCAAGGGAAAAAAAATACACTTCAGAAAATATTTAATATAAAAAATAGTGATATTGATACCAATATTGCAAAAAATCCTGTTATTCATGAGATTTTAGTTACCAGATACAACTTGAGAGATAGCTGGTGTATTCTAGACTTCTATTTTCTTTTTTCGTCATTTCTTGATATTATAGTAATGCTAAACTAAAAGTTCCTGTAGAATTGATGTCTAAGGGCAATATTTTGCTGTTTGGTTGGTGGTGATTATTAAAGGGAATGTTAAGACCTGTAAAAAGGCCTTGAAAAGTCTCTGTTCTGTGAAAGCTCTGCTTTAAGCCTGCTAAGCAGTCGCTGTATTTTATTGCAGTGGAGAGAACTGAACAGTGCAGCCCCAGAAGGGCGAAGAAGAAAAAAGTGACTTTTGGAGAAGATCTCAGCCCAGAAATATTTGATAAAACTTTGCCTGCAAATACTCCATTGCGCAAAGGATCGACGCCGGTCTGCCGCTCGGGGTCAGCACGTGGCAGCCCTTGCACGAGGGCAGGGCTCCCAGAGGAGCCATTAACTCAGCCAAACTTCGATTGCAGTGATGTAAGCTTTCGTTTTCTTTACAACTGCACAACAGTTCTCACAGCTTCTCACAGCTCTTTAAGGGTTCAACATATTACCTTTTTTCCTTTATCTTACAGGAATGTATTGAGCCTCCTCAGGAGGTGCAGGAGGGCTCTGTTGTTTCAGAAAAGCTCTTACCTGTTGAAAATACAGAAGGTAACCTTGAGTCGTATTTTTGTCATTAGACGCTACATCTTTCTGTACCTGAAAACTGAGAGATGACACGATTGTATTGGTTTTTTTTGTTTGTTTGCTCTACATGGGATATATTGTGCCTGAAGTTAAATGCTCTTCCTTTCCTGTAAAGGTCATTGCAGTAGCTACCAGAGTTTGCCTAGTGTTTAGATTAACTGGACATTATTTGAGCTTGTGTTTTTCCACACAAGAGGCCGATCTAATCAGGCTTACTGCTTCAAATAACTGGGCTTACTATCTGGATTTATGATATTGTGGTACTGATGGTTTTAAAATAGTGAGCAAAGCTGTAAGAAAATAGAGGAGGATATTTGTAATTTTGTGTCTCAAAGAAAACTCGGTGTTAATTATTTTGTTACTGAGTATTATTTTGTTCTGTTCTGATCTACTTCGTAAAACAAGTTGGTTTTTTTTTAATCTCGCCATGTTTGATAACTTTTTGTGCACAAAATCTTACTCAAGGCTAAGATCTAAACATGCTGTGCATAGTGTTAAAATGGTGTGAATAATTTTCTCAAAATATGATTGAATTCTGTTGATCTGAACCAATATTCTTATTTTCTTAATGTATAGAAGCAGAAACTGACAAATCAGACATGAAAACGACTCGCTCCTCTACTAAAAGGAAGGTGAGGTTCTTCAGTGGTGGGGTTTTGTTTTCTCTACTTCTTCCAACAAGGATATTTTTGCATATCTGTTGAAGTACATCAGAGCTTTTGCATCCTCAGATATGAGAATTATAGATACCCAGGTAGATGGAAATATCTCCACTTGGTGCAGCAAAGGAAATCTCATTTTTGACAGGAAGTGGATTTTCAGTTATTAGAAACAGCTTGGATTACAATCTGATGCTTAAGTTTACTATTTCTGTTAACTGTTGCAGGAACTTTTCCAAAGAGTTGGCAAAGTTGGAAGAGAGATATCCATAGGCTGTCATGGGATCAAGGGCTTCGGTCACTGACACGTAGTCACAGAGGGCTTCTTAGGGCTGTTGCACGGTGTTCCTTTCTTGAGAAAATAAGCATGCACTTAATTCACCCCAATAACTTCAAATTCCTACTCTTCAACAGTACAGCACCATTTCCGAGGGCACTGACTGTAGCATCTCCAGAACAACCAGCACTAAGAATGCTAAAGACGTTAAAAATCCAAGGAAGAATGAACTGCAAAGACCAAAGAGTGTGACTGCCTCTGCTGCCAAAAAGAAGCAAGTAAGTGACAGCCCAGTGACATTGGTGAATGCTGCCTTTATTTCTCTGTCCCAACATCTCACACAAGCAGTCTTCTTTCTTGTATGTTTTCCGTGGTTATTTTGATGTTTATGTTAGAGATTTTCTAAAGGATGTTTTTGTTTCCTGTTGCTGCCAATACTTTCCTCACCATGTCTGTCTCTTGTTTTCCTTGACTTACCATCACCCCGTATTGTTTGGGCTGACTGGCAGGCTTTCAGTGCTTGTAGGTTAAAGAAGGCACTTCAGAACTTTTGAGACTTCAGCTTGTGGTTCTCTTGTCAACTGCACACAGCTGATAATTCTTTGAACTTGCCCAGTTGTGTTCCAGTTTGCTTTAAGAGTTACAAAGGTGTGAGGCCTCTGAAGTATTTGAGCCTTTTGTGTGTTGGAAAGGAGAGCAAATAAAACTGGAAATAGAAAGTTTTGATCTGAAAAACTCCTTGATTTCTTAATTTGGTGAAGTCAAAAATCAGATCTCATTGGAGAAATAATTCTTTATATTGTAGTTTTCAGATTAATATGAAGAGAGCAGAACAAGCAGGGCATAATTTGTAGGGAGATAATTATTTTCCATAAAATGCAGTAGTGGTGCAAATTACTTTGTGGTGTTTTCCAAAAGGATCCTTATATTTGCATTGTGGTCCTCTTGATCTCTTCAGAAAACAAAACGCACAACCTTTGGGAAAAGAAGAAAGAGAAAAGTGAAGAAATCTTTATATGGGGAAAGAGAAATGGCTTCAAAGAAACCTCTTCTGAGTCCTATCCTTGAGATTCCAGAAGTTTTCTCTTCTTCCTCATCTCCAAATTCACCAAAGACAATTGCACATTTTCCAGGTGATGTATTCTTTAGTCTTATTTTGCCTTAGTCATTCCTTTGCTTTTATTCCATAGCTATTTACAAAACAGTTCTGTGCACAGATAAAGAGCCCAGTATGCATTTTTCACTTTTAATGGCTTCTGGAGTAAAATGAAGTGGAAATAAATAAAGCAGAGTCCAAAGCATCTAATAGATTATTAGTCTCCAGCTGCATAAATTTAACTCTTCCAGGGCTCCAGTGAAAAGATCACCACAAAAAAAGATTCTGTACTTTCACTGGATACTGACAAATAGGAACATGATGTGCAGTAGCTTTCTGGGGAGCTTTTTTTAATGCTGTTTATGTGGAATGCTTATTTAGTAGCCTTCTATGTGGTAAAATACTAGAAACTTTTTATTGTAATACTTCAGAAATCGTGCACTCACAGCTGGAGCCAAGTAACCATGTATCATTCCTTGTATTTTTAGATCTTTCCATACCCAGGGATGTTCATAATGATGTTCAACAGGAGCAAGTGACTGAAAGACTGAGAGAGAAAATCATCCCTGTTATTCATGTGTATCCAAGCTCTGAGGAACTGGGTGCTGTGGAAGAAGGCAGCCCCAGCAATACAGTGTTTCAGGTGATCTGAAGTCTGTTTCTGATCTACTTAATGTTAGTGCTAGAAAGTAAGTCTTGTGCTTGGTTTTGTTATATTAAAAAAAAATAATAATAATAATTAGCTGTTAATGGTCAAACAGTGAAAGAGGATGCCTGGAGAGATCATGGAATCTGCATCCTTGCAAGGAGTCATTCTGAGCTTGGCTGAACAGGCCTCAAGCAGCATAAACTGCACTCCTCTTTGGAGCAGGTTCTTTCCAACGTGTGGGGTTCCATGAATTTGGATTTTTTTTTTTTTTAAGTTGTTTAGCTTTTATTTTTGAGAATGACTCAACTTAGTGAGGAAATCTAGAGCGCCCGTTTAATTATCAGCTGTTTGAAACACATTTTGTATGGATTATTTTTGCCTCTAATTTTTTTTCTTTGCAGTTTCCAAATGTGCCAGACACAAATGATGTTCTCAATACATATTTCCAGCAAGCTGAAGAGACGGCATGTTTAAAAGGGAAAACAGAAAGTGATTTCTTGATAGAACATGAGAAATTACAGGGAGATTTCCCAAAGAAGGAAGAGTGGCTGTCAGAGCTAGAATTTCCAAACCAAGAGGACACTGATGTACATGAGACTCTCCAAAGAACTGAGTGTCCACCTAAAAGGTCTTCAAGAGGTAGGCCACCAAGAAGAAGAAGTAGCAGTACTGTGAATATTCCTCCTACTGAAAAGTCTCATTTTGAAATGGCTGGAGAGGACCTTCAGTTTTCTTTTGATGTTGAAGAAGTTTTATCTGCTCCACAGCTAAAAAGTAACTCCTTAAAAAAGCCCTTGAGAAGAAAGTCAAGTATGAGCAGTGAAACAAGTCGGGTGAGACGCAGCATGAGACTACAGAAAGATGCAGAAATTGAAGGACTTGCATGGATTGAAGTAACCAGTGAGATTCTGCAGAACCCTTCTCTGCTAGCTCCTGCCTGTAAAACCAGGAGAAGAAAAAGCACATCTGTCCTGACAGAATCTGAGAATACTCACCATCAAGAAGAAAATCACATCCAGTTTGCAGCATCAGGAAAGGAGAACAGTGAATCTGTTCATGTTGCTGGTGGTCCTTGCAGAAGGAGGAGGAAAAGCATTTGTGTATCCACACCTCAAGAAACAAGAACTTGGTTTCAAACCAGGAAAAGGAGCATAACAAATTCTGTATATAGGAGAGACAGCAGTAGCCAAGAATACTCTGAAGAAATGAACATACCTCTTCAAAATAGCATTACCACGTAGTGAGGTTTCAGCTGCCTCTCATTTTCTTAAGTGAAGGTCAGTATTAGATTCTTATGTTCTTTTTGTGAGTTTGACTAGAAATAAGATACTAATTCTCTATTTCACTTAAATTGTTACTTGTTATTTCCTTATTAATATTCTGAGTAACTTAGAACTGATTTTTCATTTCTGGGCCCTTAAAATCCTGTGTGTGTGCTGTGCATACACTGCATAATACTCAGCTGACCTGTCATCTTATTGTTTCAGTACTTCTGGTTTGAGCAGTGTAAAAATAAGAAATGGTAACTGCAGGTCCTGTTTAAATAGTTGGTGTTGCTTTCATTTCTCATTCTGTTCTGTCAGCCCCAGTGAAATACCTGTGTCACCTTTCAGTAAATAGAGCTTCCTGCTGAAAATGGTCTCTTCTGTGACCTTGTTTTTACCATTATTGAGATGGAATAAAATATTTCATGAACTTGGCTGCTTCTATAAAGCTGGAAAGCAAACAGAACAGTTTCATTTTTATGCATGTTTTACTTTTCTCTACAGACATCATCAGCTTTTCCTGAGACACGAAGTCCTAAAGCAACGTGAAAGAAACTTCACTAATTAAATGCTGTTCATCTTGTACTTGTATAGAGACATTACTGAAGTTGTCAAAACAGACTCCCTGATGTTTTATTTTGGGCTTTGTATTTGTGTCACAGTGCAATTTTTAGGCTTGGAATAGAGATGGCCACGGTTACTTGGGCTGCTTTGCTGTGATAACAGGATTTTGGCTTACCAGGAGAGGGCACTCTGACATGAGTTTTGTGGTCATAGCTGAATTATTTTGAAAATGCAATGTATGAAGTCTTTGAACAGATGCTGTGTGACATCAGAACTAAGTAATAATAACTGCTACCATTTAACGTTCAGAAAAATCAAAATAACAAACTAAGCACTGAAATTAGTCAATACCAGAGAAGTGAAACACTTAGGCACTGTATTCAGATATGACTTTACATGTGGAAATCATATAGCACTTTAAAATACAGCATTGCTCTCTAGAGTTGCAGCAAAAATTTTAAGGTCTACCTGTTAAATCACGCAGCAAGGCAAACCTTTTGAGGCTGTGAATGTCAGGTTAAAGATCTGCCTTAAACAGGTCAAGCATTGAGATATCCTGAAGGGAGAGGCAGTAAATTAGCATGGATGATACTAGAGGGCTTAATCTGCCTAGAACACACTTCTTGTGGTGCTGCTGTCCTATGCATCACTCACAGCAGCAGTGGAAGAGTATTCTCCCCTGAGGTTCCTTGGGTGGATGTGTTAAGTGCACTTCAGATGTGAAGTGTAAATAAAATCAGAAGTAGAAGAGCCAGGGTAAGAAAAAAACAAAGCTGGGATTTGCCTCCTGGCACAACATGGTCAATAAAGAGTTGGATGCCACGTACTCAATGGCAGTTTGCTTCACATGAAGGTGAGGTTGGAACCTGCAGAAAATAAGAGGTTACAGTAACTGGGTTTAATATGGAGGGGACTTGAGAGGAGGCAAGTCTTCAGTTATGCAGAAGTGTGGTGGAGGTTAATGGTTGGTTCTTTGTCACTACTAAATGGTACAATAAATGTTTTTAAATTAGGAAGAAAAAAAAAATCTGGTTAAGCAGCAAGAGGAAGCTCCAGCACCAGAGATAGTAGATTGCCTTGGGAAGCTGTGGAATCTTTTTATCACTGGAGGCTTTTACGAACAGTTTAAACAAATATCTGTCTGAAATGACATACGATACTTCCTTGGGGTAAGGATGGGGCCTGGACAGGCTCTCAAGGTCCCTTCTGGCTGTGTTTGCTGATTGCTAGAGATTAGGGTTACAAAGTGAATTGAGACTGGCTAATATGAAGGTCTGAGCCAGAATTTGTCATGGAATAGGGAGTAGATTTGCTGACTTTGAGGGCTGTGTAGCAAGGGAACTAACTGGGGAATCAGGGAAGAGCCCTTCAAGTGAGGTAATGAGATGGTCCTCTAGTATTTTAAACATTCAGCTCTCACATGATTTGCTCTTCTGAGGCAAACCATCTCTACAGACCCCAACAATTGTGGAACCTATGATTTGATGGCTGTGGTGTTACACAGAAGTGTGGACCGCAGAGTGAACAGTGCTGTTCTGAGTTACCATTAATCTTTAAAGGACCAACAACTTTGCAGTCCTTATCCAGCGAGCAGAAGTACTTTCCAGGCTGGTCTCTTGCCTTTATTTCTGAGTAAGGATATAGCAATTTAATTGTAGGTATACTGTGTGCAAGATGTTTTAACTGTGTAGTTCTAGTTTTCAGCTATTGCAGCACTATAAAGAAATCTATGGTGTTGGACAGTCTCTTTCAGCTCTCATTTGTTCTCCCTGTTTTTCCAAAGGAAGAGAGGGTTATTATAAAAGGCCATTTTGTATTTCAAAGTATTCACCAACCTTACATTTTGCATTGCATAGACATGAAATGGCTTCAAGTAGCTCTGAGTAGACACTGCCAGGGAACTGTGTTCAGCTGATTGCCATGAATCGATCACGGGTCTGATTAACAGAACAAGTGGTGAGTCCTAGAAAGGCTGATTATCTTGCCAGTCCAATGTAATTATGATGTCACTAATAAGTAAAAGTAATCATATTGCTTTTGTTTACTCTGTCCTATGAAGCACAGTCTTCATGTGTTTGTAGATAGCTGACTATGCAGGAGCTAGCAAGAAGTACATCACACTTGGGATGGTCTTTTCTTAAATTTGCATTATGTTAGTGAGTCAAGAATGCAAAGAACAGTAATACACATGTTTTCATAGAATCATTTGAGTTAAAAAGGACCCTTAAAGGTCATCGAGTCCAACTCCCCTGCAGTGCACAGGGACACCTGCAGCTCCATCAGTGCTCAGAGCCCATCCCCTGACCTTGGCTGTCCCCAGGGATGGGGCATCCACCACTTCTGTGAGCAGCCTGTGCCAATGCCTCACTGCCCTTATTTTAAAAACTTCCTCATATCCATTCTAAATCTCCTCTCTTGTAGTTTGAAACCATCTGCCCTTGCTGTGTCACTGCAGACCCTGCTAGTCTGCCCCCTTGGTTCTCACAGCCCTTTTGGATACTGGAAGGCTGCTATCAGCTCTCCCCAGAGCCTTCTCTGCTCCATGCTGCGCAGCCCCAGCTCTCAGCTTGTCCTTGTAGGGGAGGTGTTCCACCCTTCCTGCAGAAAACTTTAAAGTGAAAGAGCAGGGTCTTTATATTATTCTTTCCCAGTCATCATTTTATGCTAATATTTTGCCATACTTAAGAATCAGTTACAAAAATGCAGACTATATTTTCAAGTTTTCTCACGTGTGATTTAACAGGATTAAAACAACTTTCTCAACTTGGTAGTTACTGTAGGCAGAGAAAGTAAACAGTGAGAACAACTTGTGCCATTTTTCTGATTTACTGATAAGCTGTATTTTAAAATAATTGTAAATAAAGCTTCGTGGCTTTGGTTTATTTTTCTCTCCTTGCTTCTGACCAATTTGATAAAGTGGATATTGAAACGCCTCCGTGCTGCATGTAAATGTTGCTATTTTATAGTCATTTAATTGTGATAACTGTGTGGTTCTTTAGAATTTCGTGCTGTAGCTTTTCTTTCCAGCTCTGCATCCTCTAGCACTCACAATTCACTAAGACCAGGGAAATAATAGTGATGAGGTGACCTACGCACAAAGAAGCAAACAAAGTAGATCTACATAGAAGGAGATGGAGAGAGGAAGAAGAAAAAAATAAAGCCAGTGAGGTATGCCAAGTATAGCTTAAGCACATAGGAACAGGAGTGGGCAGTGGAAGAAATTTCATTTTCAAGCTAACAGGTATGTAAACAATGGAAATAACTTGGAAAACAACTGCAGTGTGTGGCTGAAAATTCCTTCAGATTGCACCCTTCTAAGATCAGGAGGTAAATAGTGCAAATCACAGTTTTAACTCGCAGTAAGGTGAGGTCTCACTCTGCTGTGTCCCTGTGGAAAAGATGAAGTTGTGCCTTTAACTTATAGACAAAAAGGCTAATGTATTAGTTTTGTAATTAAGTCCTGTAAATTGTGCATAACAGAGCAATTAACTACTTTAACCAAGCTTTGCAGGGAGAAGAAGAAAAACCTATGTGCACTGGGAATGAGGGTATGGAACATATTCCCTAACTCAAACCTGAAAAACCTGGTGTTAGTCTTGGGTTATTTCCAGTGACCCCTTGACTCCCATCTTCCTGCCCCCTGCACAGATTTGGAACTGGTCAGCCATTTTTGTTTTTGGAAGGGAGAGGAGACAGATATAATGAATGGCTTTTATTGTGCAATATTTCAAAACCTTTTTGACTGCATTCGGATGGGATGGAAAATGTTCTACCCTGTGCTGCAGCCAAAACAAACAAAACATATTCCCTAAACCTGGATGTGTGTTTCACTCAAACTGGCAGTAGTTAGAGCTCTACTCTTAAACAAGAATTCAGTTTGACAATTTTTAGGCCTTGTTCAGCTGAATGTAGCAGCCAAAGAAAATACTTGGAAAAAAATTAAATAATACACATATTTACAGCTTGCAGGTGGCATTAATTTTTGCAGTTCATACTGTTTAGTTTTTTAGAATCCTTGTTGGTTGGGATATATTGTAAATGTTAAAAAATATTCTTGTCTCTTTTTTTTTTTTTAAATGAGGGTTTAAGAAAGGAAAAAAAAAAAAAGAAAATAGTCATTCTGAAGGAAAACACGCTTTATGTAGCTCCCTGATGGGTGATAAATAGCTGTGATTCAAGGCTTTAAAAGTTTAGGGTCTACCAAGAAACTGAAAATTCTACAAACATGAGACCCAGCAAACCAGCAGTAAAACCTCTTGACAGAAACCTGCTATGGACTGGCTTCCAACTCCACTAAAGTTTAGTTTAAATACCCTCTTTATGGAGGAGGCTTACTGCTGGTTTTTGGCACTGCCAATCAGTTCAGTGAAGACCTTGCTGTGTGTTACTGAGATAATTCACGTTGTGCAACGTGTTTTACAGCTTGAGCAACCGTATTTATTATTAATAACAATAATTTTAAATTTAGACACCTATGCCCAGAGGCCTTCAGGTATTGTAACAACGAAGAACTGAAAGCATAAACTATTAAAGCAGACACCATGCCTGGACAACAGCTCCCTGCCAGCCCTGCAAACAAATCTTCTGTTCTTCACAATCCCACCCTCCAAGCAAAAATCCCTTTGTGCAAATGAAATACAAAACTCCAAAGGTTTTTAAGTAGATAAATGGCCCTCACTTTCAAAATCATTATGGTGAAATCATTGAAAATACAAACAAGGTATCTCAAAACCTGAAGAGATTTTGCTGGGACAAATGGTGGTCGTTCCTTGAAAGACCTGATGATGTAGTAAATTAAATGAGCTCAGAATTAGAAGATTGGGCTTTTTGGTCCTTCTGAGGTCAGGGTTTGATTTTTATGCTGGTTTTGAATTAAGTGTTACTCAGTTTCCTTGCTTTGTTTTTTTTTTTTTTTTCATTTATTTGCCAGTATTGTAGCGACAGGATGAAAAATAGAAATCTAATATCAGCATTACAGCAACTGAGTTATACTGAAGATACTTTTGAAGTCGTGCTTCGCTCTGTCATAAATAATTTGCCAACCTTATAGAAATATTTGGACAAACAAATGTGCTCAGTGCCATCCTCAGAAGGTCAGTAATACAGAGTTTTGGAATTCCTGTTTGAAGTATGACTTGGAGATGCTCAGTGTCTTCACAGGTACTATTGAGAAAAAGGAATTATGTGGTTACTAACATTAATTTATGATTAATAAAAAGGTCCTTTCATGCTCCCCTCAAGAAAAAAATTGTGAGTACTCATGGCACGTTTGGCAAGGAAAGTTTTGTGAGGTTTATATAACCAGGACGTAAGGTACATATAGCTTAATGCTGAGCAGTGCATAATATAAGCTAGAGGATATAAACCTTAAATGTACTTTGGTCTCTTGCATCATTCCTGCTGCTTGCTTCTCACAGTAGATAGACATCTGTTGTACCTTGCTGAGTTTTCCTGTTTCACAGCGCTCTGCTGTCCCTGGTTTGGAATGTGACAAGTTGGTTTGCAGAGCAATGGTCCAAAAAGGGAAGCAATGCAGTTGTAGCATGGAGAATATGTGTATACACAAGATAGCAAATGGAAGCATTGCTTCTAGGAACTTCCAGTGCCTGTAACATAGTGCCTCCGAGTAGAGCCACAAAAAGTTTAAGGCACAACCAGAGCTTTGGTGTTAAGTGCCTTGGGATTGCACTCTTGTACAGGAGTTAAAGCAAATGATAAGGCCACAGACAGAATTAATTATGTGGTTTCACGCTAACACACAGAATAGCCAAAGCTACAAATTGTTCCTCTTTTATTACAAAGAAAACCTCTGCTCCTGAAAATGTCTTTTTTTCTCATTCCGTTAAGGATCAGCAAGAGCTGGACGCTTGAGTTGGTAGTTGAAGAGAAGTCTTAAACTAAATCCTAAAACTTTCCATTTCCATATTTTTAGTGTGCTTTTCTCTGCTTTCAGCATTGAATGCAGTGCAAGTAGTATGACTGTGCCAAAAGCTGTTTAAACAATATTAAGATGTTTTCTTCAAACTTCTCCCTAGGAAGATACTCTTTTTTGAGAGGAATGTTTTCCCTAGAGCATTACATCATGAATTGGTTCAGTTCTTGGAGTAAGAAATTGGACCAAATGGTGGAGAAGGTCTCCAGGGGAAACATACTTATGCTGTTAAGTATTCCCACCAGAAAGCTTAGAAACCGCTTACATATTACCATTCTGTCCACATTTAGCCTTTCACCTTGCTGCAGCTGAACAGAGAGGGTAGGGGGTGGTTAGGCTTTTTTAAAGAAACTTGAAACTGCTTTGTTTTTGTCATTACAGGGTTTTATTTTTTTCCCCTTATTGTATCTTGTGAACTGAACTCTGATAAGGGAACGTCTCATTTTTGACAGCAGTGCTGGGTAAAGGAGCATTTGTCTTGTATGCAAGCTGTTAAAGAAATCTTAATTACGATATTTTCCGTGGAAACTTCGGATTTAGTTTTTGTTTCAGGATTAAAATGAGAGGAACCTCTGAGAAGAGCGGAGGATGGAGTGATTTGGGTGGATTTGTGGGAAGGCAGCCTTGTGAACAACGTCTGAGCTGGAACAGTTTTGTGTTACCTCTTGTGTACGGGGTGGTTCTGCATCAGAGATGGAGGCACTTGATACGGTTTCCTTTATCAAATGAAAATAGCACAAGAAGGAACGTACTCCTCATATTTAGTCATGCAAATCAACAGATTTTTTAAAATATAGCAGTTGTACTCCGTAGAACTGTTCTTTGAAACCTGGTAAGCCTGCAGTTTCATAAAGGTCTGCATTTTGTTTTTCAGACAAATTAAGCATCTAAAAGCCTACTCAAGGTGCAAGTTTGATTAGGAAGCTTTCAATTTCTTCCTCTTTAGTTCATACAGTTGCATTTCAGGGTCTGAAAACGCATACTCACGTAATGAAACTTAGAAGGCAGGTATTACCAGAATAACTTCCTAAACAAACATGCCCCAGGGCAGGGCACACTGGTGGTTCATGAGTGGCCCAAATGGTGCATAGAGCTGAGCTAGAAAGGAGGCAATACTTCTGAGTCATGTTCCCATGGTAAAACATGTTCTACCACCCCGGATTTGACTGATGGACAAAAAGATGATTTTTGTGTCCTGAGCCTTTTGTCAGACACCTTCAATCACTCCTTAGGAATCAAAAAGGAGTAAGAACTTAATTAAATTTCTATCCTCCCTCTCAAATGTTGTGATACTCTATAGCTGTAAGGGGCTAAAGGGAAGGTCAAGCCCTGGAAATGCTTTCTCTGTTCCTGTTTGATATCTGTGCTTTCTAAACGATGTTTTTTTTTTCTCATTAAAACAAAACCCAAAGAACGGGCAGACTTTAGCTGTTCCTAACAAGGAGGACCATTAAGCTGGTCCAGCTGCTAAGGGACTGGTAGTAAAACTGATGACTGGAAATTGGCATGGGATTGTAAAATTCTTCTGCCAAAATAGATTGGAATTATGTAATCATACACACACTAATTATTGTGTGTGCTGGATTCCGGTTATGAAGTCATACAGTAGATAATGTATGATTGGAAAAGGAGATAAACTGAAATCAATGGACGTGCTCATGTTGGCTGCAGCGTGCTCCAGGTGAGCACGTATCACTGATACTGTTTTCTAATATAAAAAGGCTGTGATTTTAGCATCAGTGCTTTGCCCTGTAGTCCCAAACCTTCATGTAAATGTAGATGACTCATTTCTGCCATCTGATAAATGTAGTGAAGTTGATAAGGTGCCTACTTCTGACAATGGCAATTCCCACTGCATCCAAGCTCTCTAATGCAGCAGATGGGGGTACTTGGTTTGCAAGACTTATGCCATCTCTGGAGCAAGTGACAAGTCATGTTAGCGTTCTCTAATGTGGGTGCTGCTCTGAAAAAACAGATTTTGGTCCCTTGCACAGCATAAGCAGCCATGAGGTAGGAGGAGAGCTGCTGCATTTCCCCACGAAATCCATGCAAGATAGAGATCCTACAAATGTTTCTGATTGGCAATTAGCTTTTTGTGGAGTAAAATTATCACCAGTAACGACATTTAGGCTCTACAACGCTTTAGTTTTAATGCACAAACTCATTCCAATTCAACAACTGTCCTTTGCAGCATCTCCCAGAATGTGCCTCTTAATACATCGCTTAGCAATTCTGAACTGTTAGGAGTTTTTAGTAGGATGGTCACTTAATCTTCCTGCTGCTGTTAACAAGAAGTGAAAAGATACATTTACTTGTGCTTCCCTTCTCAGCCATCTTTTCACTGCAGAACAAACTTCTCAAAACTGCTTGCACCAGATGATTTAGCAGTATGGCCAAATAGTCCCAGCTTGATTAAGATGGATGATAGCTGCATTTGGAGCAATAGTAATTAAGACTCCCATGGCAAGCGAAGAAAAATAACAAATTAATCTAATAAGAACTTATGGGGAAGCTCTTAAAATGAAAGGCATACTTAAAATCCAGAACTCCTTAACACAAGTAAAATCTTATTAAAATGTGAAGAGTTATTAAAAACCAAATTAATTTCCCTGTGTATATTTCAATATTTGTACATTTTCCATTCTTTTTAAAATGCATTAAGACTCACAAGGCCTCCATTTTTCAACACAAAATGGATGCTTTCAGTTGGATGGCAAGATTTCTTTAAAGTGAGATTGACTCTGCAGTTGTGTTTTAACTCTCTTTTGATCTGATATTTACTTGCATGGGACAAAATGTGCTTCTGTCTCAAAAACACTTCTACATTGCATTTTCTGTCTGCTCTGCTCTGTCCCTGTGATAAGCATTACAAGGACTGAGTTCTGCACTTGTTCTGCTCGTGACATTCTGGAGCTCTTTGATACCGGCCAGCTCGCTTCATAGCTTTGTGCCTCAGTTTCTGCATGTGTGCAATGGGAGGTTCTCCACCTCTTGCAGGCTATGGAAAGCGTGCCAGCCACTCAGTTGCTATCAGTGAACTGCTGCTGTTTTTAACTATTTCTATACCGATTCTATCTGTGGGTACAGAGGTGAAGTAGTTAATGTTTGATGGTCAACAGCATTAATGTTATTGCTGTTCAGGTGTGACTGACAGGAAAAGCCCCAATGATTTAAGGGCGGTGCTGCTTTCAGAAGAGAGGTGGCTTGTTCAGCTTTTTAAAGTCCTTAAGATAATGTCTTTTATATCTATGATTGATTTATTTGATATTTATGCAGTTGGCAGTGGGATTTGAAATATAACATAAGCACTTCCTGAGATGTCAGTACTCCGATGTTAGTGGTCTGAACAAGGATGTAATTCATATCTGCAGGTGCTTACTCTGGTATCAAACACTTCAATAACATCATGCTTGTGGAATCCGGCACTCCCCAGTGTCCCATTTGTATCCTGATATGCCCACGTCTTTCCTATGTGTGTTTTTCTTTCTTAAGGAGCTCTCATTTCCTTCAATAGGATATGTTTTATTTCATCCTTTTTCCTGCATTTACTCATATTAATGTCACCGCATTCACTAGTAATAGCTCGGCTTGGAAATAACCCGTATATCCCTGAAAACACCGGGCCTGAAACTTAATGCCTGAGATACTTTATTAAGAAAGAATAGATGTTTAAGTGAAGGGAGGTAATCACTTCTTTCTGGACTCTGATTTGATCTAACTGGTTTAAAGGTGCACCGAGCCACAGCCTCATGGCTGCGCGCTGCTTGTCCTGTCGGGCAGTGCATGAGAGCCCTGGGTCGAGAGCTCTCTGGCCATTTTGTTTGAAACTGGATGCTATCAAATAGAGAAGGGCAAAAATAAACAAAAGACCATAGGCAAATTTTAGCCTTCTCTTACAAGGATTCTGTAGCACGAAAAGAAGTCAGATTAAGGGCTCTTGCTCGCAAGCAACATCTGAGAAAGGATTGCACCGTGCTGGTTAGATCAGCTGACGCTCTTGGAGCTGCATGTTCAGCTGATGGGCTGTTCTGCTTGCTCTTTTTGTGCCCTGAAGCATTACTTTATGTAACCCCTTCCCTTAGACACTTTCTCCCATTTTATTCCATTTACAAGCAGAATGTTCAGGTTACAACCTGTTTAATGGACAGTTAGTTGTCTTTTCATTGCGTTGTAAAGCAGGTTTGAGCATTTTGGGGGATCTGAGGACGCGGCACTGTGGGGAAAACTGTGTCCTTTTCCCAATTTCTTTGGAGACATCAGTCTTAACAAGCTTCCTGTCAACAGGGAAAAAGTGTCTGGCATGGAAGGGCATGAGATTTGCACAGGCTATAGAGCTGATTGCTACATATGACAGCACAGGAGGGGTCCCGCTGCACGAACTCCAAAATGCCAGAGCAAGCTTTTAGTTACGATGCCATTTTGGCAAAATATTTTGATTAAATATACTGCAGTGTTCAGTGCATTAAACCTTTTTTATTTCCTGCCATTATCTCTATACAATCACAAGCACTTTTTTATTATTTTTATGGATGTGTTCATCAGCCATAGCTTTTCCCATCCCTGTGGGAATTTCTCTGCCCTGAAAAGCTGAACTTCACAATATCTGGTAGGAACTGCAGTTTTTTCCCAGCTGGTTAGCAGTGCAGCACCGGAGTCTCTAGTTAGCAGTGCTCAACTTGGGGAATTTTACAAGCCATAATCTATTTGAACAACTCACTTGGGCAACAACTCATGCTTCATTGTAAACTCTCATAGGGGACTCATTTGGGAAATAGCAATGAACAGCAATGCTGCAAAATATAGGATCTTGCTTGCAATCCAAGCTGTGCTCCTTACACAAGGTACACAGTCTGTATGTGTACATCTTACTGTAATGCCAACCAAAGTTGAATGTTTGTTTGCAGCATGATGCCAAATCTGTTATTGATCTTTAGCTGGTGGAATAACCCACATTTAGAATGGGAAAAGACCCATTCACTTTTATTGCCAGCATTTGTCTTGCAACGTCACAGACTCGTTGAAACATTTTCATGCTGAGTTACACGCAGACTGGGTTGACTTGAGAGAATCATTACTGCACTGACTTCACAGGAGGCTGCACTTTGTTTTTATACTGCATTTCTGATATACAAGAAGTTACAAAGCATGAATTAGTCCAGGAGCACTAAGCCCTGTAAGCAAGTTGTAGCCGTTAGGATTTTATATCTGTCGTTCATGGTTACATTGGTAACAAAGTCAGTGCAGAGGAAGCAGAGGTTCCAAAATCCTTGGCTCCTTCTACTTGAAATAAAAGGAAGGACTTCAGCTTGAGCTCCACAGGAGCTACGACCCAAAAGATAACTTCTCCAACTTAATACAACGGAAGATAATGGTGCAATTGTACTGAACCACAATATGAGTTGGTACAATAAGAGTGCCCTTACAAGATATGAAAAGCAAAATCTACTGGGGGTTATGAGATACATAAAACCCTACAGATGGGGTTTGGGAGAGGCATACAGTATGCATGTTATTTCAGTCTCACAGTTTATAAATAGCAAAAATGCAATTTCCTGCTTTCATTCAGGGCAGCTGCAAGTCACTGTGGAAAATAGCCTGCCTGACTCACGATTAAGCCCAAGTGCCACATGCATCTTACCTGTTTCAGCCAAAGCTGCACTTCAGCAAACTCCTCGATCTATCTCAAATTTCCCCTTCCTTCACATCACCGTACCGCTTGGTTTTCCATTTCAAACATCTTCTACAGTCCTGCCTAGGAAATACATAATGCTCTGCTACCAGCAGGTGGGGACAAGGAATTCATAACATTTGTGCCCTCATAATCAAGGAAGAATCAAAACAGAGGAACCAATTTCATTTCCTCTCTTCAGCAGAGGAAAAAGTCTGCACCCCTAAACCATTCCTATTTTCCCTTCCATTTATCCTCTTCTAACTCTTCATGGTTTTTTGCTGTTAACTTGCAGGACTTCAGTTAATCTCTCCAGAGAAGAAAGCAAATATGATCTTTTGTTGCTTTCTTGTTGTTTGTTCTATACAAACATACACACATATATGCAGCTTTCAAATATCATAGAGCTTCCAATTCTGGGAGAGCTTTCCTTTCACAATTACTTGCTAGACGTGCTGAAGGCAAGCAAAGAAATAAACAAGTAGAGAAATCAGACTTTCATGACTGCCAAGGGCGTGCACTTCCTCTGTAAAGTGCTGCTCAAAAACCACACCTCAGCACAGCCAGTCTTTGCAATCCAAAGATTCAGCAGGCACAGCGCACAGAGAGAAGGAAGGCTGGGACACGCTGGCTTGTCCCCTTGTCCCTTTCAGACATTTAGCACGGTCAAAGAGCAATACTTTGTAAAGGAATGTATACACGTGCACGGGAATCAATAGCACAGTGATTAAATGACTGTGATGAACCCCAAATGGACTCCAAAAGTTCACAAGCATTCCCCTTCACAACAGAAGTGACCGTGACTCCAGATACGCCGAAGTTCAGAAAGCAAAATACCTCTTTCCCTGCACAAACGTTTGTGTGATCAGCCCAAACACACCTGTTTCACAAGGGAGGGGAACTGTTGAGCTGCGGGGCTGGCTGGGCTCAGGTGCTGCTCATCAGCCCTATTTACAGCCTGCTCCCTCCTCAGCACTGGTCAGTTGGCACCGGGTCTGCAGAGGGTGAGTTCTCTGAAAGGATTTTCTTATTTTTGTCTTGTCTTTGCTTTTATGATCTGATAATTATAATTTTAATTGCTAAAGGTAGAACCCATGCGCTGCCTGTTGTTGAGGGTGCTTTATGGGGGTGTTGCCCTGGGGCTAGCTTTGTGCTCTGTGTATGGGATAAAGCATTGCTTTGTGTTAAAGAAAAGCTGTAGATAACAGTGATAATGCTTGTTTTCTTCCTACAATGGCTTTCCTCAGAGTTTATCTGAGCGGTGTGATTCTTTGCCTGATCTTACTGCGGTGTTTAATGGAATTTGTTCATTGAAGTGAGTTTCCTGATTAGAAAGCATCTGGGAAAAAAAAAAAAACCAAACCTGACTCTGGTAGCTGGGTCACCCTCCTTTTCAGTTGGTTCTCCTAGGATGCTTGGGCTCCTTTCCTTCTTGAGAGGTTGTAGAACAACTGAAATTTCACTTACTGTTGAGTGAAAGAACTCAATGTGAAATGCTCATAGATATCAGCCACAACCTTGATGAACTTTAGGGTGTTTCAGCAGAACCTGATTGCAATTAGAGTAGTGTATTGGGGGTGTTTGCTCAATGAAGGTAAAAGCCAAGCATGAAATGGGGTTTTGAAGCCCTCACAGGGTGTGTTTTTGCTTGTGCAGGATGTGCTGCCTGTAAAACAGCCAAAGGAAAGGTGTGGTTTTAGTTTGAGATTTAGGCTAAGAACTGTGCAAATGAGATCATTTCTGTGAGCCCTGCTGGTTTGAGATGGGCTGAATTCAGGCAACCATCTATGGTTCCTTTCTCCTTCTGTTCTGCAAGCTACCAGGTGCAAAAAGGGTCTGGGTCTGTTATCTCTGATTTAACACACCTGGGTGCATGCTGTTTTGATGGGGGTGGGGGGAAAAGCTGGTTGATTTGCATATTACAGAGAACAACTGAGGGGGGAGAAGCCATGGCTGAACAGTTATTTATATCTTGGAAGTAAAAAAATTAAACAGAAAGTTCAGCAGTAGGCTAATTCAATATTAAGCAATTGCTAACACTAAATATAGCCTGCAAACAGTCATTAGTGTGCTCCTCTCCTTAATTTTCTGTGTATGTAGGAGCCAGAAACCAATAAAAAGCAAGCACCCTTTGTTTAAAGAGTATAATTTAACTCCGTTGCAATACAGCATTTAAGGAACGCCTAAAAGCCTGCAGATATCAACAGAGGGGAAGCAGAAAAGGCTTTTATTTCCTAAGTTGAAATGCAATGTAAATGTTCCCAGTGAATCAACTTGGAATGCCTCAGTGCTGCTTCCCAGTAGGGAAGGACTTCTCTGAGTATTTAGGCTCTTCTATGTGGGCACAGGCAGCTCATGCTTAAAGAATGCTTTGTATTCTTTGCAGCACCGAACACTCTGAGTTAGCTCCTAAGTTATATTGAATTTATAGTGGTTGACTTCTTAACATTGTTCCTCTCTACACTGCAATGTTCTGAACAAAAGTTAGTAGATACTTCCCTTAGGTTCATTTTCGTATCGCACTGAGACATACAGACATAATCCTACGGTGGATTTTGCCAGGATAGCTTCACCACAGTTTGAACTGATGTAGAAAAGTAAACACAAAAAATGAAATGCTGAGCAGAAAGGCAGATCACTGAATCGCTCAGGTTGGAAAAGATGTTAAAGATCATAGAGTCCAACCACAATCTAATCCTCTTCTTACTGGTGCTCTCTGTGCCCTTAACGAGCACAGTCTGATGCTCCTCAGTGATAGCTATTTTAGTTTGGCTTCTAAAGCTGTAGAGCTGTGTTGGCATGATGCTTTGCTCAGACTAATTAGCTCTTGTGCCTGGTAGGTATATCAGCCTGAGCAGGCTGCTATGCTAGTGGGACTAAACTGCTTTCTGTAAGAGAGTTCAGTCTTTAGAACTAGTTCATGTGTCTGAGGACAGTTGCTGCGTTATGCCACCTGGATATAGCTTTGATGACACTGGGCAAGTTACTCCACCTTTCTGTGCATCCATTTTCCCTTTCACCCTTTCCCTGCTTCATTCCTAGTCCTGTAATGACTTAAACACGTGCTTAGCTTTGTGCTCTACGTGTAACCCTGTTGGTGTGCATAAATCTTGTGAGAGTAGGGCTCACACACGTGTTTCAGTGAATTTATTCAGTGTATAAACTCAAGCACATGGGTAAATGCTCATAGCATCTTGAATGTGGGGCAGGATGGTCTTTTACTGTGTGCCTGGATGGTGCAATTTATCATAATGGAACAAACCCCGTATATAAATGAGTGCAAGGTGTCTGCCAGCACAAATCCAGTTGCCTCAGATTGCAAAGGTGGAAGTAATCTTTGAGGGTGGGGAGGGGCTGGGGGAGAATGAAAAGTTATTAAAAGCAGAAGAGATCTCAAGGAGCCCAACTTCGTTTCGTTCTTATGAAGAAGCTTTGAATACAATAGGGAAAAAGCGTTGGGAGTAATTATCCAAAATGGGTGGCATAAATCCGAGCAGAAAGTAATACATCAGTTTTAAAGCTACTCATTTCAAACTGTGAGTTAGATTTATTTGACCTGCATTTGGGAGCAAATATTAATGAAAGGGCGAAGGCAGCTTATGGCTCTTTCAGTTCTTTCATTTCCCACTAGATGTCTCTGGTGTAAAAACTAATTATGAATGTTCTTGATTTAATTTGGAAAAAAAAAAAATTGGATGAGTCTTTTTTTATTATTTCTTTTAAAGTCTCGTGTTATTGTGCAGCATGCAGCTTAACCCTTGATCTTTCTTCAGTAACTACTTCAGCCTCAAGGATGACAAGAGGCCACTTAGAAAAGATGCAGTTAATGGAATGCTTTTTTTAATAAAGAATTGTCCAAGCATTATGAGAATCCAACCTTTACTCCCTCTGGTTTTATTTATTTTTGCTGGTGTCTGTAATGTGTAACTTATCTCCCAGCTCTGATGGTAGGTGTTTGGTAGCTACAGAGGACTGGCATGTTTGAAACAAGGAACCATCCATCTCCAGACTTGATCTTTCCCAGGCTAGGGACTAATCTGAAGTGTTGAAGTGACCCATGGCAAAGCCACTGACGTAGACCTGCAGTTATACGCAGCTCTGACTCTGCATGCTTTCTCCTCATCCATGTTTGCTGAGTGCCATAGCCTGTGTTCAGGCATCAAAGGATTTTGACCCGTAATGATGACTTACATCTTTAGGGATGAGCTTGCTGTACCTTGGAAATTCATTGCTGAAACGTTTTCATTAGCACTGGAGGTGCTATAGTTACTGGAGTTGTGTTTAAACAGAAGATTCAGGCTATCTCTGCAAGAGCTCGTGCTGGTTTCTTTCCTGCACCGTTTCAGCCTTTAGTTACCCAACAGTTCGTTAATGTCAGGATCGGGGGAGGAGCTCAGATATCACCACGGCCCTTTCCAGGCCCTAGCAGGTTGGTGACAGCTCCTCTAATGGAATGCAGGGATGTGCAAATTCAACAGCCATTTTATTGTCCTCTGCAGTCTCCTCTTATGCTTGGCTATGCTCTCCCAAGATAGACGTGCCATTAAACACACTGTAATCACTGGCACAGCAGGTGTATTGAGATACAGACATCTAGTGATGCTTTAAATAAAGGGCACGAGTAATAATAATAATATAAGAAAGCAAACAACAACAAAAAAACCAACACTGCCAGTCACCATAAGAAAAGGTATCCACTGGGAAATTAATAATTGCCCTCTGTGGACTACATAGCATATGCTGGCTGCATCCTGCTGCCATTTTCATTTTAAAATGTTGAAGTTAAATTATAGTCTTGTAAGACTGCATACTTCAAAACCTGTGCTTAAAGGTACACAAGCAACAAAAATCTAAGCTGGAATGTCTTCATAGCACTACAAAAATATAAGACTTATGATGAGTAGCAGTAGAGAACAACAAACAAGCGATTCTTTTCCCCACAGAAAGCCACAAAATGAGTTTCCCTCATGACAGTGAACCATGTACAGATGTTTCAATGGGGTTGATGACAATTTTCTGATTGCTTTATTTTGTCCTGCCATTTGTGTTGCTGGGATGTTTTGTCATCAATGAATGTTCTGCTGTTGACTCTGTTTTAAACGTCTCAAAGGTGATGGAGAATGGTTAGGAGAAACGTTGTCCCATCTAACTTCTATGAGGGGAAATACAGAGCAAACAGCATGCAGCCTAAAACACCACTAGCAGGGACCTGGCCTGGTTTTGCTTTTCTTTCCCCCTGAAACTTTCCCATTTTTTCCCCACTTTTTCCAGTTATTCTGCTGTTGTGTTTCAGATTGAACGCTGCTCTTCAGTCTTGCATTTCAGGGCCATGGTAAGGCAGTCCCAGCTCTCAGCACTTGCGTGGTGTGCTGCTGGGAAACCAGGGGACTGTGTGTGCATTTGTTCTCTCTATAGCACCTCACAGAATCCCCAAGCTTGACAGGAGTCTGTGGGCATTATTATAATTAGATAATAGAATAATTTCATATGCAATTGAAAGTGCTGCAGGGAAAGAAGAGGGGTATTTAGGAAAGTGGATTGTAATTACTTGAGCTGGAATTTGGCCAGGATACAGAGGTTAGTCTTGCAAAAAGTACCGAGGGACATTCAATGAACACAACTAGTTAGGATCTCAGTTAGACTCCTGATTTAAAAGATGCAGCCCTCCCAGCCTGGTGCCCCCCAGTGTACTCACTCAGGACTGAATCAAAGCTACCACAAAAAGCCACAAGCAATTTTTCATGATAAAGGTGAAAAGGAAATAGAGGTGACTGGGAATCATTTTTTTTCTTTCTGCCCCTAATTGTCCTTGGCATTTTTTCCAACGCTTTCCATGTGGAACAAAAAGTTTGATTCAATGTAAAGTAGTGTGGGAGGGAAACAAGTGGTGCTGTGGGGAGCTGGGATTTGAAGTCTGATGGTTAAAGCGATGGTATTGTCTGTTTAGAAACCTCGAAAAATAGGAATTGGATGCTCTTCTCAGGGAATGATGAGCACAAACCCTGCATGGCCTAATAGAAAATCCTAGCATAAAATCTGAGCTTGAATCAGACCCAGCAGCCCAATAATGATTCTGCTTTCAGACGTGGGGAAGATGCTGGTATCATTGAGGGAGACTCTGATTTGCCCTCTCTGGAAAGAACCCTTCTCATTTTCATCTTTACTGCAAGTCAAAAAGATATATGCTCTCCAAATAATAGCAGTTTCCTTGTGCTGGAGTTATAGTGGCTTTGTGATACAATAAACAGCACCCTGTCATAAGTCTTGTATAAAAAATGGCCTGACATTTCTTTAAAAGTAAAGAGAAACACTGCTGCAGTGATGACCTCTATGCAAGGTCACAGATGTTTTGCATGGTGGGGGAAACTATGGTTACATACTTATAGGCCAGGATATATTGCTTACTTTTCACAAAGCGTTTTCCTGAGAAATTACAGTACATTAAAAAAGTCGGGTGAGCTCTGCTCGGCCTTTTAGTGCTCCCTTTTTAAATGATACAAAGCAGGGTAAATAGGGCTGGGTGGGTTTCCGATCTATCGCTCCCCTTCACATCACTCACTTTGCACTTTAAAAAGGGGGGGGAAAAAAGTCTCCAAATGCCTCACGCTCCAAACTGGATGAAGTTTTTAGAAGAAGAACAATAGCAGGTCTTGCAAAGGTTTTGAATGCAGCGTGTGCTTGGAGAACTGCCTAAATGGATATTTATCAGGACATCTGCAGAAATTGCACTGGAGGTCTCGCCACAGTAGTTCACTTATTAGATTTCTTGTACTCGCCAGCATGTGGGAAGTCAACTGGTGGAACTTATGGCCATGATGTGCTGCCAGAGCCCTTTTTGGTGTGCGAGAACCCCGGGTTGAAGTTTTGAGGTTAATATCCTGCAGCAGCGTCAACTGACTTCCAGATTGAAGCGAGTTACTTTGATGCTGATGGATCCGGTGGTGCGTTTGACCCCTGTATGTATTGAATGCATCATCAACGAGGAACTCGCTATGGTCAGAAAAAAACATTTCCCTCAGGGCGCTTTACTTCGTGGTCTGCTCCCTTGAGATGCTGTGCAGCTGGGTTCCTGCTCCTGTGTCAGCTTAGGCTGAGGGTGGCAGAACTCCCTGAGCTCTGGGGGCAATGTGAAAACCTTGCTGATTTACCAGCTGAAAATGTTCCTGGACACTTTAATCACATGGAAATAGGCGTGCCAGGAATGCAATCCATCCCGGCAAACTGAGGAATCTGACTGATGAATTTAAGTTGAAATATTGGTGGCAATTCCTTTTCAAACTGTGTAATCATAGGTGTTAGGGCAATTCAAAATCATTGAAGGTTATTTTATATGCGGTGAGCTGAAAACTGCACTGGTTCAACAGCTGCTGTGTGAACACTTGGAGATCGCTGCAGTAAGACCGGAAACCAGATCTGAACTCAGGAGCCATTCTTAGAAGTCAGAGCCTGGTTTGCCAAACAAATAACAGCATCTGAAAGGCAAACGAGTATGGGGGAAGATTTGGGTTGTTCATCCAGCTCACTGCAGCAGTCTGGGCTCACAGTTCAACTTCTTCCATGGAACACATGTAGGACCATAACACCATTTTTCTGTTTCCAGTTCTCCAGCTGGTGCCTTTGGAGTAGATTCAGTGCCTCTTCGTTGTCTGTATTTGAAGAAGTGCAGTTCTGTACATCTATTAAGGAGCATTTCTTGCCCGAACAGCTTAGCACCTCAAGATGTGATTTGAGGACACAGAAAACACAAAGACTGTTTTCTTTCTTTCTTTTTTTTTTTTTTTTTCCTTCAACCATACATCAAAGCCAAGAAAAGGACCCAATTCCATAACTTCTGGAGCCGCTGTACCACGTTTTCCAGATGCTTTCAGAAAGTTAAAAGGACAGGTAGAGAGGGAAGGTGAACAAAACCCAGCTTCTGCTGCACATGGTGCTCTTTGAGTACACCTGAATTTGATGGTGTATTTGCAGAGTAAGGGACCCAGGTAAGTGTGGAGGTCCTTCTGCAAGCCATTCTGAGTCTTGATTTCAGCCCAGCAATGAGCAAGGTGTGATTGCTGTTCTCTGAGTCTGCCCCACTGTACGGACAGAACCATTTCTGATCTGCTTTTCAGTGGAGTAACACCCAAGTTTGGTTACTGCGTGGTTACTAAAAAGTACAAGCATGTAGCCCTAAGTAATTTGTTACCATTTAATGGAGCCCTTTGTAGCAGGTTGAAAATGATCGCCTCCGTTGCCTGGGGGCATGGTATAACTGGAAAACATTTTCCCTGTACTCCTATATTGTCCACTGGATGGTAGTTTACTTAACTGAAGTTCTGTTTAAAAGACAAGCAGTGTAAGATGTCAATACACTTATTAGAGATCTGTGGGTGTTTGGCTAATAGGTAGTGGTGCTGATCAGGTCATTTCAAATTAAGGTCTGTCCTTAATGGTACCACGCTGTGTGTTCCCAGCATGTTGTTTGAGGGTAGCGAAGCACTCGGGAAGGGCTTCTCCAGTTCTTATGCTGGTAATCAGAGCCAGAAGTGCTTTAGAAGAATCAAAGCATATGAGCAAATCCTGCTTAGTATTGCCAGGTAAGAATTAGGGGTTCTGTACATTTGTATTCTGAGCAGAGCATGGAGGTGTGGGGCTGATATTCCAGTGAAGATCACAGTAACTTTGCTAGATTACTGCTTTGATGTGCTGATGTTTCAGACTTGGGCATGGAACGGTGTTTGCTTCTGTGGGGAAACTGAGGCAGGCTTTTTCTGGATTGCATGGCAAATGGTGCAAATGTACGAGCTGTTGTTATTGGCGGGCTGCTGAGCTTGTCCGATCTCATGGTCTGAGCCAACATGCATAAATCTCAAAGGGTGGGATTAGGAATAACAACTCCTACAGGCAGAGTTCCCGGTTCCCTCTCTTGCTGCTCACTCTCGTGAACCTGTGACTTGAAAAGGGCTGCCAGGCATAAAAAGATCCTGTTTTACAGAGTTAGTCAACATAGTCCCATGGCTTGGCATTGCATAAATCACACTGAGCACTTTCACCTCTGGGTAAACTGTAGTGGGAGAGGAAGAGCCAGGAGGTAACTTGAGTCACAGCTGTTAATGACAAAGGAAAACTTCTAGCTGGTTTTCCAGCACACACTAATTTAGTACCTTTTAAAACTTCTCGTTGTGTTCATTCCTTTACCACTGCTTGACCCATGAAATTGTAAAGCAGACCCTTTGTTTGCCATGCAGTGTAAGAGCTTAATCTGTTTTTCCCCTTCTGTCTCATCCATCCCCCTTCTCTCCTCCAGCCTCCTTCAAACAAATCATGGGAAATCTGTATTTGATCCAAGCTGTTCTTTCATTGGATTTTTCAGTCAACAACAACAAAAACTCATCAGCTTTCAAGCAAACAGCAAGCAGCTAGTGACATGGTGGAACTGGAGTTCCAAGGCTGTCCAAAGGAAAGATGCTGAATTTTCTTGAGGGTCCTCACTACTCCGATTTTGGTTTAATTTTTCAATCCACTAGATGGCAACAGACAGCTGCTTACAGAGCTCTGTCGCAGCAGCAGCCAGTCTCCAGTTTGGGCTTCTTCCCTTAATCTCAGTTACTTTATTTAAGGGTATAGTATACAGTGACCTTTGCTGCCTTGAACTCTATGGAGAAATGTCTGAGACATGTACAATGTGCTTCCTTTGTTTAAATAGACACTGTCAAGGTGTTGTATGCTCTGTCATTCAACCCCCCTTGGGAAGCTCACCAGTAGAACAAATTTTCTTACAGGTATTTTATCCCCTTTGCACACGTAGAATTGTTTGGAAAGGTCTGTCATCTGATGCTTTGAGAGAAAGATGCATTTCCAACTCATTGGCAATTTAAGATATGACCTTGGTGGATGTCCCTTTTGTCCAAATGACTTTGTTCATTTCCTACCTGCAAAATAGGATGAAAGTTTTGTGAGAACTCTATAGAAGATCTGGACCGTGATGTTGTTAAATGAGAACCATTCCTGAACAGACGTTGGGATTTTAGCTTGTTTGTAAGCTTGCCTTTTTAGAAGGTCATATGCGAAGGGAATGTAAAGATATCAGTTCTGGAAAGGTGCTGTGGAGTGGCAAAATGCTATTGTGAATATTGAGGGATCAGAAGCATGAACAAGTTGAGAAATGCCTTCTCTGCAACTCTTCTGAAAGACATTTCTCTACTGAGGCGTGTTCATCTTCTGAGCTGTTGTGTTGTGAAGACCAATGGGGTATTTCCATTTTGTATTCAGGTGGACTTCAATGCTGTCCTCTATAGAGCAAGTGCTGTCTGTGCAATACAGGCCTGAGGCCATTGCCTCTTATCCTCTACAGAAGTGCAGAATAGAAATGGAAAATTCTGCCTATTTCCACCTGTTATTTTTCTGTTTCAATTAAGCTGTATGCTATCACTTTAAAAACAATAGATGGTGGGAGGGATGTATACCCTGGAATAATTAGGCTGGGAAGTGCCAATGGATGTGACAAACAAATCTTCACTGAAAGATTGGCTGAATATTTAAACTGAATGCATGCAGCTGGTTGTCCTGTTCTTCACCACGAGGCCAAAACCTGCTCACCTTATTCACAAAGTCCTACTGACTGGCAGGTGAGGGTTTATCCCACACAGTGTTCTTAACAGCCTGTCTGCTTACATATCATAGAATGGCTTGGGGTGGAATGGACCCCAAGGATCATCAAGTTCCAACCCTTCTGCCACAGGTTGTGTGTGTGTGTGAGTGTGTGGTTGGGGGGGAGGGATATGAATCATCTTGCTATCAAAATGTCAATTACTTGATTGAGTCTGTTCAGTTTGGGGGACTGTAGTGGTCAGAGAATGTTATGAGGGACTCTCAAGCCTCTTAGCAGCAATAGTCAGACTCTGGCCAGAGGCCTGATGCCGAGTTTTTCAGCTGCCAATTACAGGTGCTGGATCTGATGCCCTTAGAAAGGCTTGATAGTCAAAACAAGGAGTGAAAGCAGCCTTAGAGTCAGGCAGCTTTGTTTCATTTAAGCAACTGACGTATGAAGCTTCATCTTCAGCTGTCTGTAAGCTCAATCACAGCGTGCAGAGACTGTGCTCATGCGGGAGCTGCTTTGGAAGGGCTCACTCCGGACCTGTGTGAATAGAACATCTCCATTTCTCTACCGAGCTCTTGCTGGAAATCTGGAGATGGATGGGTTTAGCTTTCTTGGCTTTTCTACCTTAGATATAATCTTTCATAGAGTTTTGATCACAGACTGAGTGAGGGAAGCCACCTGCTCTACCTCTAAAGAAGAATATTGTGCCTTCAGGGCCCTTAACAGATGGGTTCTACCATTACAACTGCACTGTCCTCGCAGTCTGTTCATACGTTGAAATTAATGGAAGCTCATGGTAATGGTACACTCTGAAACTGTGCATTATGAGCAAGTGTGATTTTTGGCGTATGTCGTCTTTTGTTGGGGTATGAAAGCAAGAGTATGATGGTACCTTATTTGCTAATGTTGTTAACTTTCCAGTTGTATGAAATAGAGATAATTGCTGGATAAGAGGCACAACTGCCATGTAAGTGCAGAGATATTTCATTGTGATGCTGTTCAGTATTAACCACTATACCCCAATGTTTTCTGTGGAATCAGTAAGATAAAATTGTACCTTGTTTGAAGCCAGTTAGACTTCTTTACTACATAAGCACTGACAATGTGTTCCTAGGCAAAGAGCAGAGCTAAGCAAATAATTTGCCAGGACGAATTGTTTCACTCTACAAGCCTCCGAACTCTGGCACGTGTTTACACGTCAAAGTTTTAGGGTTGTCTTTTGTTTGGATGGCTTTTGAGAAGGAATTTGGTTCTCGGGTTCTTTTGGCTGCAGTCTGTGTTTCTGTTGCCTGTGCTCTCAAAAGATAGGCATGGGGTTCCAAGAGAGGAGCAGCCACTTCCTGGGCTGAGAAGTGCCTTGATGGGATCAGAGCTGTACAAATGTTGACTTCATCGCTGAAATGTTGAGTTTCACAGCTATGGTGAAGCTGCCCCGATGGAAAGAACTGCTCTGATAACTGCAAAGTAGTTACCTTCCATTTAACTCTGTAGATTTTGTTGTATTGTTTTTTTTTTTAAAGCATGTTTTATATTTGACAGACAGGCACAATAACTGCAGCAAGAAGAATGTGACTGCCACAGAAATTCACAGAAAGTGTGTTAAGGTTCAGTTCCATTTTGTTTCTTTCATTCCAAATGCATACAACTTAGAGGTCAATAAGCACAGTACATTCCTCAGCAGGGCCTCATCCTTCAGTCTCACTGTGAGAAGAAATTCTTGGTATCTTTGCTATTTTATTTTATTTTATTTTTTTTTTTTTTTGAGTCTAAAACAATTTGATTTCACCTTTCTGTTGTATTCTGTCTGTTGCCTTCTGCTGCAACTGACTCCAAGTGCAAGTGCGCTGCTTCAGTGTAGCTCCAGGTGGTGTTGATATTTTAAATAGCGGTTGGAGAGACCCCAAAACTGAAGACAGGGCTTGGTGGAGGGGGAAGTGTGTATTCAACCCCCTTTTAAATAATTAAAAAGTACAAAGCAAGTGAGCAAAGGTATTGAAAGCAACCCCTTTCCATGTGGTGAACTCTCTGTAGCACTCGGTGTGAACGTGAGAACCTTTGCCTGGCCCCCTGCACTGCCACACATATGGTCTCACACATAATAATGCGACATGCTGCACACTGAGAAAATATTTTGTTGAAAATATGAGTAAAGCAGCATCTTTGCTTTTCCTGGCTAATTAGTGGTGGGATATGTAGATGATTTGCTTTTCTTGGAGAGGCTTCGTGTGGCGAAAAAAAACTACCTTTGTGTTCAATATGGTAAATACAGATTTAATCCAGTCAGTTGCTCAAAGGCTTCGTTTGCTTTGTTTTCTCCATTCTATTGCCACCTTTGCTGGGACGTGAATTATATTATTTGTGTTTAGACAGCCTGGTTACTGAGCTGTTGTGGTCTTTTACATTTATTTTCTGTTCTACATCTTGTATTACCAGTGGGCATCAGCAAGCTTGCTTAGTGATAACGCCTCTTTCTGGAAAAGAAGGCAATGATTTTGTGAAACCAAAAAATGTACTGAATTCTACGGTCTTATGTTTGACATCACATTTTTCTTTGTGCTTCAGATTCTCAATATTCTCAATTAATATTTTTTTTTTTTTTTTTTAAGGAATTATTTTATATTCCTCCCCCTTCTAAAGTTCTCTAAGGTGATTTGCAGGTGAAGCATCGGAAGATCCTCTCTGGATCCTCTGAATGTCCCTTTTGAGAAGGTGGAAGAAACTGATATCTGGCCTGGGTATCTACTGCACTGTGAAGGTGCTTGGACTCTGAATTTAGAAATGTCAGTCTTTCAGAAAGGTGCATTAGTATCCAGATCTTGCAGCCAGGGTCTGGGAGGTGGGGGAATCATAGGGTGCGGATGGAGTATTGGGTCCAACTGGTAGAGGCTGTGGTTGGTGTTCAAGGTTCAGCAGGAAATGCTTTGGGTGCTCAGCAGGGCAGCAACCCTGTGTTCTAATAATATCTGCACTCAGAATGTCTTCTGATGCCAAGAATGTGGCCTGCAATTCTGTTTTAGGGCAGGGAGCAGGGGAGAAACTTAGAAGGGTAGGGTGCCTTCACCTGTGCAGAGCGCCTTAAGATTTAGAGGGCAAACTGTTGGTTGGGTCCAGATTTCTCCCCCACATGCTGTATTGTCTACATGCACAGAAGGGGATTTGTTAGCATGATCGTTTACCTAGGTAGCACTGAGAAGTGTGATATTGTGGAACATATGGGCTGCAATATCATGGCAGAGTAGCCTGTGTGAAGGATGCAGCAGCTCAGAAAACAGTCTTGCTTTTGACAGTTTAAAGACATGCTGTACAAAACTGAACGGAAGCAAAACACTTGGACTGCTATGGCTTGAAGAAAATGCTTCACAGGGTCTTGAATAGATCTCTCCCTTCTCCCTGTATTTCAGAGACTACAACTAAGAACAAAGAAAATCCAGAAGTTTGTTACCCTAGAAGTCATTGCTCTGGTGCAAGGGAGTAGAGATGATGATGAACGAAGCTCGCAGCCAAGTGAAGCTGATGAGGCTTCCTTTGATAGGAATAAGAAGCCAACCAAGGGTCTGGTTCTGGAGACGAGGAGCTCTTGTCTTACAGTCCACAATGCTTGTGAGTGCAAGTGTACCTCACATCACAGGGTGAAGGCACTATCCTTGAGCTGCAGTATTCATGGCGAAGCTCTGATCCAAATCCTGTTGCTTTGGAGGTTCTCCCATCTATTTCAATTGGGATTTGATTGCTGCTTTCTCAGCAACAAGCAAGAAATTTTCTAGCTTTGAGAGATGTTCTCAACTGTTTAAGGCTCTTATCCCTTATCACTGAAGTCAGCAGAAGTGTGTATTTCCAGCACTGCTCTGTCTGTATTCAGCACCCATTAGCAAAGCCACAGTGCAGCTGAACCCAACTCGCTGTTGTCACTTTGGAGAATTTGCCTTCATGTGCCTTTTGTGTTAGTGTTACCGACAAGCCTAAGACACTGTCTAATGTTAACTCTGCTCATTGCTGCCAATTATAATCAGAGCTAGTCAAAATAAACAAATTAAACAAATAAACATGTCAAAACATCTCAGTCGTAGAGAAAATAAGCCAAGTCTGAACTTTATCAGTGCTGCAGTGTAACCAATGTGCAGCATGTTGTAAAATGTTCCATCGCGTTTTTCACCTTTTGTGGAGGAGAGGGAAGGAGAGGTGGGTCAGTTTAGAATTACAGTTTAGTTCTGCCCTGCTAAGGAGTCTGCAACCGAAACCAAATGAAACCCAAATGTTCCTTCAGCTCCTTTGCCCAACCTAATGATCATCTGCTGTATGTTTTAAATGCTTTTTTTTTTTTTTTTTTTAAGAGCTTTTTTTTTTTTCTTGAGTTGATTCTTTGCTGTCAGAGTGCCAAGACACTGAATCATCGTGGGATTTGGGCAAGATGCAGGTGAAAATATACCAAACCCGAATACACACTTCAATATAAAGTACGCTGCTGCTGTGACAACACCATCCAAAACAGTAAAGCACGATGCCACTTGAATTAGAAAGCACTCGGGTTGAAAAGAGCAATACACAAAACGCTTTTGTTGTATGGAGGGGACATCATGGCCTGGATTTGTGAGGAATCAGTGGGAATGGGAGGAGGGGGCCACCTATTTATTTATTTATTTTAGTGGTATGCTAACCTTAAAAACATGTTCTGAGGTTAAAGGAAAAAGCTGTCGCTTTAGACAGGTGGTTCTTGTAAAGAGGTGATCTTTTAAAGTGCAGTCTTAGCATGTCAAAGCCGACGTCTCGGCAGAGATAAAGCTATAATGCAGGTGATTGCAGGGACTCTTCTGTTGTCTGTCATAACGCTTTAAAATCTGTTTCAAAAGTTGCGTTGGGGAAGGGAGTTGGTTTTTTAATACAAGACACATGCACCGAGTATTTGTTTGGAATACTTAGCGAGTTGGAAACGGATCCTTGAAATGCAGGGCATGGAAACAACGGGTTTGCAGATCTCAGCAGAGCCCTCGGTAGTGTTGGTAACTCCATGCTGATAACCTGGTGGGCCTGTGCCCAAATGCTGAACAAATGCTGCCTGTCGAAAATTGGTGTGACCCTACTGAGATGAGGGATGGCAAGCATGAGTGGGAGGGAGACGTCCTCAATGTCACACTAAGTGGAGTGCCTCAATAGATGACCATTGGGGTGGACACGGCTGCTTACCAACACTCTCAGGCTCATCCAGAAGCAATGCTGGAAACACGTAGTGATGTTGTGCTCAGCTACGAAGCAAAACCCAAGCAGCTTCCTTGAGGTTGGTGCAATCTTGCAGAGTGTGAATTCCCCACAAAAATATATAGGGCTCTTAACTGCTGAGGTTCTTCCTTCTCCCTCTCCCTTTTCTTCTCCCCACAATGTTTTTAATGCACATAGGGTCTGGGAGAGGAAAGGAACAGTGTGCCTTTGAAATGTTGTTTGCTGAAGACAGTATATAGAATCTTGGTTATTAACAGCCTCTCACAAGACAGTTATTTTTGGAGTGGCCTCTGAGGAGGCAACCTCTTGGAATCGAACTCATTTATTCTGCGTTTCACTGTCCTGCCATTTCCTGCAGAGAGAGGGGAAAAGTGAAACCACATGTTTTGAGGAGCGAGTGTAGGAAACCCCACCGAAGACAAATGACTGCTCCTCTCCCCTGGCAATTAGTCAAAGCCGGGCTGTGTGCCAGCCCAGGTGTTCCCGACTGTGTATAAATTTGCCAAAGAACAATGAAAATAGCATCTGATTGTGCTGACAGATTCTTCTGGTAATTTCCTGTTGTTTGGCATCTTCAGGTTACTTTCCCACAATTATGGATCCTGATGAAGTCTGGGGCCTTCAAACCCACTTTTTAACTGGAAACAAAGATATTGTGTGTGTTTGTGTGTGTGCACATGCATGCCTAGCCCTGTTCTCTCAACCCCCCCAGCCTTTCCCCTTACTTACCAGATGTTTTAATTTAATTTGCTTTGCAAAATACATATTTTAATGAGTCTGAATTAAAAGGAAAAAAAAAAAACTATTTGCACCTGCATCATATAGAATTTCTTGGCAGTCCCACCGTGGCTTTTGCCAGGATTCATGCTCATTCTATCGCTTAAACCTACTACTTGGAAGGTTTTCCTCTTGTGCCTTCCACTATCTTCTAAATCAGGGCTGCTCAAGAAACACGCGCTAATGGAGCTCGGAGCCCTGAGATGGCCATGGGAGAGGCAGAGCGATTTGACAGCTCAGGATGCTGACAGCAAGGTGCTGTTAAAAGTGAGGGGTGTCTTCAGATGCCAGCCATTGTTTCTGGATCTGGGGGAGCAATGGCTGTCCCTGAAGAGCTGCGAGTTTCTTCATCTAGAAGGGGAGAGGAGAAGCAGAAGGGAAGGCAGACTGCAGCAAATTTAAACCTTCGTGCAATCCGGTCTATCAGGAAGCTATAAATACTCGTTTGGGTTTTTTAAGCAACTTGAATTTTATATGTGTATTTTTTCTTTGAGTTGGAGCAGAGCTGGATGGGCACCAAGGGACACTTGCCCCGGGTCCATTGTCTCATTTCTTTTTGGCATGCATTGCAAGGAGAGGGAAAGCAAAGTGCACAGGGGTGCATTGCTGCAGTGCGCATGAGAAGGAGGGGGTGAATTCTGCTCAGCATTTCCTCCAGCATTTCCTGCTTTGGCATAGTTATTCCTAGATGATCAATTCAAAGAGTAACTCAGAGTTTTGCAGTATTTTGCACTTTGGTGATTTAATTTTATTTTTGTATTTTATTTTATGTATTTTATGTATTTTATTTTTGTACTTTAAGTGTGTGCTCCAAAGAGAATTTACTTCTGTGATTTAGAATGAATAATTCCTTCCTTGGCTGAGAATTTTCTGCTTTTGTCTTGCCCTTAGAAAGTGGACGTTATTATTTATGGAGCACGTGAAGCAGAGCCAGGGTTGATCAACAATACCTCACTTCTTAACTCCTTGGAAAATGTCACAGTTTTCACTAACTGAACCTTTCTGCCAAATGTCTGCTTTCTCTGGGAAAAGCCAACACAAATGCAATGGCAACAAAGTTCAGGTAGATTCTTGTAGTCCTGCTCTTTGGGAGGAGCAGAAGGATAAACGTTTCAGCAGGTGGAGGACCTTATCTCTTTGCCACAGGTAAAGGCAATGGCTGCTCCTCACCATGCTGTGTTGGGCTGTTCACTAATAGGAAAGGCAAGGTTGTGGTGCTCTGCTTGCGTTTGCTATCCACAAAGGTTCTCTACTTTGTGGCTGCCAGTTTGCCCTGCTTGCCATGAAAGCAACTTGCAAAGTGTGCTCTGTCTGCGCTGCCTGGCCCACCAGCTTTCTATTAAACTCTCTGGCAGAGATCTATATTTGTTCCAGAAGGTCTCTGGTTTGCATTCTGCTGACAGCCTTTGCAGGGACCATCGCAGTTCCCTCAGTGATAATGGCTGTTACCAATGGGTGTCCCGTGTGTATTTCACTGAGCAGGTTAGGAAAAGGAGGGAAATAATGTTGTGAAACTCCCCCTTCGCCCTCTGGTTTTCATCAAAAAATTCTTTTCGGTGGAAATCTTCTCCCAGCTGGAGTGTCGCCTTCTGTTCGAATCCCTAAAATTAGACTGAGAGTCTTCTCTCACTTAAACAAATCCGTGCTGTCTGCTTGACAGTAATTATCCTTCTGTAGCAGTGGCAAAGACATGCAGGTTTGCAAAATTCTTTGAAGATGAAAATCTCCGTGCAGATCGTCTTGGTGCTCACACACAGCGGTAAACAGGTAGAACACATGGGAAATAGGTTTGAAATGCTGCTCCCCATAAGCAAGGATGTGGCTGCAGCAATGCATGAGCCACGCTGGGATTCCACCTTCCAGTGACTATTTCAGGTTTTTGGCTCTAGGGAGCTGCCAGCTCTCTACCTGCTCATCCTGATTCAAAGCCTACTGAAAGCAATTAGAAGCTTGTTGCTAATTAGCAGTGAGATCTGAAGCGGCTCGTGCTGCCCAGGTCCTTCTGTCTGCAGGTCCCACCTTGGAGCACCTCCCTCCCTTGTGTCCCAGCCCTCTGTTAGGAGCTGTGGTGGCTCTGAGGGCTTCTGTCCCTGGGAAGGCTGATCCCAATTAGCGGTCTCCCCATGTGCTTCTGTGAGATCAGGCAATAAATACTGCATGAATATGACATCTCTCTAATAGGACCTCGCTGTCTCCTAATCGATTTACAGTGAGTGAGTGACACGGAATCATCCAGCCTCCATAAATCAAGGCTGGTGTTCTAATTTCATACCGTTAATGGCATGTCAGGGGGCTCACTCCTGTCGGGCTGAGCATTGCTGGCATCGTGATTTGCAGTCTCTTGATAGTCCTATGGAGTGCTGGTAAGCTCTGCAACACGTGGGGTGTGGGAGGTCTGCCCTGTTGCTGGGACAGCTGTGCTGCTCACACCAGCACTAGTCAGGCTCTGTATGTTTGTTTTTTGGGGGAAGTTCTTTCTCTTTGCTCTGTGTTTTCTCCTGTTTTTCTTTCTTCTCTTTCTCCCCTTTCTTCCTTTCTGTTTTGTACCCGTGATAAGTCAAGCAGACCTCAAATTGCATTGTTGCCATTCTGTGCATTCATAGCAGCGGATAGAGGTGGTTGCTTTCTGTTCTGCATCTCCCGTACAGCAGTTGCTTTTTGCACCCACCACTTCTTCTGCCTCAGTTTCCCCATTTCCACTCTGTCTGGAGGATGTTTTTCAGGACAAGGACATTCTCTCTCAGCACTTGTTCTGCTCTTGCAATGAGACCACATTTCATCCTAGACTTCAGGGCATCACAGCTCATTTATTTTATTCCAATGGCCATAGGATTCTGTCAACCCCATGAAGAGAGCTGGAACGTGGATCTGTCAGGATCTACTTCTGCTTCTTAAACAGGCTTCCCATATGGCTCTAGGCAACTCGTTATGCAGCTTTCTGCCTCAGTTTCCCTATCTGTGACATAAAGACTTGGGCTCTGTCACACAAACAGCTTTGAAATCTACAGAAGAGAGACTTTTTTTTTTTTTTGCCAGAGCTGAACACTGGTTTATTAAAATTAAATTAAAGCATGCATTTTTAGGAGCTGTTCCTAGTCAGCCTCATTGGTTTCATTCTTTGACTCTCAGCTCTAACAGTGGTGCATAATGGGTCATAAATTTGCCCCCAGATTAACAACCCTAACAGAGTTCTTGTGAAAAGAAACCGCTGCAGCAGGTGGCTGGCAGGAGTTGAGCCGTAGACTTTGGCACCAATAGACTTCAGTGAATGGCAGCGAAGGCGTTGTTCTGTTAAGTGGCTGCGGAAGGGAATTCTTACGGAGCGCTTCAAGCACCCCCAGCAGCTGAGGAGGTGACACGTTCTTTACAAGTATTTTACTTTCACCAACTGGGATTTTTATTCTCGTTATAAGGCGGTGAAAATGTTGCTTTCAGAGCGTCCCAGGCTGCCCAAGGAATTTGATCACCCGGTTCCTAATAAAATGAATGCAACTGGAAGCCTAAACCCTCGTGGATGCAGTAAAAATTAGTATTGGTGTTTTGTTCTTTTTAGATAACAGCCTTGCTTAACTGGGAAATGGGGCTGAAGGAGCTAAGTGGGGTCCTTTGTACACATAGACTTGCTGTTTTTGGAGAAGCTTTCTGATTTTAGATCTTGCTTGCCATGCAATTCTGAAAGGCGGATGGGAGCGTTCCAGCAAATAGTCTGGGTAACAAAAGGTGCTGCTGGTTTTCAGCTAGGTATCTTAATAGAACCTTTGTTTTTAAAAAGGAAAAAAATAAATAAAATTAGTATGAAATGCAGCGTTTTGGTGCGTAGCTAACTTCTCTGCCTTGGAAGAGGAATGTGTGTACACCTCCTGTTATCTAAGTAAGACAACACACCATGCTCCTATACTTTAAAGTTTATGAGTAAAGTAGTTCTAGCTATGGGGAAAAAATAGGGGACAATTCCATTCTTTCTTTTCCAAATCATGTTATCATTGGATCAAGCAAAGAATACGTGGAATACGTGGGGAAGCGTTGTCCTGCAAAAGCAGGGATGCTACAGGCAAGGAAGAGCAGGGAGGCAGCGTGGGCTGCCAGAAATGGAGGGCCTTGGTTTACTGACAGCTTTATCCATTCACCTGCCTGGTCAAGGCTGTGGAAATGCTGTCTGGCTTTTTTTGTAGGCTACATCAGGCTGTCCCTCCCCCTTAGATATAGGTGTGTAATTTTCATTGATGCTGTGGGGAAAGGGATAAAAGAATAAATCCAATGTCTTGGGAATGAGATGTATTCAAGGTGTGGCCATCAGACATCCTAACTAAATTCTGAACTTCTGAATATCCTGAAGCAGCTTTCATAATGAGGTTAATCTCAAGTATATTGCTGCTGACTCATTGGAGGGATCATTCTAGCTTGATATTACTAAGAAAGATCAGACTCCTTCCCTCTGTCTGCATGTGTTAACGTTCTTCCCCTACCTTCAACCTCAAGCTGTGACCTCTGAACACAAACTCAAAAATTACTGCTTGGTTTTGTTTTTTTCAGCCTGTGTCTGTATTTCTTCAAGTCAGTTATAATGTGTTGTATGACAAATGAGCTTCTAGAACACTGAAAGTTCTAAGAATATTTTTCTTTTTCACTGTATTCTGTCTGAAAAAACAACTTTTGTTCTCTCAGTCTTGGATGGAAACCTTTTGTGCAGAAAACCCTTTGCTGAGTTTCCTTAACTATGCAATGGCTTTTAGGTGTGCCCACTCTGATAGATGTGTTCAGCTCCTGGCCAAGAGAGTGAATGTGCCTGCAAACCTGAGTGGAAACAAATGGTTAGGTTTGTTTTGGTCTTGTTTTATACGCGCAGAGCTGATCACAGTCAGCCTTTCACTGTCTGTGGAGCTGATAGCAGCGCTGCCTTGGGTTACTGCAGTGCTGGTACTACCAATACAAGTGTTGGACCCCAGTACAACAGGCACCAGCCCCTCTCTAGAACTGAAGGCCTTCACAAACCCTTTCGTAAGTACAGATACTGGCCCTGTCATGCTGGTGAAACTCAATGCCAGTTAACGATGCTCCAACTTCTTCGTTTTCTCTGTGCTTCCGTTGAGCTGACACGCTCTGCTCTGCTAAATGGGCTGAGCAGCTCTGCTGTGTGCTGTCTGGCAGCTGCTGCTCATCACCCAAGTGGCGGCTGGACTTCACTTGAGCACAGAGGTTCCCTTATGTGCTGGTTCTGAAACACTTTGCGACTCCTTTAGGGATAAAAAAGATGGATGTTATTTTAATGGAAGATCTCAGAGCTCCGATTTTTTCATTTCTTTTTTTTTTCAAAGTGGAAAAAAAAAAAAAAAAATCACTTTAGGTGAATTCCAGGCAGCCCAATCTGATGTTTCTTAAAGGGAATTGGTTATCAGTCAGGCAGGTGTTTTTCAGTGTATTTCAGTCTAGGTCCCTGAAAATCATCACTCATGACTGGAAATCTTGTTCCTGTGTTTTAAATTTTCCTTCCCCCCCCCACCCCCCCTCCTCAGTTTTTGAAGCTAAGCAGCCAAATGTTGGGAATTACAATTCTCTTGGAGACACGGAAGATTTTCAAATGGTTTTCATGTTTTTTGGAACAGCTGAAATTTGGCTCATCTCTTTTAGTAGGAATTCCGGGATTATTATTATTTCTTTTTTTTTCCTCTTTACAGTTATGAAAAACAGGTTTGCTGTTCTGGGGGAGGGGAAAAGGATGAGGAAGGTGAGGCTGGGAAGAGAAGATGAATTTATTCTGACTTTATCTTTATTTCAGCTTCCAAGCTGAATTCTACACTCTTTTACTGAGGCCAGCTGGTTTTAATCATTTCAAGAGAACACTATTTATTAAGTGTCTGTTTCAGGCAGTGTCAAATCCTTCAGCTCCTTCTCTATTCTCCATTGTAAGCAAGAACATCGGTAGCCCAGGTGGGCTCCGAATAGCTTCAGAAAGTAGGTAGGTGAGAATCTATTTATTACTTACTGTAGATCTCAGTAGACAGAGTCTCCAATTAAGGCAGGAAACTGACACACTTAGCCAACTCTTTCTGAACAGAGGATGCAAAATGAGTGAATAAAAAATCAAATAAGATAATCTAAGCTTTTCTGCATTTTCTTATGCAGTTTGGAATCATCGTTTCTTTGTGATTCCTCTATGCCTTTCAATATCTAGAGGGGCTGTAAGGAGGGAGGGCTCTTTAGCAGGGTTGTGATAGAACAAGGAGAAATGATTTTGAGCTAAAAGAGAGGAGATTTAGATTTGGATATAAGGAAGAAGTCTTTTGCAGCAAGGGTGAGGAGATGCTGGGACAGTTTGCCAAGAAAGGGGGTAATGCCCCATCCCTGGGGACAGCCAAGGTCAGGCTGGATCAGGCTCTGAGCGCTGGGGGAGCTGTGGGTTCCCTGTGTGCTGCAGGGGAGTTGGACCAGATGGCCTTTTAGGGTCCCTTCCAACTCGAAAGATTCTATGATGCTATGAGGAAGCTTGTTTTGTTAAGCTTTGCCAAAGCACAGGTGGTGCTGAGTAATGTACAAGTCCAAGCAGACAACCTTCATGTTCATTTGCTATGGGACCTTTCCCCCTTTTGTCCTCGTGTCTTAAGTAAATAAACTTACCCTCCTGTAACTGCTACAAATGACACTGTTATAATTTGAGTTCAACACAGATCTACAGCATCTCAATTTTGGAACCACAAATAGTCTGTATTTATTTATCGATAACTGTAATCAAATCCTTTCCCTCTCTCTAGAAAAGAAGCTTAAAATGTTGAAAGGTAGATGACTTATTGCAGTAACAAATTGCACAATTGAGGTCAATTTTGCACAATTGTGGAGTTGCACACGTAATCCAGAGACTAAATGATAACTCCTGCTTTCATTCTGGAGAGCTGTAATTCAACAGAAGTATCAGCCCAAGGTAGTTATTGGAACCTCATTTAAAAGGGTTGGTGGAAGTTGGCTTTTGGTGAAATACGTTATTGTTTATGTAACAGCAGATATAGCTGGAATTTCAACACTTAGTGCATCTGCTTTTATGCCAAGACTGGTTAAATAGAAGAGATTGATTTTTTTAGTGCTCATTTCTATTGAAAATCTGATTTCTCCATAACATTTCATGCCCTATTAAATTACTTTGAAAACAATGCAGGAAACAAAAAAAAAAAAAAAGAAAAAAAAGTGAGGGGAGAGGAAAAGAAAAACCACCCATCATCAAAATTTCAAACTCTGGGTGCTTTCCAGCAAGCTGTTCTTGAATGAAAACACTACTCTGTCTTCAGTTAAATATTGGCTGTAATGTAAACATATTCATGCATTCGGTTACACTGCAGAAATCTTTAACTGTAGGACAGGGAGAAAGCAAAGCAAAGAATGATCATAATCATTAGCGTTTATATTTCTGCTCAGAAGGAATATGTGATTGAAGTACAAAATGCAGCAGT
The DNA here is from genome assembly GCF_019232065.1 of Centrocercus urophasianus. NCBI lineage: Eukaryota > Metazoa > Chordata > Aves > Galliformes > Phasianidae > Centrocercus > Centrocercus urophasianus. The sequence continues at coordinate 704,437 of NW_024885177.1, read as the reverse complement.
GGGTACTTGAGGAGGAAGTAAACTGCAGGTCCTTTCTGATTCTTTTTGTGGAAAACTTGGGAACTTGGAATTATTTGCATTATGCCTTAATGTTGGCCGAGCAATAGAGCAATACAGAATGGAATGTATTTCTTCCTCTTAAATCCCTGCAGCTCCTCCAAGCAGCGATGTCTTCAATTAAAAATAAATTTAAAGATACTGTTTTAAAAAATTGCTCCAAGTGCTTTCCCAGACCTGTTTTGGTGGTTTCTTCCTGCATCTGTTACTCAAATATACATTTTCTGTTTTGAAGATAAGTCTTGGACTTGGGATTTGAATGCTTTCCCAAGCTTTGAAATGTCTGAAATTCAGCTTGAGTTTTCTGCCATTAGCAGTATGCATTGATCTGGGAAATAACGACAGAAAAATCAGGAAAGCTGTAGAATCATAAAAGCATAGAATGGCTTGTGTTGGAAGGGACCCCAAGGATCATAGAAAAAGCAACATAAAATCAAAGGATGGTTTTCAAACAAATGCTGATGGTTTTGAAGACAACTTTTAATACTTGAAGTTGGTCTTGGTACCGCTGAGGATGCTGAAAACGCATCAGAGACAATTTTTTAATTTGGGTAGAGATCATCTTCATTGGAGTCACTTGAGCTGCTACCCTTGTGTTTGTACTGCAGCCACTTTGCTTTCTAGAATCAGGTGCAAACTGTTTTCAGGAATTCAGAGCACTTGTAACTCCCAGCAACTTCCCTAAGAGTTGAAAATGAGCTCAGCAATTTCCATGGGAAGGCCTCCCTCTGACAGGTCCCCATCTGAAATCAGTTTGAGCACCATCTGCGTGCTGGAACCCGCGTAAGAGGGTCTAACGTTTGTATGCAACCTGTTTTGTTTTGTTTTAAGGGCTGGCTGGCGCGGTCCAGAAACACAGCAATCCATAAATTACTGAAATGCATCATGTTGAGAGGACTTCATTGTTCACACACATCTCCACTTGACATTTCTGCAACCTTGTGTCATCCTGTAGCATATCCTCTTCATTTTAATAGCAATTTATCATTAATCCATCTGAATAATACTTTTTTTTTTTTTTTTCTCCAACAGAAAGAGACAGAAAACATCTGCATATTGAGTAATATTAGCTGCAGTTTGTGTCTCAAGTGAGACTAACTGACAACACTCATTTATTATGACTGTGTAGGCTTAATTGGGTTGACGTAGGATTTGGACTTTGTGAAAGGAGAAGCAGTTTGAGGATCTTTTCAGAGAAAATATTTTTAGGGAGAGGAAAGAGTAGGGAGAAGGCTGGGGGAGGAGGGAATAAAAGGATAAATATGTAAAATAATGATGCTGAGATGTTCTGTTAAGGCCTAAACATTTAGGAGGTGTTTTAATAATGGTTCTTAAATGAGAGATTAGTTATTAAGCCATATGGTTTGTATTACAGCTCTCATCTTTTGTTTCCTCCTTACGCTGTCAAGCATTAATGTGATTGTTTTGATTCTTAATGTCTTAATGCATCATTCCTCCCGATGCATTAGGCTAATAACTTTGGTCCTCTTAAGGGCAGTGTCGCCATTCATTACTCTTCCTGTTTTGGCTGACTGTAGAAGTTGAAATGGGGGGCTTAAAAACTATCTATGTGTTCCAACGTTTATGAAGTCAGCACATTGAGATCATTGACAAAATCTGAAGTGCATTAAAGGCTGCTTATTTTCACTGTGCTGATGACATACATGCAGTCCCTGAGCCTCCCCCTAAGGCAATTTCCAAGCTCTTCTGCTATAAGTGAACGCATTTGAGTTTGTTGTGCTAACTCTGCACCAGGCTTTGAGTAGTTCTCTGTAAAACTTCAGCAAATGGGGTGTTAAGCATGCTGCTTGTTTGGACTTTGTATCTGTGTATGCAGAACATGGTTTTCTCTTAAAATCTGTCTTCTCTACATTGGCGTGAGAATGCCTAAACAGAGTGAATTGGGGTCTTTGGAGCTGACTTAATGAGGAAATGTGTAATTTCTGGATATCCAAGAAGAATAGTGAAACAAGTGGCTTCACTTTGCAGGGTCCACTGTGAAGACTTAGCCTTGAAATGATGAAACTTCTAGCATTTATCAGGGCGTTATTCTAATGGCAAAGCTTGATAAAGGTGAAGTGTAGCTTTATGCTAATTGTGGCATATTTTATGTTACACTTGGTCAGGCTAAAGGAGCTCATTAGGCTGCACCACAGGTGGTTGTAGGGCAGTTGTCCTGTTGGCCTGGTGATGCCAGTTGAGGCAATATATCTCACAACAGCTTTTATCTGAAAACATGCCTGCCTTCTGTCAGACTTTGTGAAGTCTTGAAATGATATGGAGTCCTTGCAACTCTTCTTATGGACAATTTTGGCTTACTTTACTGAATGAAACTCAGAAGTTGATGTGGAGACAGCAGTAAGTAAGTATGGAGCTTGCTTGGACAGATCGGCTTCTTTTGTGTGGATTTCCTATGGCTGTTTTCATCAACACATTCAGAGTTAACTGTAATTTTTTCAGTGTTCCATGCAAATTCATCATGAAAGGTTCTTTACGTGTCCCACATCTGTACTACATCTATTTTTCGTAATGGCCAGCAGGAGAATTCAGTTCTTGTCCCATTGCTCTACACAGTTAAGTGCATGAATTAATATTCATAAAAGTGGATATATTCCTTCACTTGAATGCCTGTGCCTATGTATATATAGGCAGAACATACAGATAAAATAGACCCACACTAAATAGGTTAAGGTGTTTGTATACACATCTCATTATCTGCTTTTCCCTCTTGCCAGCTCAGATGCTCTGTCCTCTGTGTACAATGCCAAGAGCATTATTTGCTCTTTATTTATTATTATTTGCTTGAACACAAATCACAAACTATCCTCAAGAGTTGGGATAATTTTAATTCCTGTGTTTTGTTGGTTTTTTTTTTCTCAGGCATTTTGACTGGTGTGTTTTTTCCAGCAGGGTTATTCAAATTCTCTCTTCCTAAAACATAACCTGCAATTTCAAACAGTGATAGCTTCACCTAATCTGAGCTCTGGTTCAGCCTATGTTCTGTCACAGAAATGATGCAGTGAATCATATGTGAAATCTGTAAATCACTTAGGAATCCAGTGGGATAAAAAGTGGTGCATGAATGTGAGATTGTCATTCTGCGGTCACCCCAATTTATACAGCAGAAATAGCAAATGCAGCAAGGTGGAAGGAGGATGAAAGGTGTGACGAGCTGTTCACAACATTAAAATGACCAGTGTCCGCTGGGGAGCCTGTTATGTATTCAATGTGTCACTGAAGCACTCGTGTGATGGCACTGCGTTTGAGAAGGTGTCAATATGAAAGACAAGTAAATGATTTAAGTACAGGCTGTACCCAGTAGTATTGTCGCACAGCCTGAAATTTAAATACACGGCAGATCACACACAGTGGGAAGAGCCAAGGCAGAAGCTTCAGGGAGACACACTGAGCATTTGGGGGAAGTGTTTTCTGAGGGGAATTATCCAGGTTGTTGGCTGTTGGTTTGGGTGGTGGTGTTGGGTTTTTTCTACATGGGTTTCTGGTGTGCCCACAAACAAATTGGGTTTGTTAGATGCAGGAATGCAGCAACTGCCAAAGGGACTGAAGCTGAAGTAGTCAACCTGTTGAGCATGAGTTGGGTCTTGCATGGATGGATACAACACTTAGTTCGGTCCATCAGTTGGGTGTTCCAGTGGGTTCTTGTGCTTTAATTTTGCTCTATCAGTGTTGACATTTCTTGTTGCTTGGCAGAATAATGCTTTTTCACGCAGAGCAGAGTGAAAATTCCTATAAAGCTGGAGAACTCAGTGAGAGCAGAACTTAGCGCTACATCTTTCCTTCTGCCTGATTTAAAACCCAGCATTCCTTTCCCAGTGAGTGATGTTTCTCTGGATCAGATCCTAGAGTTATTCGAGATCTATGAAGCATGAGGGCAAAGAAATTATTAATTTTTGCCATAAGTGGAATTGTCTCCCTATTTTTTCCCTTAATGAAAATAATCCAGCACATTATAATGCAATACAGAAGTTGGCTCTGTTACCTCCGAAGTAGAGATGGAGAGCTAGGAAGTTGTGTATCAGACAGCATTAACTTGTAATCAGTTCAGACTGCTCACAATTGCAGGAGGGGAAGGGGAAATCAGATTAAAGAGAGGAGAGGGTTAAGACAGCTCCAGAAGCACAAACTGAAGTGATAGTTTTCCAGGTGGGGATAAGGGCTTGATCTTCTCACCAGCCATCCTCACACAGTTCATCAGTTCTGCAGAGCGTGTCATTTCCCTAAAGCTCTGCACTCCTTTTCACCCACACAATTGAATCTCGCACAGATGTGGGCAGCATGTATAGGCTTAAAGGCTTGTTTCCCCTAAAACATAGATTTGTCTGTTTAAATGAGTGCCTTCATCCTGCAAGTCCTTGCTGTGTGAGACTTTGAGATAGTTTGCTCAAGACAATAGCATTAAGTCATCTCCCACACTGACTCTACGTGGCTGAGGCCCTGGAGAGAAATGCTTCAGACTCTAGTGGCTGGCGAATTAAACAATGAGGAATATATGCCAGCTCTTTCCATTTGCTTATTAATAGGTTCTGTGTCTTGCACTCCGAGGGGATTGTCCTTTCTTTTGAATTGCTAGCGGGGAGGCATTCAAGCATTCACTCAATGTAAATGGAGAAAAATGAAGAAAGAAAGAAGAGTGTTTCAGGAAAGACTGGAGCATATCTTCAAAAATGTTAAGACTGGGGATCTGACTTGGCAGAAACACTGATGCTCTTGTTTCCAGAAATTGAGCTCCTGTGCTCAGGGCCTTTGAAAATCAAACACTGATCGTCTGTGATTTGCGATTTTCTAATACCGCAACGCCATAACAATTGCTTGAGCTAGAAGATGATTCCAAATCTGTGCATTCAGTGGGCACTGCAGTTTGTGACATCTCTGCAGCATAATAACACTTGTCCCACTGAGCTTGCTCAACTGAACGTTTTGTGTGAAGGAAGGACTATATGGCTCCTACGTATTTTATCCTCTTTCTAAATTCTCAACGATCTCTGAAGATGATCAGTGTTCTCTGTCACTAATGCTTGGGATCATGTCCAAGAGTATTGAGCTATTTATTCAATTTAAATCCTTGGTTTGCAGTAAATCCTTTAGGTAGTTGTGGAGCTTGTTTTTCCAGAGGATATTCAACAATTGTGTGTTCACGTTTAGATCCCTTTTAAACACTGAAATTCAAAGACTTATTTCTGTCTATCTCATACCTCCTATCACACAGTTGGATAATTCAGGGTGTGCAAGGATGCCTGAAGGTCATCTGTTCCAATTCCCTACTCAAAGCAGGGCCACTGAAGTTTTTCAATAGGAACTTCAGATTTTAAACTCCACTATCTTCCATTGGCTTTTTCTTTTAAGCAGTTTTTAGAGGTTATTGCTGCAAACAAAGGACTTTAAATCTTGGATTGCTAAGACCTGGTGTGACAATGCAGGGCTGGATTCTTTGTTTCCCAAAGTGTGCTGGCACAAGATTTTTTTACACAGCATTTACAAGAAACCCTATGCAGATTTAGCTCTAATGTCGTTTGCTCTGCTCTTGTGCAATTGACAGCAGGGTCACACACAGAACAGAGCTGAGAATATTTGAAGGCTTTGTGAGTGAGGGGTGTGATTTATTTTTTCTTTTTCCTCTGGGTGTTCAAACAACTGTGTAGCTCTGCTTTGCTCTCCTGTGTCTTTGTACCACTTGGTGCCAGGCAGTTGGCCCCATCTTCTTTTGTTTGCTGTGTTGGGCATCCTTGGGCTAAGCAAACACAAACTAGACTAACCACTCATGTTGTTCTTCATATCCTATTGGTAAAACAGTGACATTTAACAAAGCAGGACATCCAGTGAGTTAATTACGGAAGAATTGTCTATGATTTTCTCTTACCTTTTATTTCCACCCCCACCCCATGCAAGTCTATGCAGTGGAGCAGCCTCTTGCCCCCCTGTGCCAGAATGATTAATGGTGGGACCACAATGAGGTCAATTAGCTGGGGTCGGCTTGAAGCTGAAAGGTGGAGTGTGTTTCTTTATTGAACGCTGCATTCACACTCTAAACCGTGACCTGGACTGCAGTGATTTATTACAGGGGCAGTGTTTTGATCACTTACCTTCAGTACTTTACCTTGGCTTCAGAAATCAGGTTTTCACTATCAATTAAAATCTAGGAGAAGAGATCCATTCAAAAATCTGAAACGTGAACCCCAGGTAGAGGATGGGGAGAACGATGGTGCTTTTTGAAACTCTGTAGAGAGATCAGATCACTTTCTGTCTCTGAGAGGAAAAATTTCGACCGTGGCTGAACTTTTACAGCCTTCCTCCTAATTGAGCTGAAGCAGAGGAGCCAAATCTGTCCTAACAAATTCTGAAGAGGTGCTATAGAAAAAAAAACTCTGCACCTGGTATCTGTATGGATATGTGGCAGAACGGGCAGGAAAACAGCCATTATTTTTGGAGAGTTAAAAAATTCTCTTGCGCGTATAGAAGATATTCATTAATGAATAATGTTTGGCAGTTATGGGGCATCTTTCAACAGGATCTTGAATGTGCTGTGTACACTAATGAACCTTTTGATGATGTGAAACAAATCAGTGCTTTGTGCTTGTTGTAGTGGTCAAACTAGATATAAAGATACAAGAAGACCACATTATTTGCATATATTTTTGATCCTAAAAATTGTGTTGAACAGAAGCTGCTTGTGACTTAACCCATGGCCATACAGAACCTGTCCAAAAGAATTCTTTGTCTGCAGTTCATTCCTTGTAATAACGAATCACAGCTTCTACCTGCTGCTTGCATCCTGTTGGCTGCAAAGCAATACGCAAGGGAGTCAAGCTGAGGAATAGTGCTTGTTTTGAGAAAGGGGGAATTGAGGCACCAGGTGAAGTGATTTATTTATTTTTTTTTAATTGTAGCCTCATTAGGGGTTGGTTTCCATTTACTGTTTGCTTATGATTCTCCAACGCTCATGTATTTGAGGCTCAAATGTAGTATCTTTCAAAATGTCCTTGGCTGGCATTAGGTTTTGAGCATTCAGTCAAGGCTTCCTTTGATGGAGCACAGAACATCTTGGAAGTGTGGGCAGGTTGAAAGCACAGAACTTAATGCTGGTCAGACAGAGACCTGCTTTGTAAAGACAGGAAAATTCTTCTGTAATTGTGTTGAAAACATTCTTAATATTTTCTGAAATGTTTTTGATTTTTTTGCTGTGTTCCTTTTGTTCCCTTCAATTCCTTGCCCAAGTTTAATTATTGGATGTGGAGAACACCTGTTAGGTAATCAGGCCATTCCCTCCCACTGATGCAGCAGCACTCCCAGCAGATTATTTTCCAGTGCATCATCCAGAGTTCTTAAATAGCTCTTGCGACAGACAACAAGCTCTCATGGGAAAGGTATTCCATTTGTGTGGCATGGTGACTTCTCACAGCACAGTGTAGTTTTATCAAGCTTCTGGTTGGAAAGGATATGAGCATCTACTGCAGTGCATCTGAACCATTTTACTCATGGTCCTGTTCATTAATTATAATGAACAATTAGCATTTTTGGGGGTCTGACATGCCCACTGGTAAACCAGTGCAGAACTGCTTTTGTGTCACAGAACAGAACTAACGAGATCATGCTAATAGTTTAAAGCTGCCATTTCCTTCAGAATTTATCAAGAATGGTAGAATACCAGGCAAATTTAAGTGAGGTCCAACTTGAGAATAAAATCCTATCTATAGGCAAGCCAATGCTTTCTTCAAGACAAGTACAACAGTACTTTTCCCATTATCTTCAAGATATTTAATTGTAAATTATTTCCTCTTCTAAAGTTATCTTAGGCTTTTATTGTGATTGCAGAGTTTTTAAAATACTGTTATTTAAGAAAATAAAACTCTCAAACTTCACATTTCCTTGTAGATTTTAGAGTAATTTATATGGCACCCTATTTTATTCCTGTAGACTGCTATTGACTCAGTGCCTATTAATTTTTACAAGACTTTCTCCATGAGGCTTTGTAAGGGAGAGACATATATTTAGTCCCTGGACTGGTAAATTTTAATGACAATTTTGCACGCTTGATTTAATTCCTATTTTTCATGTCCCAGTCGTGCATATCCCTCACCTTGTTCTTTTAGGGCTTGCTGCTTGTCTTTTGAGTCTGATCCAATAACTCACATAAGTATGTAACTAGTCCCACAGATGTTAATGCAGAGTGTTTTTCCAAGGCATGGTAGTCCTCAGATCCAACTGACTTTCAATGGGACTTGACTCCAAGCTGCCCTTTGCCTCCCATGTCAGTAGTATTTTGACACAGCAACTGAAAGACCTGTAATGTTGAGGAAGAGAAGAAATCTCTTAGTGCTAGTTTTGGGGTCCTGCATGAAGGCCTACAGGATGCACAAGAAATAGAGCAAAAGGAAATCATTTTCTATTACTTTCCCCTACTACAGACAAAAAACTGCTGCTTTTAGGGCTTGGAGGCAGGAAGAAAAAGTCACAAAGTGACTGGAAAGCCAGTCAATGGGATGCTTCTGTTGAACTTTGTGCAGGCCGTGTTGAGGTGGGATTGTCCTACCTCCAGATTTCTCATAGATGTTTTCATTCATCTTTCTTACAGTTCATGTCATGTGGCCTTACATAATGCTATCAAATCAGAGCCTCTCAATAGTACAGCAGTGGAAGACTGCACTCCTAGTAGGACACTGAGGATGGAGTTGAAGTGAAGCCCAAGTTGTCTTCAGATCTTGGTGTTATGAAGTGCTTGGGTAGTAAAATACAGACTTAAGGTCCCAGATAGGCTCCTGTAGTTGCTCTGCAAAAGTAACTATGAGTTGCTATTTCCGAAGAGTCTTTGGTGGCTTGCATGCCAAAATTTCCACAGGTTTCTGTTGTTGTGAGGCTGTTCTGATGGACAGCTGCCACAGTACCTGAACGCTCTTAGCATCTGACCCAATGTGTTTTGCTTGTGTGAACAGTTCAGTTCCACAGAATTGCCTGCAAGCCTCATCCCTGAGATAACCTCTGGAAATGATCTAATGCAAATCCTGTAGTTTGAGGGGTTTTTCCTGTACCTCCCTTTTGCATTTCTCCCTGGTAATCTGCCTAAGCCTTATCCCAAAGGGAATGTGGTTGTATGTAAACCATGCAGTAGGAGCAAGGAAATAAAAATCAGTTTAAAAAATTTCAGCAAGCATAAAGTGGTTTAACTTTAAGCCAAATAAACAAGCTGAAGATCCACTGCTGCATTCAGGAAGGAAAGCTCCTCCCTGTTGCACAGGAAAATGTTGGTTTGGCATTGCAGCTAATGGGTGCTGCTGTCACTTTTTGGTGGTGGTCCCTCTTTTCCAAACAGGCTTGGTGTACTGCTGAACATCTCTTCTGCCTTTGTGTGGGCATAGAAACACTCTTCGGATAGCTTCTGGTGATCTCTGCACGTATGCAGTGGTCTTGGTTTAATATTTAATCGCTAATTGGTGTGATGATCCAGGGACAGACAAGGGAGCTCTTTGACATCTGATCTCTTGAACTGATTACACGCACTTTGCACTACATGTTGTTTATCATGGTCAGCCTAATTTCCTTCACCGAGTGCTGATTTCTTTCTTGCAAAGAAATCTCAATTTGGGGCTTGTAAAGAGATTCTTTCCATTTCTGGAGGAGTCCAGTATGCATTTGGCTCCTTTTATTGACTAGATTTTCCAATAAAAGCAGGGCAAACTCTGTTGGGTGAACTGAATAGAATATTCTTCTGTGCCTCCCCTCTCTCTTAAGGTTTGTTCTATATTCCCTATCTCTCTGTTTTTATTCATTCCCTTTCTCCATCAGCTTTTTTCTTCTATTTTGTGATAGATTCTTTAGATTTCAATGCCCCTCTCTATCTCAAAGAAAAAAAAATCCACAACCAAATGCGAAGTGCCAATCGTAATGCGAGAAGGTTTTCTTTCTTTCATTAGGATGTTGATGATTATGATTATTATTATTATTATTATTTGGAAGAAGGTGGTGAAAAAGAGAGAATTTGTCATTACTGTATAATTTAAAATTGCACAGCCTACAGCCCACAAAACAGAGCATGTAATTACACACTTACTAGAGGTAACAGCAGTGCTGATAATTATTCTTTACACAGGAGAATCTCGCTGATATCCCAGAGTCGGAAAGTGGGAACTACAATATCTTTAATACCATCCTTAGAGACCCTCATAAGCAGAGGAGAAGTATGAGGAGGCACACAGGGTCCAGAGCAATATCTTCATCGCGCCGGAATGTCAGGGGCTTTAGTACAGCAGAAATCAATAGATTCAAGTACATTTTTTTTTTTTTTTAAGGTACAATATTTTTTTTATGACCCTACCTAGAGAAAGTACAGCAAAGCCAGAGGAGCAGCAGTGGTGTGAAACAAACGTTTTGAATGGGAGCTATCTTGGTTTAGAAGAATAGGCAGCTCAGATTTATTCATTTATTTATTTTTTAAAAGGTGTTCTGCCATAAGCGTGCATTAACCGTTTCTGGGCTGCAACCCCAAAACTATTTCATCATTAAATGCCCAGATTATCTACCTCCATTTTTTTTTTTTTAAAAACGTTTTCTCTCTGCTTTCCTTTGCTTTTTTTTTTTTTTTTTTTTGTCTCCTTTATTTAAATAATTCTAGCACTTCAGATTTAATCTTCCATTTGGCATTTCATTTGGTGATTCTTAGTGTGAGCTAGAAAACAATCTGATGGAGAATTTTCTCCATCTCTATTTTCTCAGTACCTCATTTAATTTAGGGTGTTACTTATGGGCCAGGTATCACCCCTTTGTTTATGCTGGGTGGTATTTTATTTTGTTAGTAATTCAGTTGACTTTTAAGGAGTAAAATGCTGTTTAATATGGACACGAGCAGAGCAAAGCTTTCCATATTTTTCCATTTTACTTTTCCCAGATGATGCAAAGCAGTGAGGCTTTAACCATCAATGGCAGTTACTCATATAGGGGGATTCCAAGTTAGTGTGCTGCTGTACAGGTGCGTGTTATAAAGGACAGAAAATCTGACACCAAATTTTCAGTGCTGTTGGGTCTCAATCAGACTGATAGCCTTAATGGAGTTGAAGGAACCACTGGGTTGCTCTAACTTAAGCCATCAAGTTAGGCCTGGTGCGGCTGCCCAGTGCGTCTTTGGGAGGCTCCCCTTGCTCCTCCATGGTCTCAGCTCTGCCTGATCAAATCTCTGTGTTGGGGAGAATCTGGGTCATGGTCACAGGGAGTCAACGTGAGTAATAAAGTACATGGAGCAGTTGAGGAGGAGTCAGGGGACATAAAGTTAATTAAAAAAAAAAATATGTTCCTACCGTCCCTTAATAACAAACTTAAAATGACAGAAAGATCTCCGAAGTTGGTTTAAAAGGGAAGCCAAATTCTACACTCATCTTTAACTAAACTGCCAGCTGTTACTGCTTGTGTATGTGAGAGTAGGGCTGGTTATTTTGTAGGGAACTTTCTGTTATTCTTTACATTTCTCCTCTTGTGCCTCTAAAAGGGGAAGAGTAGAATTGAAGTTGAAAAATGGGCACGTAGCCCTTGTGCAGAGATGTTGCCCTTGTGCAGGGATGTTCCAGCTGTGCCATCTGGTTCGGGGTTCTGAGAAAGCAGCAGCATTTTGAGGTTGAGTCTGAGTTCTGGCTCAGGATGCTCACATGCCAATGCTAAGTCAACAACTGCTCTGTGCCTCGGTTTCTCCTTTGTGACCATCAGTAACTTTGGTGTTCATTGTGAAAGTTTTGCATTTTTTCTCTTAAAGAAAGCAAAATAAATCAGATGCAAAATGTCTCTAACCAGATCTGAATTCATAAATGATTTAACAGAACAAAACAACAGAGGAAGCCCAGCCTCGTAGCAATCAAGGCACAGATGACACTTTTTTTTTTTTTTTAATTTGTCCCAAATCCTTGACATGGATAAAAAATTAAAGCAATTGAAAAGCTCGACTCTATACACTTAACAAAGTAGGATAAATGGTCTGGTAACTGTGGAAGGGCAACTCATGTCTTGCAAGATTTTAGGACTCTTCTTGAGGTTTATTAATAGTGATAGTGATAGATCTGAAATGAATCAGTGTAGGAACCTGGAGCGCTCACTCTCTCTCTCTATATATATATGCTTTTGTAAGTGTTGAACACCCACTGGAGTCACTCAGATCTGTTTTTTTGGTAGTTGATTATGTTCTTTTGTTTCATAATTTGCAGGATCAGTCACAGATGAAAAAGTATTGACTATGAGAGGTCTGGATGCAGCCTGTGGCTGTGCTACAGATCGCCAGGGTGACCTTGAGTAAATCAAAAAGCCTCTTTGTGACTCAATACTTCATTTTCAGAACTCAAATTATATTTGCTCTGATTTTTAATTTTTTTTTAAGCCAAGTTATTTAAAATACTCTGTGGGCTGTGTACATTTTTAATTTAACCTATGTCAGTATAGTGCCTAGCACAGAAGGAGAATAATTAGTAGCAGCTCACAGGTGGTAAAATAATAATAATGGATTATTTCTCCCTCATCATTCTATAGTCTTTAAAAAAAATATCAGATAAATTTTCACAGTTCTACTTGTTAGAGGCTAAATTGTTGTAATTAGCAGGGAAATTAAGCATCAAGGAATAGCATGGGATTCACTTATGTAGTGCATAGGTCAGTGGAAGGGGCTTCTCTTCCATTTGCCTAAAATACAAATGCAACTCTTAGTAACTTTTGAATTAAAAAAAATAATAATAATAATTTATATAGATAGGCAAAATGTTGAAGTGTCTTTCAAGAAGGAGGTCTGAGGAAGATTTTGAAGACAAATACTTGCAACTCTTCCCACGCAGAAGTCTTGGGCACCTGGATTTGGTTTCTTTTATTACGATCAGAGTCACAGTCTCAATCGTTCACCTGCTAATAAAAGATCACATGAAAGATGGGTTGGTGTCCAACTGGGTGATGGGTGCATGTTTGTGATGAGGGCTGAGTGAGGTGTGCTCAGTCCCACCATGGGAAGCACCACTGGTTTTTGCAGTGTGGAACTGCCCCATCTGTCTTGTTCTGCATCTCCTGGTGATGGAGCAAGAGATGAAGGCCAGAGGAATATCGCATTGCAGGCAGGAGCTGTGACAGGTCTTTTGTCTTTGACTTTGTGTTTCAGTCAGATAAACAGTTCCACCTTGGGTCTGCCCCTTGCTATTTCTTCCCTTGTCATCTTGGCCTGTCTAATCCTTCTTAGACTTTCATTGAAGTCAGTTGCCAAAACTTAAGGTGCTCTTAACAGCAAGGCACGCGTGCATCTACTGTGATCATATCAAGCTCATCTGATGTTTCTCTTTGCTTTTTCAGCTGGATTGTATTATCGTGTTTTGTGATTCCCATGTTATATCCCTAATTATTATTATTTCACACTTCATAACATTTTGGTAACTAAAATGCTCTAGGGCCCAAAACTTGTCTATTACATTTTTAGCCCAGAGGAAACTTTGCATCCAGTTCCAACTTCCATCCCCAAATATGAATTTATATTGGAAATTCTAATGGATCCTGCTTGGGATTGGTGCAGCTCTGATAGAATATTGCAAAACTGACTTGGTTACACATTGAGATGGGATATTTTCTCCCCCCTTCCTTTCTTTTGTGTAATTCTGTTTTCACCACAGGAGCACATGCTGTCTCTTCTGGCTACAACACTACTTACTAATTCATCAATTCATCTTTAATGAGGCCCCCTGCCAATGTTTAAATAGCATTCGGAACAAAGAAAAAGGCAACATTTCCAAAACAGCTGCTTCTCTCCAATCTTGACATATCAGCCCTTCAGAATTTCAAGTAAATTTTTCCTTTCTAAAGTTAGTAATTTATAATTTAGGTGTAGCTTTATAATTAATTCTTAGCAGAATGGAGGGAAAAATAGGAAGTGATAGGAATGAAATAAAGAAAAAGTAAAGTTTCCCTCAGGCTGTTATGATACATGAAACCAACACGGTTTCTGTGGATTGCACTAGAATTGCAGATATAACAGTGGGAGAATTCTTTGCAGCCAAAATCATTTGTTGTACAATGCAAGTTGGTATGAGGACATGACAGCAAAGCTTCTCTGCCCATTTCATACAGCTTTACTATGTCAGATAGCTTAACCCTTGCCATGTTTGAGTTGGCTTCATCAACTGCTTTTCAAAGGAGTGTGTATTATTGAGGGATGTGGTTTATTGGGTGTAGCGGTGATGGGCTGACTGTTGGATGAGGTGATCTTGAAGATCTTTTCCAACTTTAATGATTCTACCTTGGTCATTACTACTGGCTTCTATTTTTTTCTGGGAATGGCTGAAAACACTGTAAGACTGGGGGTCTGCAATCAGAACAACTTGCATCACGCCAAAATGTGACATTAAGTTCACAAGCTAAGGCCCTGTTGTGGAATTAGCTTAGACTTGGGTGATGTCCATGATAGGAGCACTTAAGTTCAAGTGACTCATCTTGTTGGATAGCTGTATTCAGTGCATGCCCCTTGGAGTTGGCTGTTCAAATAGAAGGGAAGGTGAGCAGTAGAAGGCAGGAGAGGATTATTATTCACGTCAGATGGAATTGCATGGGGATGAGTGCCCCAGATGCTACTAAATTCTCTTGCAGAGTTATGCCAATGTCTTGGGTCTGCATGGTGTCACTGCCACCAGAATACTGCCTCTCTCCTCAGCAGATCCTCTTAAATATCAGTATTCGGATGTGTTCGCTTCTAGATAATCTTTGAAAACTTTGGTTTCAAAGTTTAAGAAATTTATGACAAATTTCAGTTGCATCTGCATTTTCTCAGGTACAAAAAAATGTCAGTTACAGTAATATGTGGGTACACAATATACTGTGCATATATTTCTCACTGTACAGAGTATACAGCAGGAGACAGCCAGTAAAATTAAATGGGGAAGAATTGAAGTTGAAAATATGCAAGCACTAATGCCCTGCAGTGTCCTGTTGTTCTGCAAAGAGCTCTTGAGGAGCAGAGCTCAGGATTTCAGTCTCATATTCTGTTTCAGATTGCCACGGTGTAAACCTGGCTGGTAAATCATGGCTTAGAGCTGGCAGCTTTGCATAGTGATACTGATGGGGAAAAACCTGTACAGGATGGGTAAAGCTGACCCTTATCTCTGCAACTGTGTGACTTGAGATGCTCTGCAGCCTTTTCTATGGACTTCTTTCCTCTTAAATTTCTCCTCAGGTGTAAGAGAACCTGCCTGGCTGTAAATCACTGTCAGTGTGCATGATATTGCCTCTTTGGGGTTTGATTCAGTATGTGATGCTGATCCTTCCCAACTTCAAGCAGTGGGATCTGCCGTGGCAGCCCAAGCTGCAGACTGTCAACTTTTCTGTTCCAGTCCAATCCCCAGCACTGACCATGGTGGTGGAAAGCACATGCCATGTTAAAGGGAGAGTCAGAGTGAGCTGCAGAGCTTTACCTAGACCTGCCGTAGCAGAATTCCCCTCTTCTTTGATTGCAGCAGAGAACTATGTTTCCTAGAGCATGAGAGATGCAGGTAAATCTGAGTATTTTAATACTTGCATGCCATCCAAACTGCAAAACCAATATGGGCAAAGAAGTCCCACTCAGAAGAGGGGAAGTCCTTTAAAAATTGAGATAGTATTAGGATAAGTGTAATATGTTACATCTAATTCTGTTTCCAAAAGGGTGTTTCTACATTAAATAGCAGCAGAAGTCCTACAGCCTCAGCATGCATATGTGCACATGCACACACAGGCTTGCCTGGAAACAACAACAAAACAAAATGAAGGCAGTTTGGAGGCATTTCCTGGGAAAAAGATTCATGATTCTGTTTCCATGGAAGCGACAGCACATCCCAAGTGGCAGTGAGAGCTGACAGAGCGCAGCTAGGAGAGTTAAAGTGCCATCTTCTCCTTCCTAGCAGAGCAGGGGGGGCAGAAGTGGGGGGAATTGCTTTTAAAAAAGAATACAGAAAAATTTAAAAGGACAGATGGACATATGGTTAAAATGGAAAGCCTGGAGATTGGGGCTGGCTTCAGCTCTGCCATGAACTTCCCATGTCCCTTTGGGCAGCTCACATAAGACATCTTCCAACGCTTGCTCCAATCAATAATTGATTTCAGTGGGCACTAAATCAGAGCCTTAAGCATTCTGGACAGTGTTCAGACTGCCGTTTTGGCATCCAAGCAGACGATGACATTTCAAGTTCAAATTCAGCTTAGTTTGCCTGTTGATCTTCTACTCTGCTTAGGAATAAAACACTCTCTTTGTTTTGTGAGGCCCTTGAGCCCCTCAAGAGTAGGGTTTGTACCATGTTCCTTTTCAGATCTTTACGTTAAAAATGTTAGTTAAACCCAGTACAAGCAGCCCCCAGAGCTAAAGGTACAGCACCTCAAGAAGTCTATCGCTGCCTTCAGATGCTGAAATTTGTCACTGTGTTGCTGCATTTTTTTAACTTTAAATATAGCATGATGCGTGTTCAAAGAATGAGAATGGAAAGGATGAGAATTTGGGGGGGGAAGGTAACTTCTAGAGTGTGGAGATAATGACTGCACTGAAAATTCTTTCTCAGTACCTTCCACAAGCCAGAGGGAGGAGAACATATTGAAAGGACTGCTCTCATGTGTTGGGATACAAAATTAACTGGGTTTAGAAATGAAAGCATAGCATAAAAGGGCAGGAGAATCTCAAACTGCAGCTCGTTACAAATAGCATCCACGTTTTTGTCATGATGCCCCACTGTCTGCCTTCTAATTCTGCATTTCTTTTGACCTGAAAGAAGTTTAGTTGCCTCAGAAAAGACTTCAATGTTTTTAGGATCAGAGTGAGCAGATTGCAACAAAATTCTTTTCTTCTACCAATGAGTTTGTCATCAGTTTGGCAGAAGCTTGGCTTGCCTGCTGTTTAGGCTTCTCCACAGTCTGATGGGTGTCCTTTAATGAACACCAAGTTGGCAAGCTCAGTGCAAGGTTGACTGATGGAATTCTCTAGGCTGTGCTGTACTGCACTGGATGACATGATCTAATGGCACTGACTGGCCTTCAGATCTAAGAAATAATTCCACAAGCTCCTGGGCCCATGCAAAGACTTTTGCAGATCCCTTTAATTACAGTGGGTTTGCACAAGGTCTGGCCAGAAGGACTTCCCTCCACAATTATAATCAAACCCAGTCTGTCAGCAGCACACATGCTCACTATTCAATGCACTAATTACTATGGCTGTTGAGTTTCAATCCTCTCTCAAAGAGCTGTAACGACTGCTCCATGGATCTGACTGGAACATGGGGCCATATGCAGCAGGCATGGCAAATAGTTGAAGTGCTCTGGGTTGTATTTTTTTTTTTTTAAATGGATTCTGGCAATGCATTACACTGAGGTAAGTGCTTTGTTTCTCCCTCAAGTGGCACTCACCTCCCTAGGGCTTCCTTATGAATGCTTGAGGAGAATGTCCGCTTGGGTTTATTTTAGTTACGTGTGTGCTATACAAGCTTTTGGCTGTCTTTGCCAAGGTTAGGTTACTGCTACTTAAAAGAAATATTTTTAATTGCATAGTATTGATTTTCCTTTTTCTTGCTGGAGCGTGTGTTCTGTTGTTGATGGATGTAGTAGAATACACGGCTGGTTTATGTGGATAGATTAGCACTGAAATAGCAATACAATTGAATTAAAAACCCATTCGGTTATTTTGGGGAAAATCTGCTTGTTTGTCACACAGAATTTGTCTTTTCTTTGGGTTTGTTTAATGAAACGCACATAGCAGCACTTCTCTCTTTCTCTGTCATACTTTCTGCATCACTGTAGCACTGCAGTGATCCAGCTCAGCCATCAGTACCTATGAACTGATACCATGTCTGCATCTGGGGCTGTAGTTTGTGCACTGGTTCTTCCTCCTGCTGCACACTGTGGCAGGACTAGGGGAGATAACCCTAAATTTTAACTACCCGTTGCAAAATAAAACAAGCTGTAGAGCCCTTAGCATCCCCGTGTGCACCTCAAGGGGAAAAGAGCAATTCTGCAAACGCTCAGATATAAACAGGTTAACACAGAACTGTGGAGTATAACTTTTTCCTTTATCATTACTCGTAGGTGTTATGATAATGTGCAGTTCAGAGCTGGTAAAAGACATATGCGTGCATGTTGATACAGGACCAGGGAGTTCTAAAATTGTTTTCACGTTTATATGTAAAGCAATTACTGCTGGCTTTTTTTCTTTCTCTTTGCCTCATAACCTGAGAAGCGGTGCAGACGTGCAGGAAGTCTTACTTTTTATTTCCCTCTAGTAGACTTGTAAAGCATGCAGCTCTGGTGTGCAGTGCAACAAGAGTCAAATGAAACCTGAAATTTTTTTATTGCATTACTTGTAGCCCCATAATGCAGGCAGATACCACAGAGTAGGGAAAAGGGCAATGCTCGCAGATCTGTATGCGTGGTGATCAATGTATCAGACCTAACACACGTATGTTTCTCCCTACCTTGGCTGCTCTAATCTGTCATACTCGGGGCACTGGGGAATCCAATTCAGTTTTTTTCACCAATTGTTACTTTGGAATCTGCTCTGTAAGACACCCCTCCCAGCCTTGCATATTCTTTCATGATGTCTAATTAATTCATTTGCAGAGCGTGTGTTTCTCTCTCTGCTCATTCTGCAAAGGTGCTAAGTCTTGTAATGAGAGGGAGAGAACCTGAACAGATTTGTTTTCATGTTCTACATTGCAAAGCTGATTGAATCGGACCCACCAGCTCTGTGGTGGAAAAAGAGGTGTTCCTGTAGACAAACAGCAGCACTGTGGCAGGACTGTGCAGTCGAGCCCTCCTCGTGCCTCACTTCTTTATCCCCAACCCCTGAAATATATGCTTGATGCTGTCAGCAGACATAGGCACTCTGTGGCAAGCAAAATCAGGACCCGTATGTGCTCAACTTGGTAGCTAGAAGCAGGACATGCTGCAGCACTCTGTCTGCTCAAGGGAAGCGTGCAGTTTTCCACCCAGAAATGGAAATGAGGAGAAAGCTACTGGCTGCATCTATCAGCCTTAATTAATAACCCATTACTTGCCACCAGTCTCTGGCTGAGGTTTATGTGTAAGCATTTGGCAAATGAATGTGACAGTTTATATCCTCTGTAAGGAAGGATGGATTACAATTGCTTGACCATTGTTTTTAAGGGCAAGGATGAGGAGGCTCAGAAAATCCCATTTTCTGGAAGGTATTGGCTGAATGCAGTGGCTCTGAGATGCGGATTCATAGCTGGCTCTGCATCCCTTAGCATTGCTTCATTGGGGAACACCTGTTATCTTTAAGATATTAACATCACTGATGCTGCTACAGCAAAGAATACACATAAAGGAATGGTTACAAAAGCAGCTCAGAGAGGAGGAGGAGGAAAATGGTTGGTGGGAAATGTGAGGCTCTGCAGTAACTCCAGAAACTGAGTCCATGTTGTCAGGGTGACAGTTTTAGAGATCCTTCCAATGAGACAAGTTTTAGTTTTCAAAGCTCAAGGCTTTAAAAAGTAAGAGGAAAAGACTACTATTAACAATAAGACATTGTGGAAAAAAATTTACATAGACAAAACATTTCCCTCTGTGCGTTAGGGCCAGAAACAAAACCCATCTCTTGTCCTGCAGCTCTCATATGTTATTCATGCTTGCCATTTGGCACTTTCTTGCAGAGATCTCAAAGCATTTTGCAAAAGAAGATGTAAGTTGTTACCCTTATTTTATACAGGAATAGCTTAGAGGGAAATGATTGTGGGATGACTTGAGACCTGAAACTCAAGCCTGAGCCTCCACACACCCAGCCCAGAGCCTCAGCCACTGGGTTCTGGAGATACCATTTTTTTAAAGGTTGAAAAACTTAGGATATTAGGATAGGATGTATTAGTGAGGAAGAGAAAGAAAGGTGGGGGGGTTATTGGCAGGGAAAGAAGAAACCCAATAGTAAATTTGGAGGGGGTTTAGAACAGATGGAGAGAGTTGGTCTTGGGTAAGGAGTAAGAGAAGAGATCTTTCTCTGTAATTGGAGTGGACTGATGTGATAGAAGCTGACAGCAACAGAACTTTTAAGATGCCTATACTCTGATTTTTCAGTACTTGAATGTTGAGGTAGTTTTCAGGGAGTTGGACAGGAGTTCCAATGATTTTGTTTTTTCAACACCACTGCAGGCAGTAACGTGTAGCCCTTGAATGTGCGCCTCACTCGCTTTTGTAGCTCTGTAATTATCAGCAAATATCTGAGCAACTTTGCAACTGGGAGAGTTTGCACTTCACTGCCTTATGAGTCTGCTGTTAAAATGTGACCCCCATCCTTGAGCTCACTGGCAAAGCACCCAACCTGCACTCCGTGTACCAACGGTGCGAATGGTTCTGCTGCTGCATCTTCAGAGCGTGCACACGAGTGACAACGCACCTTAAGTTTCTGAGGCTCAGGATGTCACTCTGGGCCTGGCAGAATGTTTGATTTCATTCCAGGCGAAAAGGAACAAATCGCCTTTAATGGCAGCAGCACCAGCAATAGGCCTCCCTCGCCTTTTCATGTCACTTTCAAACGCATCGTTGATGTTTTTATGGAATTTTATTACACGGCTTGTTATGCAGCAAGAACAACCGTGCCAGGTTCTCGGGGATGAGCAGGCGGAGGGGGCTAAGCTGTAATAAGAACTCATACACTCGTAGTTTTAATATCTTTTACTTCAAAGCAAGGAGTTGATGTGATCTTTCATCATCTCAGCTGTTGTTTACCAGCTTCCTACAGATGCTGTTTGAACTAACAAACCCCACATTTCCTGGTTGGAGTGAGTAATTCCCTCGGTGGCTGCAATCCGTTCACTTGGAGGCTTAGTACTCCTGATTGAATGATGCCACTAACAAGAAGGGGATAAACCATTTAAACGTTCAGTATCACCTTTCAGTCAAATAATAACTGGCCAAATTAGTTTGGCTTAGCTTTTCAGCCCTGCTCCTTATTTACTGCTCCCAGGGAAAACGACCGACGAGTCCAGGGCTGTATTTGGGGTCAATTTGCTCCATGTATCAGAAACAGACAGACGTGTTCCTGATACAAGGACTTCTCTTTGGCGCTGATCTGTGAACACGATTTTGCTTCCTAGCTGTCTTTTAAATCAGCTGAAATCTAGAAATTACAGATGAGGAAAGAGCTGCAAGGTCATCTGTTCTGAGGAGATCAGAGCAAGTTCTTTAGTGCTTGTGATTATAGTGTGAGTATCTGTAATGGAGAAACTAACCACAGTCCCAGACAGCTTCCTTTTCTTTTTTATTTCTTTTCATTCCTCTACCTCATCCTTTTGTCTTTAAATTTTTTTCTCTCTCTTCCTTTTCCTCTCTTTTTCTTCCTCTTTCTCTCTTTCTCTTCTTTTTCGTTGGTCAGCCAACAATAGTAGTGTTGCTACAGAATTTAATGAAATTTACAAATACACAAATAAATATATTGTAATAATAATGGGATGAGACATACATGTGCCACATTAGGTCTGCAAAGTGATACTGTTTTCCTTTTGGCAATTATGATGATGTTACACAGGACTTGTTTCTGTTCCTTATATCTGAAAACCCAACCAAAGTCTTTGTGTTCTTGTATGCATGTTTACAATTACAGCAAATTATTTAGCTCCAGAGATAACAGAAGCCACGTTCTGGGCAGCCAGGCAGATTTTTAGAAGCAAGGCCTCTTGTTCATCACTGGTGAAAATGCATAGGTAACAGTGGTGGCTATGCTGAAAAATAGTGTGAGTTCTCAGTTACCAAACTATCAAAGTGTTGCTGTTCTTTTTGCATTCATGGCAGTTTCCATGGAAATAAGTAGGAGGCATTACTTTTGGAGCAGCCTACCCAGTTTTATGTAAGGTGAATGCTGTGAAGCTGTGTGATGCTCTATGGAGTGCAACCATTGCTGAAGGGCCACGATTCCCCCTGGTTGTCCCAAGCACGCTTCTGCAAGCCCTGCTGACTCCCCTCCTCCTTTCCTGAGTGTTTGTATGGAAAACTGTAAGCTCAGGAACCATTTGTGCACAGCCAGACAAAATTTAGCCCCTTTTTGGGTGCTAGCAGGTTACAATCAATACCTCATGTTGGTAGGCTCTTGTCTCCAGTGCAGTTTTGCTGAACAGAAGTTTAATTGACCTGAAAAAGAAACCTAGCTGATTTTCAAAGCTGTCAGCACACCTGGTAAAACAAACATTCTGGAGAGCAACTTCCATGTTATTTCTATGCAGAATTTCTGTTTTTTTCTCTTGCCAAGCAGCCACCTCTCAGAGCAAAAGGCAAAGCCACCTCATCAGACTCTACTTTCCCCTTAATATTACCTAATAAAAAAGCATTCTAAAATGAATCAGTTTTGCTAAGAAGCAAGTTTGTGGGGGTAAATGGTGGAGAATGCTGTTTCAAACAGATCCAAGAATAATTTTTCCACCAGTCAGGATGCTTGCCTACTTAGTCTGCAGCAGAGGCACGGGACCTTTATCAATCACAGAGCCACTTTGTCATTAAATGGAATCTGTGAGTCGCGCTGCGATTGAACTCTGTGTAGAATCTGGGAAATAAGGGTCTGATTCTCAGTTACACTGAGGCTCCTTTGTGCGCCTACAGTGGCAGAAAACCCCCAAGACTTTATTTTGTATCAGATCTTTCATAAAATCTATTCACCCGAAGTGCTTTAGGGTTAAAATTAATTCAGTTAATGAGTTAAATAACTGCCAAGGGAGAGAGAAATTAAGAGTTGTGGGCAAGGGGGAAAAGAGATGCTTCCAGCTGAGTTTAGAAGAGAGTGTGAATGAGTTGAAGGGGAAAAGAGATGCAAAGAAGATGCACCGATGGGCAAGAGCTGCAGAGGAGAAAGCTCTTATGCCCTGGGGGTCAAATTATATGAAGGGAGGAGGAAGGGCCCTCTTGCTGCAGGAGCATTGCTACCAATGGAAGCTGATTTAACACAGATTACAGATTTCATTTTCATTCAGCACAGCTAGTTGCTATAAAGTCTGAACAGGTTACGGGTCTTCATTTAAATGTTCTTTTACTTCTCTTTTGTGTCTTGATTACTACATACAAATTACTTCTTGTGAGCTAAAAGTAATTTAAGAATTGATCTGAGCATGTGTAGATTTTCCTCCAAACCATTTAATGATTATTTCCTATTAACAGAACCAAAAGTCCAGAGCTTAGCTGGGCACAGATGTGGACAGGCATCTAGAAGTAGCTAGAAAAGACTTTAATCACATTGAGCACCACATCTTGAAACTCTACTGGAGGCAGGGAGTTTATTTATCCCTTTCATTTTATTCCTTTGCTGAAAGCTTGGCAAGCTGCTGAGTAGTGTGGCACTGGAAGCACTGTGCCAATGGCAGTCCAGATCTTGGAACAGACTTGTTTAGCTTCTGTCACCTAGATGGGTCAATCAATCTCTGCTACGCCTACGCTCCTCTTGGTATTTAGCAAATAAGCTTCTATGGCATTTTGAGTGCCTTTGAAAAATGTTCTCTTCCAAAGTCCTTTTAAGATTTAATTTTATTTTTTAAAATTTCTCCTCCTCTGAGAAGTCCTTCCAATCTTCTGAGCATATTTGCTGGACTCCTCTGGATCTGAACCTACCACTCATCTAGCCAGCAAAGAATATTTGAACGGATGTCTTTCAAGCCAGCCGTTCTTTCTCAATTTTAATAAAACATCCAACTTTGTGTGAGTCAGGACTTCATCCTGAGTGCCTTTGTACCGACAAGAAGTTGTGCTAAATCAAGCTTTACACAACTCACTGTTCCTAGCACGGTTGGGCTGATGACGTTCTTTATGCTTTAAGAAACCTTTGAGGCTCACAAACAGAAGTTTTA
Source organism: Centrocercus urophasianus (assembly GCF_019232065.1). Lineage (NCBI taxonomy): Eukaryota > Metazoa > Chordata > Aves > Galliformes > Phasianidae > Centrocercus > Centrocercus urophasianus. The sequence continues at coordinate 680,579 of NW_024885177.1, read as the reverse complement.
CATTTAATAGTGTGGATACTCAGCCTTGATTCATTTCCCTTGGTTTTATGTCATTGCTCTGTCATGGCGCTGGTATGGTGCAAGAAGGTGCCTTGCAAGCTTGGAGAATAGTAAAGAGAGGCCTGGCTTTGCTCAGCAGAACTCATTCAGGGCTTTAAAAGAACTTTTCAGACAAACTCATCTGACTAAAGTTGGTTTTAAATAAAATAATAAAAACCCAAGTGCCTGATTTGAGGAATGTAAATAAAACACGTTCTGGATATTCTGTTAACTGGTATATAGTCAGCCTTTGGATGATGTAAGAGGGAATTTGCCCTCGTTTAATGCTCTCTCTGTGTGAAGCTTGATGCTATGTCCCGAGTTATTGGGAGCTCTTTAAATCGAGGCGGTGAGAATGGATAGTGAGGGAGAGAGCTGTGAGCTTTATTGATAGTATCTGCACAGCATGGGGCTGAAAAGTGCCTCCCTTTATGTGTGGGTGGGTTCTGTGTAAAAGCCCAAAGAGGATTCTCCTGAGGCACATTTCTTCCTGAGTCCTGTTAAGAAATTTGGGGGAAGGATTCCCATGTGTTGCAAGTTTGGCTTGAAAAGGTCCTATGAAAGAGCTCTGTGTAAGACAGACATCCATGAGGGGTTTCCTGCAGGCCCCAGGGTCTGAAAAGAGCCGTGTTCCTATAAATCCTCCTGTGAAACCGGAGGCAAGATTTGGGTTTAACGTGTTGGGTTTGTGCCACTTTGCCATGTCTAAAACTGGAACTGAATGCCTATTTTGAGGGAAGGAAACCATTAGGATAATATTTCTAGGCTGCTCAGGGCTGATGCACTTACCTTTCTCATATGCTCTTCTTTTTCTCAGGAGTCCAACTCTGCTTTCTGCCTATTGGTTTTGGATTCTAGTGCATCCTTCTGTTTGATCTGGGCATTAAGTCTGAGTGAGTTTCTCTGCAAGACTCGTGTTCCCCTTGTCTGCGGAGCAGGATAGATAACTCCTGCCTTGAAGGCATGTAAATTTGAATAGCTTAGTCCCCAGTTCAGCAAAGCACTTGAGCACGTTCTGTTGGAGTCAATGGGATTTTAGTTCTGTGATTACATTGTTTTTGGTGCTCGTAGTTCACCAGATACTTTAGAATCATTGGAATAGAGGTGCTATAGAACTGTAAGATGTCCTTTCGTTGTCTGACCAAATATTTATTTATTTTTTTTTACGTGTTAGAAGAAAATGGTTTGGATGAGCACTTTTGCTGTTTTGTTATGCATTAAGTACCATGGTAGCCAGCTCTTTTTCCCGGTGGCTCAAGTGCTGTGTTCTGCAACGCCCACAGCTGGCTTGTTTCTAACACCCCAGCTTCCAGCTGCAGAGGAGAGTTGTAGAGAACAGCACTTAGAGAAGAATACAAGAGATTCCCAGAAAAGGAAAGAGGAGGCTGCAAAGGAAAAGGCAGTGCCCAGGCAGCTTGTTTGTATCACCTCTGAGAGCTGATGGGGCGCTTATCGCGCGCAGCACACGGCTCAGCTGTCTAGACAATCATCTAATTGTCTTTGCTCGGTAAGTAGCAGCCCTGGTGACATTCCAGACCTTGACCTCTGCCCTGTCCAGCGCCAAAAATGTGCCGTGAGGAATCATGTAACACTGGGTATTAAAGATTGTTGGAAAAGGCCATGAGGTCAGCCTACTGTGGAGTTTTAGCAACGGTGCTGAATGTAGCCGACTCTCTCCCCTTCCTCTTGAGGTCTGGGCTTATTGTGTGAGAGGGGTAAGATGGTTCCTGTGCTTAAACATAGAGATGAGGCTGTGCTAGGACCACCTGGGGGCTCTACTAAGGAGGAGAAATGTATAAAGTCTGGGGTTGCTTAGGTGTAAATTGGCCTTTTTTCGATCTTGGTCAACAGATGTGCTTCTAAATATTGCAGCTGGACGCTATGCCTTGAGATGTCAGAGGGTAAACCTAAAGAGCCTGCTCGTTAGAGCAGCAGGGTTGTATGTGTGGCAGCCCTGTTGATAACAGTGGTTGTGGTTCAAGGATTCAGGAGGCAGGAATCGGAGCACCAGCCGCTGCTGAGAACAGGACAAACCAGCTGATGGCAGGGCGAAGGCTTGAAAGCATTTCATTTCTTTGCGTTAGGAAACATGGGCTTTCAGAAAAAGTTCTGTATTCAAGTCTCATGCCTCAACAAAGGAACCTATGAAGAACCTTCTTTATCTGAGAATTCTTGTGGCTGCTGCTGTTGAAAAATCCAACTTCTGTGCAACCCTGCTTAATAACAGCCATTGTCATGTATGACTTTGATGTTCTATGAAGTATTCCAGCTAATTGCATCAGTCTTTTAAGTAAGGAGAAATGAGTTTTTTGGGGTTTTTAAATGAGGTAAATACATAGAAATTTGTACGAAACTCCTCAAGTGACACAAACATATAACTACTAAAATCAATGGAGCTACATCAGTTTACATCAGTTACAGATCTGAATTTGTATTTCCAGCACGTTAAAGGTGTTAGTGTGCAAATGACTGCAAAAATTATTGCTGAAAGGTTTTACGCTCTAAGGCAGATCAGGTATCTGGTCCAGGGAGGGTACATCCATTGCTGTTAAAGGAAATAAAGGAGAGAAAATTGTGAAGTGTTAACTGATATTTTTGGAAGCTTTATAATGACAGGTCACATTCCCGAGGACTATAAAGTGGCAAATCTAACACCCATTATTCAAGAGGGGCAAAAAGATACTGCAAGCAATTACGGTTTAACGCCAGTTGTGGGAAAAATATTAGAAAGCATTTTATGAGGGTTTGGGAGTGAACAGCTTGAAAAGTGTAATTTGATTAGAGATGGCCAACGTGGGTTTTTGAAGGAGGTTTTAACTAACTCAGAATTCTTGAAAGGTATTGCTGGCATGGGAGACAGTGGACTTTGATTGGATGCTGTGCAGTTGTGCTACAGTTTTGAAGTGGCAAACTGGGATGCTTCTCTTACTTTCATTGAGCCGTGCTGCTGAACCTATTTGAAATGTGCTTAAAAGAAGGGAGCGATGAGTCCTTTCAGCCAAGTAAGGGAGTGAAAGCCAGGTTTTGTTTTGAGAACGAAATGAGTGGATTTGTTTTTTTCCTTCTACTTCCTGCTCGTCTTAAAGATCAGCAAGCAGGGCAAAGGGACGGAACGTGGAGGAGCTGAACTCGTGCTAAGCTGTGACCTCAAGGCAGCTCTGCAGGGAAGGTTCTCTCAGATGAGCTCTTCTGGGTGCACTGTGGTATCCAGCTGCAACTCTGATGCCTTCTCGAGGTCATTCCTAGCTCAGAACGGTGTGACTGTCAGTGGGCCTTTGCTCAGGTACACAGATCTATTTGTGTGAATGACTTTGGAGGTAAAATGCTGATGTTCTTTGTGTTGCCTTCTCAATTACAGGCTGAAGCTCAGAGAATGTCTCTTGTGGCTTCCACTCTTGCCTTGGCCACTGAACCCATGAAGCTGGCCAAGTTTTCCAGTGCTCCTGTGTGCTCTCAAACTTCTCTGTAGTGAGCAGGTGGCTGGGACAGGTTCCTGCCACGTGAAGTGCAGTGGTAGCACAGCATGTCCCTGACCTCAGAGTCCTCAAGGCTTCTTCATGCTACTGGATAGAAAATGTTAATAATAAAATAGCTTTAAATGAAGAAACAGAGGTAGTATCATATTGCCGAGTTACTGAAAAAGCAGTTTAGGACCTGGAACAAGGCTCAATTTGTTCTTTTGCTTAGATTTCAGAATAGATTTGCTGGTAATTTCAGGCATGAGGCAGAAGTTAAGATACTAATCTGTGCTTTACACTAAATAATTGTTTGGTTGTTTGTTGTTGTTTTTTCCTCAAAAAATATAAAGCATCATAATAACTAAATGCTTAGCACTTCAGGCTTTGTAGGCATGGTATTCCAAAAGTTACCTGCATTGCAGGTGTGCTTAAGAATTCCTCTGTTTAGTACTGCCTTGTGTATGTACGAACTGCATACACTTTATTTTACTTTTTTCTGGAAGCAGAGAATTTACTGAGGTAACACTGCTACCCCCTTTAGAAGGGCTCAACTCTGAGACCAGTAAATGGAGATTGTAGTTTTAATGCAGATAAATATAAAATGCTAAGTCTTGGGGGCAATGCACCAAAAGTGAGAATGCATATTAAATGGAAGAGCCGCTCAGCATACTGATCAGGGAGGGGATTTAGGGGCTCTGGTAGAAAAGTCCTTCAAGCCATCGTGCCATCACATTGCAGCAGCTGTAAGAAAATACCAAACAAATGGAAAAGAAAGAAAAGAAAAAAAAAAAAAGCAGCATTGTGTAAAGCATCAGTAGGAAAGAGGAGGAAAATTAAATGGATGAGCATCGCGTTGTTCCATTTCTTCCTTGAGGCTTCAAAAATATGCTCGTTCCTCATAGGAAGCAGAGTATTTGCTATAGGGGAGAAGTCAGAAATATGGAGTATGGATTCCTCACCTTTTCCTGGGTTTTGGAACAGAGGACAGTCGTGCAGCTGATGTTATTTTGCCTAGGGAAACAGGGACTAGAGGCCTTCTGTGGTCAAACGGAAGGAAAATGACTCATGAGCAAAGTAATATGGCTTCTGTGTCTAATTGTCAGCAATTAACATACTGCTAATATATCTTAATATGCACCTCTGCAATTTCAAATCTTCTGTTTCATTTTAACAGACATATTTCCTATAATGCCAGAAAGTGCCCAGCCCTCTGTATGCAGTAAACAGCAGATTGGTGGGGAGGAGGAGGTGTTGGTGTCTGATGAGTCTGTAGGACTTGTCCTGCTTAATGAGGTTGTTCTAAGATAAAGGTCTTTCCGTTTCAGGTGATGAAAGATGAATCCTCATTCCTGAAAACAAAAGAGCTAATAGAAAATGGAGGGAAGGCTGGAGAAGGCAGTGGGGAATCAATAGAGCTGCTAAGGGGCTGGATTGCTTACATGGGTCAAGTCAGTTAATCTCTCTCTCTTTTTTTTTTTTTAATTTCTTTATGCTGTTATCAGTACACAAGGAATAATAAATACCCATCTTCTTACCAAAATATGCCTTGGGATGCTTCAGTGATAAATGTCACGTTAGGTGTAGAACTACCGACAAGGTTCAGGAATAGGGGAACAGAATGAAGTCTTGGCCCTCGTTTCTGCTTGTGTGCAGCAACTGATTTCTGATTCTGATTTCATTCAGCCTAAATTTCATTCCCTAAATACCTCCAACAATGGGTGCTGCTTTTGTTTTGAGTTCTAACACTTGACATGTGTTTATTATTGTTGCCTGGATAGATTCTAATGTAAGGGTTGTTGCTTGTGTTTATTCTATTCTCCTTGAGATCAGACCTTTACTTGGACGTGATAGAGCCAACCCTTGCACCAAAGAATCTGTAATATAAGCAGATGGAACAGCTGTAAGAGGAGAAAGAGAAACTGAGGTGCATAGGGCATTATTAGCCATGTGCAACAGGTCTCTTGGTGGGTTCAGCCCAGAGCTTTGGTCCTTGCCTGCAGTATGTCAGCCTGTGTGCTATCCATCAGGTAAAAAATGTAATTCTTTGTTGTGCAGAGGTACCTCATTTGGGGATGGAATAATTGGAATATTGGATCCCGAATCCACAGGATCCATCTTTAGACTGAAAGTACTTTCTCAATTTGATGGCAGGTTCTTTGGGGCTGATGATTGCCTTCTGCTTTTAGTGATTATAAACACAATGGAGTCGTGGTCTGTGGCTGGCTTCCCTAGGTGCTGTGCAAATAATGACTGCTGCACAGAATTGCCACGTCCTGCAAGGAAATGGTCAGGTGATGTTGAGAAAGCATTTGCTGATGATATTGTAAAAGCAGAAATGTTTACTCATTATATTTAAATTGGTTTGGATCATTGTGGATGAAAGTGAAACGAGATATAAGCCTGCAATGACATGCATAAATACATAATTAAGTATATTTCCTTTCCATATGGAGGGGATTAACTTCCTTGCCTCAGCAGGGAGTTGCTTTATTTGGTGTCTGCTTTGGTGTCCCTTTCTTTCTGACAGCTTACAGAGGTACACTGAAAGGGAATTTCACTCGCTGCCTAATGAATGTTGGAATGAGGACTTTGAGGGCATGTGGAAAAGAATAAGTGATTGCCTCAGAAAACAGAAGTTTAGGGACCTTAAGGGCTGTCCTATTATCCCGACTTCTCTTCTTGACCTTAAGTGGGCCCTATGGGATGATACTGCCCACCTTACCAAGACTTATTGCTTAGTCATAAATCGAGACAGAGAGAGAGAGAGATGTGTCTGGTAAATGCTGAAGTGTCAGCAAAAGCTCCTTAACTCGGGTTTCATAACATGAGAAATATTTTATCACCCTTGTGAGCCAAACCTCTGAAAAATCAATGGAACTTGAGAGTTGCCTGTATTGATCTGAAGGCTGAGTTGTATTGAAATATTCATGGCTGTGTGTGTGTGTTTGTATATGTGTGGTTGGGGGACTGAAATGTAGGTAGCTTTCGGAGGATGAAATGCGCTCATTTTTCGTTTAAACTAGATTAAGACTATTAGGTGAGTTGCAGAGCATATATTTAAAAGGGAATGAATTTGTTGGTCTTAAAACAAGGCTTCTGCATTCTCCTTGCTGTTATTTTTCTTAAATGACAAACTGTTAGGAGGAAGAAGTCAAGGAGATCTGATAAAATTAGCACCATGTTCTCTTGGGGATCTCCGGGCTTGCTTTGTTTGCAAAGCCAATTTGGACACTGCGTCTTTGATCTTCACTTTCAGTATTTGAGCAGGCATGTTTAGTATCACTCATTTCACAGGAGATTTGGGATCAAGTTTCTTCAACAATCTAAAAAGCAGTACATTAGAAAGGGAATTGTCTGCCAGTCGTCTTAGAATCTCAATACCCCTGATACTAATTTGATGTGATGCATTTCACCAGATGTCTACCTGAACGATGTTTTATGCCCAAGAGGTTTGTGCTACTGTAGAGTATTAAACGTGGCGTTTCTTCCAAGAGCAACTGAATGAAAAGCAACTGTGATTTTTAATCTGCACGTAGGTGTGACAGGGTACAAATATTTGGGAGGAAAAGAGTTCGTCAGGCAGGATTCAAAAGAAGGCTACAACGGAATTGTAAGGAAAATTGCTGCCCATAGTGCTTAAAAAATAAAAAATAATAAACTTGTAAGTGTATTGAAGGTTTGGTATATTCAGATCAAACCCTGAGAGCTGCCACCTTAATTTTATTCCTTTGTAAAAGAAAAAGTTGAGAAAAATTTCCAAAACTTTCCTCTCTGAATAAAATGAAAGGAGGAAAAACTACAGTTGCCGTTCTTTATTTATTTGCATTCCTCAATGGTAAACTGAATGTTTAAGCAACTGACATCAAAGATTTGATTTCTCTGAAGCTAAAAAGCCTATTAATCACAATTTTAAAGCGTTCTTTAATTACTCTGTAATAAAATGACACGCGCAGAGCGGGAGGAAAGATTGTGTACTTTTAGAGTTCCTCATGCTTGTTTGTGTTTCAAATCTCTCCGGAAATCCTCACTGATCCCTCTTGCTTCTGCTGCTTAATTCCATTCTACCACCACAGCTATTGTTTAGCACTGAGCTCTGTTCACCATCTGCAACCACTGAGAGTGCAGGTCTGCTTTCCCAGCCACCCCCAGATACTACAGCAATGGAAACCTCATCCTTGGAGAGGCTGGGAAGAACCTTGACTGCTGTCAGCCCCCAGCTGTCATGGTGCTAAAGCCCTTTCTTTAGCAAATGGGGTATTAAGGCTGCAGGGACCATTCCTGTACTTGAAGTTTGAAGAGCATCTTGGCACATTGAGCCTGTATTTTGTTCTGGGAAGACCTTGAATCCCTTTCTAAACAGCTAACTGGGAGATAAAGGACCAGTAGATGGTGCTCAAGATTGCACAGCACAGGGCTTAGTCACTCAGGGCCTCCTCCTTGGCTTCAGATGGCTGGGTTTCAGCATTGACAATGACCTCTTAATGTAGGCATTGAAATGAAGAGATCAGTAAGAGACATAAAAGAGTTTTAGTTGACGCTTGATGGAATGGGACATCAGAGCAAAAGTAGCCATAGGGAAAAAGACGAGGTAAATCTGCATTTACTTTCTATAGAGTATATAAATGTTGTAAACGAAGGAGAATGAAATATTAAGTCAAGGTGACTACAAGCTCCTCCTTCTACATTGAGTGTTGGTGGTGGTAGAGAAAAGTTTGGAGATAAGAAACAAACACAAAGATTAAAGAGTCAGAGGCCTTACTAACTTCACTGGGACCATTCATTAAACTAGAAACATCAGTTGACAGCAAGGAAGCAGCCGACAAAGATGTGAAACCTCTCTGAGCACTGTTTAAGTTTCCTCTTCCTGATAGGAGGTGCAGAGGCAGGTGGATGTCAGGAGCTGATCTGGGCTGGTGTGTTTGGTGCACGAATTGGCTGCTAGTGCAAAATTCAGCCAAGTGGTAACGTTCTGAGCTGATCTGTTTTCAGATCCAGACAGTTGTTAATGAAACAGTTGCGGTTTTGTTGACAGAACATTAATTACTTGATCTTAGGACTTGGTAATTGCGGGGGCCCCCTCTGTATACATCACTAATTACATTAGCAATTATATGGCATTTTGAAGACAAAGAAATGACTACAGCAATTGCAGTGTCATAGGGACCCTGCTGGTAAATTTCAATCGAGTTCCTACAATCTCAGTGAAGTGCTGGGATAACTCCTACATCGGAGTCTGGCAGAAGCATCGTCTGGCTGGATGTGCTGCTGTGGCCACTTGAACCTGATGGGCAAAGTAGGGTGCTTGAATTTCTCATCAGGATGAGTTACGTTCTCAGCACTGATATGAAGCATTCTTCAAAGCCTACTTGCTGCTGGAAATATTTCTTCATATGTTGTCTCTCCTAATCCTATAAATAATTATCGTGTCTTCAAAAATGATGTCGTTTTGTACAGTTCTGATTTATTTATTTTATCTTAATCATGGATGCCTTTTTGAAAAGCTTGATTGTGTTTTTAAGGATCCTTCTCTTTAAATTAGCAGACCAGAGAGTTACTGAAGGAGCTGATGTTCCTCTGCCTCCAGAAATTGGAGATTTACAAAAGACCTTCAAAATCAGAGTAGCCATAGGCATGAGAATGGACAACACCCCATTATTATGGAATATGATGGTAAGTATTTAAGTCAAAGAGCTGCCAAGAACCTTAATTCAAATAAGAAGCACTTATGTATGTAAATAATGTAAGGAAAGACACACATATGTAATTTCAGTTATTGCTGTCATTTCTTTTTCCTGTCCCACCTCCCTGTGCTTTCCATCTCCTGATAACGGTGTGTGTCAGCATGAAAAATGATTGTAACGTCCCTGGGTCAGGAAGTGGCTTCATTACTTTTTATACATTGCCCTCCATGGTGGGTGTGGATTCTCAACACCTCATACGCTGCTGTCTTGTAAGCAGTGACGTTTGCGCATTGGGTTGTTGTGCTAGAACAAACAGGAACAGGAGAGAAACCCAATGCTTGTATTTATTTTTCTTTTGTTTTGTAGCTGTGCTTCTGGTTTGCAGGCCAGAGGGGAAAACAATTACATGGGCAGATCTATAGATGGCACAAATTGGTGGTACGTCACTTGCTCAGGGTTTGTGATAGCTGAGGATCTGGCCCACACCTTGTCAAGTTTTCAGCTTGTGAACAGAGCCAGGTGGTATTATTACCTACAGACAGTTGCTGGCTGATGCTGGCTATTTGTTTCCCAGTTCTGCTCTCTTGTTTTGCCATTCCTCAAATACTATGGAAGGTTGGCAATTACAAAACAGACAAAAGTCTTGCAGTCAGCTGCAATCTACACACTGTGCTGTGTGTGGAAACCTACTTCATGAACTGCAGTTCCATCGGAAGTCCTTTATCACAGGACCTAAAAGTGTGATGGTGGCTGTGGCTAAGAACAACTCTTTCCTGAAGTGTGAAAGGTAATTACTGACTTCCTCTGGTCTGTTTTGTGGTCAGCACGTTGTAGTTGAAGTCTGCTGGATATTTTTTTTTCTCACCTCCATACTGAAGAAAGGGCAGATTTGTTTCATCTCAATAGGAGGAAAATGTTGTGGCACTGTTTAACCTGCAGCAAAAGATGTGATCTTATTGGACCAAAATGTGTTTTTCCAGGGAAGAAAAAAAAAACCCTTTCTGACTAACATCACATTAAAGCTTTGATCCAGGTTTAGTACGGTAGCTTTGAAGCTCCCACTAATTTTAATGGTGTCAGGATTTCACCTTCTCATCACAGACTGACTTTCCAACTTTTATTCAAAACTGAGTATTGATTGCTGTGTGGGATTGAGCTTGAGACTATGGACAAGAATGAATTGGGTTGAGTTTCCCCAAGCAGGCATGCTGTAGAACTCACCCAATAAGAAAATAGCATTCTGCATCCACCTAGTACCACAGGAGGAGGAGCTGGCAATGGCCAGGCTTGTGTTTTGTCACCGTGTCTTTTTCTGTGATTGTTGTAAACAAGAGGTACCTTAGCACAACCCCAAGGGAAGCGGGGCAGCAGATATGATTTCCCCTTATCTCCTTATCTATCTTCCATTGGAAGGTATTTGGGTGCCTTCCATTTTGGGAGGGGGAAGTGTTGGGTTCCACCTACACCAATGCTTGCTGAGTGTTTCTCTGCCACGGTGCTCTGTCTGCACCTCTGCTATGGCCGCCAGCTGTCTGTTTAATCCAGTCCTGCAAGTGGAGTTAATGAGACATTCCTCCTTAACTAACCTGGTGCGATTAAAGCTTCAGATCTTTGCACCTCAACAGCTGTGTGTTGTCACTGAGATAAATATTTTAACTGGTCTGGCAATTCCCTAGCTGCCCTCAGTAAGTGGTTGAAGGAGTGGCTTTCATTTCCCCATTTATTAAAGTGAAATTCAAGTTCTGACAAAACAACCCTCCAGAAAAGACCTGTGAAGGAAAAACAGGGGTGGGAGTGGGGTTGGTTGTCTGCAGGGCTTTTCTCAACCAGGGCACCCTGTGCCCACAACCAGCTGCTCAGGTGCAAATCTCGCTGTGCCTTCAGTGGCAGCTAATGGGAGAGTTTTGGTTTGTCACCAATATTAGGAGAAAAATTCCTTTGGTGTTCCTGATGCTGTACAACTAAAGGCTGTTCATATGACTTGCCTTTCAAAATGGCTTTTTTTAATGTGGCAGACATCGTTAAATACTTTCCAGAGCAATCTCACAAAGGAAAGATGAACAAATCAGGCAAGATATTGGTATTTACATACGTTCATCATGATGATCCTTGACGTTGGGTTTGTTTGTTTTTAGCAGGGATTCTCTTTAAGTACAAATATTCTTTGATGATGCCATCTAAGTCACTTGGGGTTGGGGGATGCTGTGCACATGCTTTTTGAGTTTAGCAGCTAATATCTTTACTGACACTCTTTTGCTGGGGTTCTTCATGCATCTCCTTCCCTCATGTGGTGTTTTATTAGGAAACTGCTCACAGGGAATCTGCTCAGAACACAGGGCAGCTCCAAAGGTGGCAGCAATAACCCATCCCAGGCAGGACAATGCAATACGCTGTATTGTACAGCATCAGGAGGTAACAGATCGGCAGAGCACAGGAGATCTCCAGGCTTTCATCTGCATAATAAACTTCCTTGCCTGAATACAAAAGTAGGTCGTTGGTACAGACCAAGGCTCTTTCAAAGGAGCTGTTTGTTTCGTGGCTGCAATCTGCACTGCTGGGAGTTCACAGGGAGGAAAAAAAGCTGAATCAGGTCTTAAGTAGAATGGGCTCTGTTGAAGGATGTTGCAGTACAGCAGTGGGCAACTTTGGCATCACTGCTGGGAAGAAGGTCATCTACTAATTGCGTTTATCCCCCTATGACTAATTGAAGCAGATGACCAAAAAAAAACCTGTTTTCTTCTCTGCATTTAGTCAATAGTGCCTTACAATTTCAGTTCCTTTCGTGGGCATCTGCAGTAGTTTAAACACTGACACGTATTCTGTCACTTGTTAGGCAAAAAAAGGTCAGTAAAAGGAGCTTTTGTCACTAAACCAAATCTTCACTCTTTCCTGTGATTTCACAGAAGAAAACTAAATATTCCTGGCTTTGGCAGTTGGCTATCATTTCACAAGGTACTTCTCAGCAGTCCAGTTTTTTGGCTTTTTTTTTTTTTTTTTTCTTCCCTGATAAAATGAAGCCAGTTTTCCTTTCTGACCAGCATTCATAGAAAGGGAACCCAAAATCCCTGCTTCACCTGTGCTTCAGCTGGGATTCGGCAGCCAGGTGTGGAAAAAGGAGAGGTCAGATGAAACCAACACTGCCTTATTCTTTGAATACTGTAACCTAGAGCTGTCTCTCCCAGTTGTGGATGGGCATCCTACAGACCAGCATGAAGGCTTGATCTAAAAAACTGCTGCACAGCACAAAATCCTTATTTTTTTAAAGAGTTATTGCCATAACAGAGCCTTGAGTGACTCACGAGGATGACAAAAGGTGAAGAATAAAGCAGACCAGATACTCTGAAATTAAGATAATTCCCCCCCCTTGTTTACAGTACAAAAATTTTATTTTTTTTTGTTAGGATAATTTAAAGTTTAAAACGGAAGTAGACATATTCATTTTACAAACAAGATATTCTTCCATAAGTAGGACCATTAAAAACAGTAAACAAAACAAAAAAATGCTATCTTTACAAAAGCTCTGTGCATAGCAACTTCATACTGAGTGTAACTGACAAAGCAAAAAAAAAAAAACAAAAAAACAAACAAACCAAACCAAAAAAATCAACCAGCCAACCCCAAACAAACCCCAAAACTATACAGTAGGGAGAAACGAGGCCTTAATTTACAGAAGGAGAAATTGGTCTTTAAAAAACCATGCATATTGGAAGTGTGCAAAGAAATAGGGAGAGTAAGATGCTATACCAAGATAAATAATGAAATAAAATGTACTCTTTCAAAGTTATGATAGGATCCGTAATTACCTATCGCAACACTTTCATCTTTCTAGTGGCAAAAAGGAAAGTCATATGGGAATATTAAACAGCAATAACTAAAAGAGGACAGATTTGCTTATTACACTGGAAAAAATCCTTACATATATATCTCTTTTTACATTTCCTTTTCCTTTTTGCTGGGTGTTTTGCCACTGCCAATGTCCTCCATTTGCGCTCAAGGATTTTTTTGATTGTATTTATTTACACACCTTTTCTCTTTGTAAAGCTACTGATAACTTCTACGCTCGTTTCAATACAAGGATTTACATGCGTGAGCAAAATTTGTGTTGTAAATCATTCGTATGTTGACTTCTTTCGTTCTTTTGGCTCAAATCAAACCCCGTTAAATTATGTCTCAGGCAGCCAGACTTGGTTCTTGTCCCATAGAGAGCCCTGGAGGTGCCTTCCTGGGGAGGTTTTCTTTTTTACTGGGCTCACAGCTCCCCCAGTTGTGGGACTGAATGGGACTAATGAAAGTAACTGAGATGTGAAAGGAACGTGTTTGTTAAAAATGTGAGGAATCAAGGTAGCAAGGTGCTGCCTTTCAGCCTGTGTTCTAGAAGTTTGTATCTGGAGTGTTTCCTGGGCATGGAATTTTGAGTATCATTGGGATAAAATCAGAAAGTAGCCTGAAGAGAAAGGGAGACTGGGGAAAAAAATGCAATACTTCTATGCATTGGAGCTGCTGGAAAATTTTTTAGTACATCAGAGTGGGGGGAACAGAGATGGTCTATTGGAAACAAGTCTGGTAAGACTCATTCTTTTGTATTTCAGGAGTTCTTGGCTTCAATGCTGGTTGTGTTGCTGACCTCCAGTGGTTGCTCCTTCCTTGATGGCACGAAGGACATGCACAGAACCTGCAGTGTCAATGAACTTGCAACCACGATAAACGGTGAGTTATTTTCTTTCATCTTTTCTGGAATGAGACACTTTCTTAGTGTCCTGGCTGTAAGACTCTGACTAACTGCATCTGTGCTTCTTAAAAGCACATTATTCCCGGCAAATTTCTTTGTAAAGCTGCTTTAAATTGCTACTTTTTCTGATAAATTGGGCCACGAGTTTTAGAAGACAGTAACCTCTCTCTTCCCTTTCTAAAATATGACATGAGAAGCCCTCCTGAAATATCACAGCAGTCAGGAGCAGCACAGAGCTGCTTCCCAATAGGAGGATCACCATCAGGAACCATAGGAATAGCTCAATTCATTGTCTTTGCAGTCCACTGGCTTCCCTGCTGTGCTGCATTACTGTTTAGAAACACATCCTGCTAACATGTCTGTATACCAAATACATTTCTCAGAAGGTGAACTGTATGCTTCACCAAATTAAGCTTCGAGGAGGCCCCGTTTTTAGCAGTTTGAACCAGAAGTGCAGTCCCAAGAAGTCAGCTTCCCTGCACCAGGCTATTTACAGGAATGATTTTACACGTTTGCAGAATGCAGTCCTGTGCCAAAACCTGTCTGTAAGGTGGGAGCCTATGACAATCATACCACGCAACACCGAGCTTCAGGCACTGATCGCTGCAGCTGGCTCTGAACCACAGAGACCTTCTAATCTATTACTAATCCAAATTTGCTCCAAATGGCCTCAGCCATTGCTGTCCCAGCTGTCCAGTTCAGGATGGACTCAAGATGGAGAACATCATCTACCATAAATTGTTGAATCACAAGAATACTATTTAACGTATTGGTAAAAATACTGGGCATTGGACAAGTAGTTTTAGGGACCATATATTAAGGATTTATTTATCAGCAGAAAGATACTATCATAGGAACAACTATTCATGCAGCTGTGAATGGTGTTTTAGTAGGGAGTAAATAGTGTAGCTGACTTTTATTTTCCTCAAAAAAATGGCTTTCCAACAAAATCAATTTCTTTTTAGTGGTCTCTGCTTTATCAGATAAGTTGTGATTGCTTTCCTTACATTCTCACCTTCCAACTTCAGGAAGGGAGAAGCAAAGGAGAACTAAATGTCAGTTTTAGGCCAAAACGCAGAAAAAAATCACACTGGATGCTTCTACAAACTTCAGTGTATAAATGGAAAATACTTACCGCTTGGAATGACTCGAGATAAAAGTGCGTAAGTTATTCAAAAACGTATCTTCCCTTTACAAATGCGCCCTTAACACGAAGTATGACTGAATGCAAGGTGTTCCAACTGCACAGAAGAACAATGTTTGAGAGAGCTCTTTCTCTCCCCAGTTCATACACCGAGTGTATAAAGTAAACTCAGTACCTCATGAAGACTCCAAATGGTTCAAATCCCTACGTGTGCCACTCATTTGCCAATGGGGTCGTTGAAACTTACCAGTTCATCTTAGTACCTGAATGCCTTAATTGAAACAAAACACAGCAGGGGGGGAAGAGGAGGAGGATGAAAATTTGTACATGAATCAGTGTTCTGTATATCATCATGTGTTTATCAGTTTCTGATGATTTTGTTAATTGATCAGAAAGAATCCTATGATATCCTTGCACATGGATTCACTAAGAGGGAAGAAGTGAGGAGCGACCGCAGCAGTAATAATATATCTTGAACTTGTCACTACATTTTTGCATCATTTTTCTTCATTGTACAACTGGAGGAAAAAATCCAAAAAAGGTTTAATTTCTACCTCTACATACAATAAGTTACAAGTTTATTTATTTAAATAATTGTAAAACATCTTACATTTTTAAAGAGGTTAAACTATAAGCAAATACACACATACACCAAAGTTCCATCACTCGTGTCAGTTTGTCCTAGAAATTCTTTCATGCTGGTACCCTGTTTTGTTGATTTTTTTTTTTTTTTTTAATTATTTTTTTTATTTTTTCCCTGCATAAACTAA
This sequence comes from Centrocercus urophasianus, assembly GCF_019232065.1. Taxonomy (NCBI): domain Eukaryota; kingdom Metazoa; phylum Chordata; class Aves; order Galliformes; family Phasianidae; genus Centrocercus; species Centrocercus urophasianus. Next base: position 664,758 of record NW_024885177.1, on the reverse strand, counting down.
ATTGATATCTGAAAGGCTCCATATAAAATAGAAACTTCAACTTTTTTCCCCTACAAAGTAAAACAAATTGTATCCAAAATATCAAGCTTGAATCATTTTTGCCAATTTCTTTTTCCTTTTAATATTTTACAAATCTTAGGAAGGTTTCGTGTCTTTCAAGACTTTGCATTTCTGATCCCATTCTGCCAACTGTTGTTTGTCCTCTGGCTCATGGCTGATTCTTCGTTCGCAGTGTTCTAGGAGTTGACGTGGTTGTGTCAGAAATATCAAACAGGTAAAAGATGCAGCCTTCTGTCTTGTCCAATCCATAAAAAATGTTCCTTTTATTTCCTGGGCCTGGCTTTCCCCCCAAAAAGAGCTTGTAGTGCTATTTATTTTTTTTTTCTTTTTAGTGGTCCATCACAATAAGTAGTTTTGTGCTGTAAAAGAAAAATGAAAAAAAAAGAGGAAAAAAGGGAAGAGGGAGAGGAGCAAAGCTGCCTCTTCCTTACATCGGGGGAACGACAAGACCAGTCATGGCTGAAAAAGAAAATTGACAAAGATGAAATGCTGGCATATTTTTATGGAGAAAAGTTTATTTGAGCCCTTCACCCTTCTGTGTGCAGTCACAGAATTGCAGCAGTGCATCTATTTGCAGGTTAAATGATGGTATTAAAAGACCTTCAGTGTCTCGGAATGTTTTTATGCTTGATTTGTGCTTTAGTGAGAAGAGCCAACAGTGCAAGCCTGACAGCAGCCACAGAAAATGAACAACATGCCACTTCATTGTGGGTTCCACAGGGCCAGGCCCATCGTGGCTTTTAAGTCAATAAAGGAGAGAACTTAATCTATTGAAGCTAATTGAAGCTCTAGTGCGTGAACTTTCAGAAATGCCTAATAATTTTTGGTGCACATGTCCTAAGACTTCTTGCAAATGGACACTGAAATTTTTGGGACAGTTCCTAGCAGATTTCTCATGCTTTCTCAAGTTGAGCACTCAAAATCATTCTTGAACTGTCAGGACCAAGCGGGGTCCTTGTTTCTCACTCAACCTGCTAATTTGCTTGCAAGAAAAGGTAATGGTGTGAGTGAGGAAGGATAATGTGAAAGCAAACGTGAATTTACCCAGGAACCACTTATGGGACCTCGCCATAGAACTGTGAGTGCTGATTCATTGGAGAATGACCAGAGCTGAGCTTTACTAATTCAGTTTCAGTGGAAATAATGGACCAGCCTCTCTTTCTCGCTTGGTTTACCCCATATGTCTGAATCACTGTAGTCTTACCTGGCACGTTCCCAGAACACCGGGCTTATGTAAATTATTTATTAGTCACTCTCACTGCCTTTAATTGCAGTTATATTCTTCATAACTGACAACGGCAACATTTGAAGCTGCCTGGAACTGGTGCTGTTCCCAAAGGTTTTGAGGGGTAAGTTAAGTTTATATGTATTTATATAACAAATGAGTGAGTCATATTTTCAAAGGGGCCTCAGCGTAGTGCAAGGTCCTAATCCTGTGAAGATTTACGTTCATTGAAATTTGTGGGATTATTCATGTGTTTAAAGCCCTGTCCTCCGAGAATTAATTTCACCCTTATGTTCACAGTGTTTAAAAAAAAATGCTCAGGGCAAGATCCTCAGCTAACATGACTCTTTTATTGGAGCTCTGTTGATTTTAAACAACTGTGGACATGGTCTGTGATTTAATACAATAGGAAAACAAATATTTTCATATTTTCTATGTGACTAGGGCTAAAATTTCCTGCCAATTTTGACAGCTGAAAAAGAAAGTGAAACTGAACAATCCTGAGTCAAGTATCTGCTGTTCTTAATGGCATTTGTTAGTGTGTTTCAAATGGAGATCTTTTTCAAACAGGCAATTGATATAACCCTAAATGAGGAAGGTAAATATTTGCATGCCTACTGAGGGTCAAGGGGGAAAAGAGTGCATCTGAAGAAAAGAGGCCTTCTGGTCACGTGAGGGGCTGCTCCTCTCTTCTTCCTGACTCCCCCAAACTGGAAAATGACTTTAATTTCCTGGAGGGCTGGGACACTGAAGAGTTACCCACTGACCTGCCTTTCTACCCTCCAGAAAACTGGATTTAATCCTTGGGTTGACGCCTTTGCCTGGATTCTGCAGTGCTGGGGGAAGAGGCACGCGCTCCCTCGGCTGCTCACCGCCATCCACAGGTTTCCCGGCGGAGCAATCTATGTGAGCACTTCCTAATCTGCTTCAGGCAAAATCATCCAAGTTAGCTCAAAGAATTTAAGTTGTTTGTCTGAAGTATCCTGGCTGGGTCTTTTGCCTGAAGCAAAGAAAGCAAGGCTTCCACAGACTGCGCCTGGCCAGTCCTCTGTTTGGATGACTCTGCAGAGAAGCAGCAGTCCCTGTTACAGCTAACATGGTTTAATTTGAGACATCCATAGTCTGCTGTCAGTGTGGTTTAAACTCTGTTCCTAAGGGGGAGAGGCCACACTGGCGTAGGAGCCACTTCTGATACTACTCTTATCAATGTTATTGTCCTTCTTTTAATCAAGTTAAATTTCCAGCAGATCAAAACAAGGATTAAATCTGAGTTTCTTCCAGGAGCCTTCAAAAATATTTTAGCAATGCTTGCAGAGGTAGCATTTTGTAAAGCCCCTTACAGTGAGGGAGGAGCACATTTTCACGGCGTAATTAAAGAGATGACGTTTAGGTCCAGCAGTCCTGGACTCAGACTGCTGCCAGCAACAACAGAATTGCCATCTGCAACCCACTGTGTTATTACCTCTGGGGCTCTGATCTCTCTTTTGCCACCTTTTCCCCTGAGCAAGTCTCTCTATCCTCTCCTTTCGCCCCCCTCAGAAAGTTTGTTTGTCATTGCAGGCTGTAAATGCTCCGGAGTGGCGAGAAGCCCTTGGAAGCTGTTAGGATGGAATCTGCCCGTGGAGAAATCGAGGTGGAACTGTAAGATAATAAGGACAGGCAATGAGCTTTATTGCTGCCCTGGTGTTTCATCTGAATGTTGCAGCTTCACCTCTTTCTGCAACAAAAAAGGAGGTTGAGGACTGTTGTTTGGGATTCTCACCTGTTCTTCCCCAGCTCACACTAATGCCTTTGCTCTGTGGTTCTCTCTTTCTGCCTACCCTTATCTGTCCATTTCCACCCCACCTCCACTCCCCTTTGGGGCTGCACTGTCAAAAGCCTATTCCCAGCCTGTATCGCTTTTTATTGAATGTTTGTGAGGTTTGGATTAAGGTCTTACACTGCTAGCAAAGCTGTAATTATTTTTGCCTGTATTACTATATATTGAATCGATGTAACTTTTCAATAAAGGTGGTTCAATGCAGGACACTCCCTGATGAGTTGGGAATATAGAAACCACAGTCATTATCCCAGAGGGTGGGTTTTTTTTTTTTTTTCTTGGAGGGAAATGGAAAAAGAATTAGAGATGAGCCTTATTGTATTAACCTTGACAGCTTGCAATTATCAACTGAAACACTTGATTAAAATTGTCACAAGGTTGGACAATTTTTTTATAAATAAATAATCAAACACGGATAGTACCCAGATGCTATGGTGATAGGCACCTTTAATGGCTGTAATTAATAATGATCATAAGCCTAGTGTACACGAGTGGCTCCTGGAAATGCCATCTTGCTCTGCAGTGCAAAGAACTCTGCAGTTCACACAATCATTTGGTAAGAACTGGGGATGGGCTCTGCACTGCTTATGCATTCTATAGCTAGCATAGGTGCTTTGGTGGCTAAATTATGACTTGTTTTACAAACCCCACTTTCTAAAGAAGGGTGTTGAGCATTTTCAGCCACTGTGTCTTCCTCTCTCCTTTGGTTGTATGACTCTTTGTTTTCCTCTTTTGCCACAGTTTCCAGTGAACTGCAATCTTACAGTTCTACAGCTCTCCACAGAAGTGAACAATGTGCTGCAGTGATGCAATTTGAGCATCTTAAATGAATGCTGCTATCCTGCAAGGTCAGAAATACCTCTGTGCATGAGATGTTCTGCACACGAAGAGGTAGGTTTGTAATTGCAAAAGCCACCAAGCTGTTGGTACCAGATGCAGCTGGTAAGTGCAAGCTTTACCCTATTGCTATCTTTGCTTCCCATCGTGGCTACCACTAGAAAATGCATAGTTTCACTTTTAATATTAAGACTGGGGAACTGTTTGAAAAACAATGCACTGTTTTACAAATGAGCAATCAGCTCGGTGTTTTCCTCCAGAAATCCTACCTGTACATTGTGACATATAATGAGCTCCTATAATTAACATCCCATCAAGTGAAGGATAAGCAAATAATAGGATTTTTGTTTAGCTAACTTCTAAGAAGAAGTTTGAAATATCTTTTACGACTTTCTTTATTTTGAAACAGTTTGTGCCCCATACGTCTCTGCCAATAAACTGCAGAGAAAAATGTACTTCATCCTTATACATCAAATTTAATCAAATGACACATATATAGTTTTCTTACATATTGACATCATGAATATATCATTTACGCTCTGTAAGGTACTTAAAGCACTGTCTAGGCTCTGGAGTCACTCTGACTTGGCAGAGTATCACTGGAGGTTCCCAGCAAGGAAATGCCCACTTTTATTTTCACCTGGTTATGGCTGTTAAGGGTTGGTTTGAAGTGCTGTGTTGTAAGTGCTGACTGGAGCTAAGATTCCAGCTGGCAGGTCAGGCACTGCACTGGTAGCAATCAGGAACAGTGTTTTGGAAATGTGAGCCAGTCGTTCCACCTGAATCCCACCCTCTACAAACTTCTGAGCAACTGTTCTCTCATGACCTGTTTGTACAAATGTTCAGTGCAAGAGTCCCTCGTGTTAACACCTCTGACTTTGTCAAGACAAGATACGAATAATTACAGCCTTCAACTCAAATACCTCTATTTCCTTAGGAAATAGTACAGATGTCCCCCTTGCTAAATTGAGACTGTTCCTATGGGTATCAGACTTCAATACTTTTTGGGTTGGCTAGGATCCTGATGGTTAATGGAACATCTGACCTTCTGGGGCTTGCCTGCTATTCCTTGTAACTGAGCTTGCATTTTCATGTTGAGATGTGCTGAGCTGGCCAAAGGTAATCTGGGCAGTCAGCGGTCCATGCTGTTCCAGCAGTTTCCAATTTGCTTACTTTTCCCCATCAGCTGTCCTCCATCTGAGATGAGTTGATTAGGCATTTGTGTACTAATCATGCCGTGTTGCATCATGTCACATTATATCTTCCCAATGCCTTCTTTAAACTCCCTTGACATCTGACGTGAATGGAGAATACAATTGTTCTGATCAGGATCACCTGCTCTCAATTTGGGTAACATATAGAACTGAGTGGCATCCAGTATGGATTGCTGCTTGTTCTCTACCTGTCGTGTCCTATAACAGTGTAGGAATGTATAGCAGATGGCAGGTGGAAGAGGTAAGCAAGAACACGTGGCACAGGATGGGGTTATCAGAGGGCATTCCACAGGTCTTAGCTGAGTTGTGCAGCCCCAAGCTGAAAGCCAGCAGATAGGCACATCTCGTGCTTAGCTCATAGTTTTGATTCACAGTGTGTTTTCCTGTTATTTCCAGCACAAGATTGTCCCTCAAAAAAACATCTTTGCATCTCTTAAATGGCCAGGAATAATGAGAGTGCTAATCTGAGGATTAAGCTCATAAGGCTTCTGTTTAGACTAGTTTTTATCCAGGCTTAAACACTGCTGTAGTTAACGTACACAGAAGCTACATTCAAGACTTCTGTTGCTGCTTGTAAGCAGAGTGGCCCTGGGGGCCAGGTAGTATTTTTGATGCTATCACTGCAACAGGATGTGATAAGTAGGATGGAGGCTGTATCACTAGGAGACTTTTTGCCTTTCAACAATAGATGCAGGCAAAGTACAACACTGGAGATGTTACAACAGAGCTTAAAAAAATCCCAGCTGGAAAGATGCTTTTGCTGTATTATGGGTAGGGAAACTGGGAGGTGATGTCAAAACCACTGCATGATGTGCTTTCAGTTGGAGCCTGAATATACTTACAGCTTGTTCTGTGCTTTTGCTGATGCCCATGTTAAACTAAAATTTATATATATATATATATATTAACAGCATGCCTGTTCTTAGCTTATATATTACATGGCAATGGCACAGCAAAAGGAGATTAACAGTGTCCCATTACTGCAGCACAGTAAGTCTATTCAGGAGGCCTGTTTGGGACCCTCCTGTTGACTTTCTGGCCACATCTGTCTGTCAACACTGTGGGAATATTAATTTGGATATCAGGCTGTGTGTAGCTGGACCCTATCCAAATCATGCGCTCCTCAGCATCAATTTAAGCAGTTCAGTTGGAAAAAAAATTTTCCATCTCTGGCTGAAATAGTTAAATAGCTACGAAAACCTGACATAGCGAACCTGGGGCAGAGTGGTCTGTGAATCAGCTGCTGTCTTTGCTGCGAGTCACAGCTGTGGTTTGCTGCTGCAGTCTGACTGACAAATCTCACTGTGCAGGTCCTGTATCTGCTGAAGTCACTTGTGGCTTTATTACTGCTGTTATGTATTGCAGTGCTGAAGTACAAGATTTCCCACAGTGAAGGAGACACAGTGGACTTCTATCGGTGAAAAATGCAAAGATGTGAGTGCTGGGTTTTTAGTTCTAAGATTTTATGTTCTATTGAAGTTCCATTACTAGAATCTCTTATTTCCAATTAATAGATTGAATAAAACACATCGTAAACACTAAATGGCATTAATAGCACAAAATGAGCTCTGTTACTTCACTTGTTTACAAAAGGGATTAAAGAAAAATTAAAAAAAAAACTCTTGCTAAGCTGCATCTGAAGCAGATGGGACGGACACAGTAAGTCAAGGGGCAGTGTTAACTAAAGTTCATAACTAGTCGGTGTGGTTTTTGTTACCCAGTCTTTTCCTTTCTCCCAGGAAGTGTCTTGACAATGATTTTTCCCTAAACTGATCTGCAGTTAGCTCTGCCTTTGGTAACTTCTTAAAATAAACCTTCTAGCCTGGTGGGTACACAAGTTTGAATTTAAATCCAATTTAAATCTACTCTGAACACAAAGCTGCTGTTGAGTGATTTCTCTTTAGATTACGTCCGACTGCTTCAAGCTATAGAACCAAACTACTCCTGAGCTTGATAGGCCTTCCTAGTTTGATGTTCAAACCTGTTTACAATCACGTGGCCTTGGAACAGTTTCCCAAAACAGCTAAAATCTCACCATGGGTTTATACATATTAAAATACAGTGAAATCAGTATGGTCCAACATTAGCTGATAGAACTCAAAAAAAAAAAAAAAAAAAACAACACAAAGGTAACTGCAGACCAGGTAGTGATGATAACTCTTCAGAGTCCATGATCATACCCGACACAAAGATAAATTTGCCTGTAAACAGTTTAGATAAATAGCCCCAGCTGTTGGGTCAACAAAGCTTTCTTTACGTACAAATCTGTGCACAAAAATTGCTTCAAATACTCCTTCCCTTCTCCTTTAAACAGAGTAGGAAAGAAATTGTGTTCCCTGTCAACATGTTGCCTGTGCATTTACATGGATGGGGCAATGTGTTTCTTTAATGGGGAGGAGATGATCTTAAAGAGGCATGAAGTTTCAGGTAATTGCAGCAGGGGAAGAAGCTGTTTCACATATATAGCAGAATTCTGCATGCTAGCTTTTAAAAATGTAATTATTTTTGTTCAACACACCTAAAATTTCCTTATTATATAAAATAATCACAACTTATGTAGGTCCCTGTGGCCTGGCTAAGGATTTATAATGCACCCAAATCAACAGGTGCGGTTTGTAGGACTCATTTTTAGAATTACCACAGGCTCTTGGCATGGCTGAGTTCCCAGATTTGTTCTTTTTCTATGATATCTCTAGTGGAGTCTGAAGGAGCCAGATGACTTCTAAGGCCCTATAAAAGCTTTCTTTTATGGAGACTTGGAGTGTATTTACGTGCTGCACAACCCCCCCTCCCCTCCCACAGCCTATTAAAGCAAAGAATTTAATACAGGTTTCCATTCTTATCTTAATACTCACATTTGTTTTGCAGATCACCTTTAAAAAGGCTGTAAATGTACTATAGGGCTTAATTCCCTGCATGAGCCTAAACCTTGCAGCAGGTTTCAAGACATTGGCCATTGTGTGCAGAGCTGTCTATTAACTCTGCAGGGCAGACATTTGTTTTACTAGTCCCTGCAGCTTAAGGAGAAGCCATTCCTCGCAAAAGAGCTGGTATTTAAAAGAAGCATGGGTGAAATCCTTGTTGGTATAAATGAGTATCTGTCCCTCATTGCTTTAACGTGAAAAAGACAAAACATGGAGCAATGCTTTAATCCAGCTGAGTTGGGTCAGACTTTCACTATAGAGTCCTCTAATGGTGTAATGGTCTTTCAGGTGGTTATTGTATTGGCTACAGGTGAACACAGTGTGCTTGGTATATGCCAGCTGAATGTGAATTGTGCATTTCTTACCTCTAAACCCATTTCCATTGCCACTGGAGCAGGCAGGAGAAGGAGACCCTTGGGGTCTGATGACGGGAGCAAAGGCACTCTTCTGTTTGACAGCAGGAAAGACGGAAGAGGAGAATGGAAGGATGGAAGAAGTGCTGGAGGAGCCAACTGTTGGACTTGAAGACATTACTGTAAGAGAAGAAAAAGTTATTCCTCATCAGAGATGCAGTAAGACATGTTTCGTGTTGCTTTATATGTCTGTCCTGTTGGCTTGGCTGAGGTAAGTCTAAAGTAGAAGGGTAGTCAGTTATATTGAACAGCTAGGTCAAAGAAAATATGTCTAATTAGCCCAAACTGTAAGAAGAATTAACCAATATTTCTTGTGTTTTCAAATGAATCCCCAAATCTCCTTTAAGTATTAGTTAGAAAGAATAACAATATGCTGCAGACTTGGTCCTTTCCTCAATGAAGTCCTACAGAGGGAAATCAAGTCATGGAAGGAAGAGTGACTTGCCTGTGGTCACCCTCGTAACTGGAAGTGCAATAATACTTACTTCATCAAAGTGAAAATAATTCAGAGTTCAGCTCTGTTATTGCTAATGTAGTACAAAAGTCATTTCAGAATGTCTTTTACTAAGGATATTCAATTCACAGGCAGGGTTCAGTATTCCTCTGTTATTCTTGAAAGAGGGGAATGTTTGTAGATATACTAGAACACAAATTCTAAGCCTCTTACAGAATTTTCACTGAATCTCAAGAACTTTTCTTGGAAAATGTTGCTCTGTTACTTGATGCAGTAAATGAAATTAAGCAGGGCCAGGCACAAACCTAGAAGCAAAGCACTTACTTCCATAAGGGGATCCTGTTGGAGAGCCGTTAATGAAACCGGGGGAGCCTGGAACACCCAGGTTTGACATGGGGACGTTGCTGTAGCCGTTCATGCTGTTGCTGGAAGTGCTGTAATTGGACTGTTGAGGTGTGGAACTGGATGAGTAACCGCGGGGTGAGATGCTGCTTGTGTTACGAATGTAACCTATAAATAAAACATATTTCATGGAATGCCAAGGAATTTAGCTTAAAACTTTCTCTTTAATAAAAAAAAACAAAACAACCCTGGCTCACAGTTAAATTATTAATTTAAATCCAGCTTAAATGAAACAGCCAAGTAAGTGTAATTAAACTGTGCTCTTTCCCCCCTCAAAGTAAGTAAATAAAAGCCATTTGTTGCCTTTCATGTTTGGTTGCAAAACGTTTGTGGTATTTTTCTTAGCCTTCTTTTCCTCCAGAAAGAGATTTGAAGAATACTACAACTATCATCATTAAAGTACCAGTCTATTGTTACAGCTGTAAAAGGGTTTTTCCACTGAAAAGACTTCATTAGAAGGGTGTGATCCAATACTCTCAACTACACCTACTACAACAGGTCACACAGATAGGCATCCAGATGGGTCTTCAGTACCTCCATCGAAGGAGGCTCGAGTTGAGACACTACTGTTGAAATAACTGAGATTCAATTTCTCACTGTGTGAATTAACACTGTACCGCTTGCACTGCTCACCTTGGTTGTTTCCCTGTGTTGACTCTGAGATGCTGACCCCCAGCTGGCTGCCGTAGGAGTTAATGCCCATCATGCTGCTGTGCGCCGGGGAGCTCGACAGCGCAGGGATCTGCGCGGGATTCCGCGGTACGCTGTAGAGAGCTTCTGCGATGTCTGCAGCTCGTTTCAGAATGATGTCCTGCAGAACGAAGGGCACAACTTCAGCAAAGTGCTGGCAGAAAAGTGCTGGAGTTTGTTACAAAAATCTCAAGGCATCCCACTACCCTGCCCAGAGTCGTTACTCTGACCTGGTTGTTATGCGGCGTTCCGTACAGTGCTTCAACTAGGTCAGCAGCTCGTTTCAACAGCATTTCCTACGGAAGGACCAGATAGAGAGACACGTAAAGCAGCTGGAAAGGACAGGAGTCCCGTGCAGGGGAAGCGGCGCGGTGCGGGCGCTGGACGGCAGCGGGCGGCGGCTGAGCGGCGCGCCGGGCCCGGAGCTCTCCAGCGTCCTGAAGGCGGTCGGCCATCTCCGATTTCCAACAGCAACTCGGCTCCCTGCTGGATTTCAGTACATCTTTTTGCATAGATACATCAGGCAAGAACGCAGAACCCGATCGCCTATCATCACGCAGCGATAGGTAGTAACAGTTAGTCTTCTACTGCACTGAAATACAGGAGTAAAGTCATTCATGAGGCTCTCGTAGCGCGAGGCACTGCATCAACAAGCTGTAATATTACAGACACAGTGCTTTCAACACGTACATGCTGCGGTTGTGGCTGCAGAAAGCTGACTTTCAAGTCATCTTTAATGAAAGATTCAGATTAGACCTCTACAGCAATTCCTTTATGCTTATCATATTTAGGTTCAGAGATTTGCCAGCATGGATAAAGACAAACAGAGTATCACAGAATTGTAGGGGTTGGAAGGGACCTCCAGAGATCGTTGAGTCCAACCCCCCTGCCAAAGCAGGTTCCCTACACCAGGTCACACAAGTAGGCATCCAGGCAGGTCTTGAACATCTCCAGAGAAGGAGACTCCACCACCTCCCTGGGCAGCCTGTTCCAGTGAATATATCCATATGAATATGAATTGCGAAGATATCTGCAGTCAACACACATTTTAGCAGTAAACGAGTTCATAGACAGTGCTTGAGTTCTAACAGGTAAAACTTACTGGTAGCTATAGAGCCAACATGATCAAATTGTTGTTTGGACCTACAACCAATTAGTGAACTTTTACTTATGTTCAGATATAACTGTCAGTTAAGGTACAATTTTCCATCTTCTTTATGAGTTATTTAAAAGTGAAAGAAAATACTTACTGGGTTTGGTTGGAATACTTAAAAATGTTTTTACCTTAGCTAATCTTTCAGGGTCCCCAGGATGTCTTGGGATGACTTTTTGCAGTCTTTGGAAACCGTAATCTATAGTAGGTTCATTTAAAGCTGAAAGGAAAACAGAAGATAATGTATTACATGATTATGTGTCTCAGGCAATACCAAACTTAAAGTCTTGCAAAGAAAGATGAGTTTCACAGCTTCTCCACTGCCACAATATCTAGCAAGTTATGGAAAAAAAAAACAAAAAAACAAAAAAAAAAAACAAAACAAAACAAAAAAAAAAACCTCAAAAATTCACATACGGTATTGATTATACAGTCAGAAATCAACAGTACCATATTTGGTCATCTAATAAACACATCACCCACCCTGCATACATTCTGCTATCACAAACTAGGGTGCAGCTATTCATTAGACACATTAAATTCTTTAATTGTATGTGGCTTTTATGCATACGTAACCACTTCACTGTAACGATGTTAATTTCCAGTGGCAAACCAAAAGATCCTTAGTACAAGCTGGTGGAGCCCTGATAGAATCGTTGATAATTTCATAAAACTTCAGACATGCTGATAATCTCTACTTTGACAATAATAATGTAGTTTCTGATTATTCAAAATTAAAATCTGTTTGAAATTAATATAGAAACCAACATCAGCTCTTCAGAATTCTGCACACTGGTAGGATCTGCCTCTAATATGTTAGGATTATTAGTGTTTAGTAATATATATATATAGATAGATAGAATTTCATTATACTTCAGAATGAGCATTGTAATGTAAATGACACATTCATGCAATCACATGCAAAGAATCTTGCTTAGAATTCCATGAACCATTTAACAAGTGATGCACATAACCCCTGTAGCAATATCCTCATTCAGTGCCGGCTTCTTTCACCTTTTGGTACAATTTCTCCTTCTTCCACAACTTTATTTATTTATCTATTTTTTAAAGAACTGGTGACATCAGCACAGCTGAAAAAATACCTGATTCCAAGAAATGCAGGTGGCATTTACTGACTCCTCTGAAATATTCTCAGCATCTTTCAGGATAACCGTTTCAAACACCGGGAGAATTAAACTATCAAGTGAGACAGACTATTATACGGATCCAAATTCTCTGTTTATCTGTTTCTATCTTTGGTATAACAACATGAAGGTAAAAGGTCATATTCCCCACCGAGATACATTTTATATTTACTTTTTATTAAATAATTATGGCATGGCATGAAGTTTAAATATTACAGGAGATAATCAAGTGGGAATTGTGAAGAGAAAACCCAGACCAGAGAATTTAGTCTTGGCTATACTTAGAATGTCTTTGCTCTCCACTGGGAGCCATTCTGGTTTGCTTAAGGAGTTTAATAATACACATTTCAACTGCCACAGAATCTACATCCCATTTGGGAAGAGGTTTTTTTGAGGGGGTGGGTTGTTTTTGTTGTTTTTTTTTTTTTGCCAATAATCCTGAGAATTATAGGCCAATTCTCTCACGAGCCTATACATCACTGTGTGCCATTTCTCTTCTTGATTACAAGTCTAATGAGTTATGTTGCATTTTTTAGATATAAGCAAGAGCAATGTAAAATATACAAGAAATATAACATATATCTATATATAGTTAACTAAAATTAGCTAACGGGAATATACAGCATTCTAATTCAGGAAAAAGAAATAGGCTGTTATTCAACAAACATTTTTCCAAAGTACTGACATGGATTTTTTAAAATTCTATTCAGACAAATAAATAGCAACAAATAAATTCTCAACAATGTTGAACTGTCTAAGAACTCAACCATTCACAGTTCATGCAGATATTATGCCTCTTGACACAAAAGGTTTTCTGTATGATCTGTAGTAAAAAAGATTACTGCTTATTTTACTCATTAATGAAACAAAACTATCTCTGTCATGAAATCCTGCAAAGAAACATGTGACATTTTTGGAAATAGATGGTACCTTTTCAACTGAAGCTGCAACAGGAGAGGTGAGATGTAGACTCCACCAGCAAGCTTAAACAGCTTCACCACAATACCACCTCCACCGAGAAAAGAACTATTGGATCAGCAGTGATTTATCTATGTGTTACATAGACTGTATGTCAAAGTTATATCCAAATGCTTTTTGGTTCCTGGTAGAGACCACAAAGAGATAGGTATCCAAAGTGAAGCCCTCCAGAAAACTGACTGAGGCATAGCAAAATCTCTTTGACCGCTCACATATCCAATGTTTCAGGCACTAAGGGTCTCTTGAATTTCCCAGAAAGTAACTTAAAAAATTGTTCTTGACATGAGATAGCACGTGCACAAAAGAGCACTCATCTAGAAAATAAATATATTGTTGGTCAGTTTATAAACTGCACTCTAGCACAGTTGTTAGAATTATGTTATAGAATTGTCACAGTCAGCAGCAGGGAAAGGTCTGAATGCCCCACAGCCTGCCTGGCAATTTATGACAAGACCCAAACAGAGTACAGCATAATGCTGCCTCTTTTATATCATTATTTATCCTAGATAAACCATGCTTCCATTTTAAATACAAGTCTCCAGTTACTATGGCCCACTGGAATATGATGCCATGACACCTGTCTGCATTTGCACAACCTGAAACAACAGCTCAGTCCCATTCATCTCAACAGGGACTAACTCAGATACCCAACGATAACAGTGCTGACATTTAAAGTATTAATTATTTCACCACACATCAAAGCACATAAGACTGGTGAAGGAGGAGGATGTTTTGAAGATCTGCACAATTTACCATGAGTGACAGCTCGCTCTGATATCACAGTGATGCCCTGGGAGATGCGTGTTGTCCCTCTCCGCCAGTCAAAAAAGGGCCTCAGTCAAAGCCCTTGGCAAAGTTCTGCAGCTTGCCTATGCTTTACTCTACGACACAGAGCAAATGCCAACAAGCCCACTGTTTGCAAAGCATAAATGAGAAGAAAGAAGGTATGCATACTTCTAGACATATCTGGAGCATAGAAAACTGAGCAAGGGAACATATTTAATACTTAGCACATGACACCTAACCTTCAAGAGCTTAACATACAGAAAACAAAGCACAAAGTCTTGGACTCCAGCTTTGCACTGAGGACTACCATCACTCAAACCAACAGTAAAGAGATGCTTAGTATTCACCCTACAGAATAAAATATTTATCTTCACATTGCTGAGTACAGAAGATCTTTGCTTACAGTCAACAGCAATTCTGTGCATTGGGAATCATGTGCATCTGGTCAGTCTACTCGGAGGAGTACATTAGGACCTAGAGACCTAGAGTTGGAAGGATGCTACCAGAAGTACACACCTTGTGCTATATTTGCTGTTTCAGTAACAGCTTTCTCAAACACCACGCTCCCAACACAGCAATGTCTTCAACAGGCTGAAGGAGCCCATTTGCTCTGTGCAAGTGCTTACAGATCACATCAGTTGTGTTCGGGCCAAGTGAACTCACTCTTCCAATTTCTAGAACTCACTGTGTCCTTGTAAGCCTTGCTTTCCACAAGCAGATAACAAGAGCTTCTCAAATCTACTTACAAGCTTTAGTAAAACAGTACCTCCTATCCTTAGTACCTGGCACAGAAAGTGAAACACCACAGCCTGGGAGACCAACATATCCTACAGATTAGTTTATATTGCATTGCTCTGACAAGTTAACTCCAGGAGGATTTTTGCTCAGCAAGGAGAATTATGTTCAAAATCTCCCTGAAATACGCATTTCCAGGTTAGAAACTGTATGACAAAGTAAATGCAGAGCTGTGATCAAACTTAAGATATGAAAGCCTACGAGACATATCTGCAGCTGGCGTAAACTGAGGTAAGTGTTATTAAAGTCAATGGAGTTATAATGGCACTACTTAAAGGAGCAGAGAATGTGAATCTGTGTAGTATTACAGCAGAATATGAGGCTACTGCTGGATTAGCAGCAGGGAACAAATGTCCTGTTTTAAGAACAACTGATGATAGAGAAGTAATACAGAACACGGGGGTGTATGTGTAACCTGTATTCACACCAGTTTAAGGTTTATTTGGAGGATAAATATTTAATTATGGTGATTTAAAAACAGACTTATCACCCTTATTATACTAATTACGGATGTCAATTGGTTCAGCAGCTGCCACTGCCAGTAACAAGCCATTCCACTAGATTTTTGCCATACTCCAGGACATTGTTGGACACCCACAGAATCTTATTGGCTTCACCCTTAGAAGGGTTTTCCATCTGGCATCTGTAGGGAAAAGTCCACACATAACATTTTGGTGATGAGAGGAGTTTGATGGGTGAGATGCAGCACCCTGAATGATAGCACTTAAGAGAGGAAATGCTGACAGAACCATAACTACAGCAATGCCAGCACAGCACACTTTGCTAGGAGCCCATTATAAATACCCATTATAGGATGCATATGAGCTCCCATAACAGCTCTGCTGTGGCATTTAGATTTACCCTTGAAATTTATACCTGATTTTTATACTCATCTTTTTAACACTTTATCATTTTCTTCTTCAAACAACCTGTATTGTTACTATTAAAAAAAAAAAAAAAGACCAAGTATAATCGGGTCAAACATTAATATTTGATGGTATATTAAATATTGAGGGCACAAACAGAAACACACTTCACAATACTAAGATCACTGCTTTTCTGCTTCCACATTTTAGGAAAGTATTGGTGGCCTGGTGACAAAAAGATCTGCCTAGGACCTGGGAGATCTGTTCCCCTGTCTTCAGCTTTCCTGCACAACCACAGGCAGTGCTTAATCCTTCTTCTTCCCATGGCAGTTCCTCATGTACAGAAAGGAAGCACATGTCTGACGCAGCGAGGCCCTGATGAACCTTTCAAGGTCTGGTTTTCTATGAGTAATTATCATTGCTATACCTGCGATGTGCCTATAGCCAGCTGCTCAGTAGTTTTAAATGACTTGACCCTTCGCGCTTTCCATCTGAGGTTATCTCAGCACTTAATAATTATTAAGGACTTAATATGACATGACCCTGCTGGTAGTGGAGCTGCTCGTTGGTGCTGCTGTTATTAATTCTGACAGAAGTACATCTTCCCATGCTTTCACTTTGCAGAATTTCACACTCCTCAGTCTCCTGGGCTAGATATTAATGTCTCCACATTTCTTCAGCGTTTGCCAAGCGCAGGTTGGATGTAAAGGGGATATATTTAGAGGAGAAACTCCTGTTTATAGAGACAACCACAGTTCAAGAGAGAAGTGGTCTCATTTGCATCCCCAAGCTGCCCCATTCTCTGATGGTTTGTCAGATAGAAGCTGTGTGACAGCTGCATCGCAATATAAAGCACTAAGAGTAACATGAAAATAATAAGATCAATTCTCACAAGAAAATAGATTTTCACTGTGATGCACTGGACTACCTCCTCAATAATAGAAAATATATTGAACTTTCCTGTTCAATACTTAATACATTTGTCTGCTCTACTCTTCCCAGCACAGACCTGCACTTCTGTGGTGCTACTGACTATATTTGACAAAGTGCTATGGACACATACATGTTCTCTGCCATTTAGATAACCTGGTTTCCTGGGGTTGGTAGCTTCTCTCTTGTCTTACAATGTGATTGGAGCTCTGCAGCCTTTCCTTCAGTGGAGGATTCAGATCTCTCCTATGAATTCCCATTTCTATAAAGCATGCTAGAGCTGTGCATCTTTGACGCCTCCACTTTTTTGACAGAAACTGATGGTTCAGAAGTTTTGGGAGGGTCCTAAAAGGACTCACAAGTGGAAGGACCTTGACTGCACGAACACAGCTTGCCTGGGGTAAGGACTGGTGTTTGTTCACAGCAGTTTTCTGATATCACAATTGAGGAGAGAAAAAAATAAATAAAAAGCCACCATGTTATTTTCATAGCTAAGAAGTTGTTTTTATTGCTATTAGCAGCAACGACCTGGGGGAATTGATTACACAGGTGAGCCTCTACCTAATAGCTGTGTTTATCATTTTGCCTGCCATGGTGGGAGAGCTGCAGGTTCCCATACAGACAGATTGAAACGTTGTCTATTCTACCCTTGTTCGGCATCTTTCATGAAGTGCTGCTTCGTAACATATGGCAGTGAGCACCCACTCACTCCTCTGAGAATGCTAACAGATATCCCTATGCCAGCAACAGCAGTAACACAGGGATAGTAGATTTAACTTTCCTCTCTTCCGCCAGCTCCTACGTACGTCTTCATGTCCCTCTTAATGGAAGCACACTAATTAATATGTCAGAGAACTGCACTACAGTCTGACTCCAGTCCCCCTCACTAGTACAGATAAGTCTTGCAATCGAGACAGCTTCACAGTAAGAAATACACGTATTTTCATAGACAGATGCATATTTCTATTTTACACATCTCTGCATCACTCCGCTCCTAAAGCTCTTTCAGCACTGGTATCAACAGCACTCAGAGAAAGGCCCTCGCTTTGTGTTGAAGAACTGCAAACCCAGGCCTAACCAAGCAAAAAAAAGTATAGGAAAACCTGACATTTTCTATCTGCAATAATAACTAAATAATTAACACTCTCTGAAGGTAAAAGCATCACAGCTGATGCTGCCCCTAAGAGCCCTTCACTGCACATAAACCAACAACCTTTGGTAGCTTTGGCCAATTATCAATCAGAAAATGCATTAGAAGAGGATGCATTTCTAAAGCTTTTGGTCAGATCCTGATCTCACAAGTCCAAGCCTAATTCCAGAACGAATCTATTCTGCTTCAGGACTGTTTTGGTGCAAGATCAAAAGAAAGTCCTCATCTTCACTCAGTCAATGGATATAATTCTAATGCCTTCAACCAACCATGGATCAGATCACGGTCATAACAAAAATAACCCTATGTCAGTTAAACTCATGTTTCTTCAGAGCACCACATGTCATTTAAGACTTCATTCTTGCTGCGAGTTTCTTAGTGTGACAGTCATGAATAAAAAACTTCCCACATATATAGCTAACAGTAATTTAGCATTTGTACTAATGAAGAAGATATAAAATAACATATGACAGGAACAGGAGTCTCACAAAGCACTGGTTCTTCCTAAAGTCTCTGATTTCCATTCAAATTTTTCCAGTTTTAGGAAAATTCTAACTAGTTCACCCAACATATGGCTAAGGTTTTCCCTTAAAATTTTTAATAAGAATTTATTGGACCTTCATCATTACTTTCAATTGATTGCTTAAAATCCAACCAACATAATACTCAAAGACTAGTTCATGATGGTTGTTGGTAAGAAGAGGCTTTAAAAAGCAATAATTTCTTGCATTTTGAGAAACCTGAATGTGATCCAGTGGGAGCAAGTCCATCTCTTTAAATACAAACCCACCCTTTAAACACTTTATATTATCATTCTCCAGACAAGGCTAATAGGGTACAGAAAGTTGAGCACACACATTGCATGCCATTGCTGGCCTGATGTTCAACGAGCTGCTCATCTGCTCCCATCTGATTTTCCCTGTCCAATCCACGGACTGTTCTCTCCATAACATCAGTGTTCTCCTGCTGGCTGAGGTGAATGTAGGGCACTAAATAAGTTGATAATCCATTTAAGAATAGAAAAAAACAAACAATTGTACTTATTTCCTACTCAGTTCATTGGCTTCTCTCAATAGAAGATGCTCCTTGTCCTCTGGGATTACCTTGAAAATGAAAGGTTACCCCAGTGAGGAAGAAATATAAAATAAATACTGCTATAAAGAAAACATCTTCTGATATAAGGAGCAATGCTACTGTGTTACTGTACATCCAACATACGCACGGGCAGACCCATAACATAACAGCATGAGCTCTATTCTAGAAGAACTATTAACGTGTACTAACAGTTGCTTAACACCTCTGCACAGCAATGAAGCTGCCCTATCCAAATGTCACAACTGGCAGAGTGGCCTTCAAACAGCAAGAGGCAGAACAAACAAACAAACAAGCAAAGCACAGAGTTGTCTGTAGTGCTTACCAAAACAAAGAGGCTCAGAGCTTGAGCTCCTCCAGCGCAAATCAGAAGCACCTACCTGTGTAAATAAACCTGCCTGGGGCGCCTTTGCAAAACTGTTTGGATTTGTATGATAATGTCACTTCAACCACTCCGGGAATGTGACGTGGAGGCGTCTGAACTCGAATGGCATGAGGTGTGATAAGCTGGGAAATGACAAAAGGAGAGACACAATTACACGGCTGTGTTATTCCCCCTGCTTACCTGCACCCTCCAAATGTGCTTTATGAGTAAGTGCACTGCTTAATGCTGTGTAGCAGATGCTACGGATTAGGCAACTGATATATCTTGTGTCATTTCTTACCTCCAGGAGAGGAAAGAGCATTTTAGGATAAATTGTCATCAAGGAAAAATATTGTTACTTATACCCATTATTTCTGGACCCAGAGGGAATTCTTTCTCCTTTACAAACTGTTCCTATGTTCACTCCTCCTTTCTCTCCTTCTATACGTTTACCTGTCTCCAGACCCCGAGAGTTAGTCAGTCCTACTCTGGGTATTACTGAGCAGTTGGCCTCAGTAGTATCACAGAGCAAGTAGTTCCCCAGAGTAGATTTCTATGAATCACCTTCCTGGAGTTTTACATGGCCCATCTTACGCACCACCATTTTTGCAGCATTACTGGAATGGGAAATAATGCTGCTCCCTCCCTACTTTCCAAAGAACAGCAGTGTTCCTTCAGCTTGGGAGGTGCTCCTACCTACCTCACTCCACACAAGCATGGTTCCAAACACTACTTGAAGCCCATCAAAGAAGTTGTCTCCAATAATGATCACCATTGCTCCTCCTGTTGTCCACCCTTCGCTTGGGCTGATTGCTTTGATACAAGGTGTGGCTGAACAAAACCAAAAGGAGAGCAGAGCGTCAGATAAGGGATTTAACATGCTGGGTGTAAACCCTTGCAGAAGATAAGTGCAAGCGACCTCTGTGCACGTGAAGCAGTCCTAAGTCATACTGGGGCAAACCGTAGCTTCACCTGTCTGCTCCTGGGACTTTCTGCACTGCTGCAGCTTCACACTGCCACGAATTCCCCAGTGCTGACAGAGGCCTAGGACATGTCCCTCCAGCCAGTCACCTGTGAAAGCTGCTTTTCCATTCCAGAAAGCCAAAGAAGGGAGCAAATAAATAAATAAATACAAATACATGCATGTTTTCTGCCTTGCTAGTGTTAATTACTTGCCTATTCATTACCAGCACTTAACACTGTGTCATTAAAGCCCTAATAGGCCAACTGTAGTGGGTGTAAAAATGAAATGCTTAAATGATCATGCAGAGGTTGTTTTAAAAAAAAAAAAAACCAACACCCACACTCATTAGCATATGATCACACAAAAGCTAAACCCTGTGCAAAGAGACGTAGATCAAGATTTATTAGGTTTATCAGTGGGCAAGAGAGATACGGAAATATCAAATGTTTCCTCCAATTCTTATCAGGAGACAATTTCTAACAATTTTCTTGGTTTTGTGGAATAGAGTTTTTTTTTCTTCTCTCTTCCATATGTTCAAGGCCTCTGGACTATACATCCCATCAGGAACCCAATATGGTTTCCAGGCCATAACCAAAGTCAATCCATCACTCCATTCCCAATGTTGACAGGGTCAGAGGTGGAGGGGAACTTTGGCAGGGCTCCAAAAACATGAGACTCCTTTGAACAGCCAGTCAATCACATCCAATCAGTCAAGGAAAAACTGGATGGCTTCCTAGGCTAGGAATCCTGGGATTTTCCTTCTACCATTTCACTGCCCGCTGGGGGAGAATTAACACCACTCTGAATTCTTTACTGATTCAATCATTTTCTTCCAGTTCATTAATTCTTCTTATAGGTTGATATAGGGCACATTTAAGGAGTGGGGCAGCAAAACATTATAATGAAATAATATCCCTGCTTGTCTTTTCTGCTAACATCACTAGCTCTTCTCACTTTCACTAGCTGCAGGGGAGGGAAAAGTAGACACATATAGCATTTGCTAGTAATTTGGAGTACAGTCTGCATGAGAAGGCAGAACGCGTTGGTAATGAATGCACGAGAAGAGGGAGAGGAGGGGCCAACCACTCTGAAACGTAACAGACCCAAGTATTTGTAATTAATACAGTCCAAAACCATCCTGTAGACGGCCGTGAGCCCTGCTTAGCCAAACAAACTAAAATCAATTAGTGTCAGTTTCCTTCTGTGCATTGTTATGCTTTGCACATAGTTTGTTTAAGGGAAGCAGTGACACTTTTTCATACACATCTTGTGCTGGAACAGTTCTGTTTAACTAAGATGTCATGTTGCCTAATTTGCCTGAAATCAAATCAATCCCAGCTGAAAAAGAAGTCCGAATTTTAGATAATACTCAGTGTTTCTGCGTTTTTCATCTCTTCAGGACAAACTAGTAAATGAATTGGGAGGGGGAGGAGGGAAGCCAGCATCTTATATGTGAAGAGGATGATATTTTGCATGCAGTAGACACTGTTTTCCTGCCTTTTCCTTCTCTAAGCCCCCTGAGGTTCTGTAGTTCCCTCTTAGCTCTCCTTTCCTTCTGAAAATAAACAGAAATTGAGGAATGGGTCACATGCTTTTGGACTCATTTCTGTCCCACTCTTCATACAGCATCCTACCTTCAGAGGGGTCGAGTCTCCTTGCTCTCCGTCCATGCTTGGAGTTGTTGTGAACAAACATGTTGTCAGACACTGCCAGCACGTGCCCATCAACATTCACTGTTGTGGATAGCACAACCTAGATATTTTCAAAGGGAAGAAAAAGGAGGCAGGTAAACAGCTTAGTTGGATATTTAGCTCATAATGTATTAATTATTCAGTTTAGTTAAAATCTTATTCTGTTTGTAAAATGAAATCATGTCCTGCAGGTTTTACTCCCTAGCAAGAATGGGAGAAAATATTCTCAGCCTTTACTCTGTGCATTAATTCCATTTAACACAGCATCCTAAGGGCCATATAAAGTCCTTAATGTATAATGAACCAGCTACTGCAGATGGCCCTAAATTTTGTTTCCTATGATGCACCGTAGCATAGCTGATGGCAAAGAGGTCTGTACACAGCAACCAGGAGGACAGGCTGCAGAGCACCGCAGCAATTTGCCCTCTGATACATACATGCAGATTCAGAGCCATCTGCTGTACTGCACACACATGCAAATGCATCTGCTTCAGAAATAAAGGTCTCCATTGACCGAGCAAAAGAGAAACTCCTACGACGTGAAAAAAGTACCTAATACGATGGCTGGTTTTTACGTATACAGTCTGAGTGCCTCTCAGAAAACACCTGAGCCTGAGCACACAGAGTCAAGCACCACATTTGAAAGCCTTGGCCTCCATGGCTTCACTGCTGGGCTCTGAAGGCGTAGGAATTCTTAGAGTAATTGAATATGTTAATGAATCCTGCTTCACTCTCCCTTTCAAACACAACTCCCAAACCTGTCTTTAAACCACGAACTTTAAAGAAAAAAGTAAAGAAATAAACGATCCTGCATTTTAAAACCGAAAAAAGATGCATCTTGTTGAAACTTTGGGGTTTTGGCCATCAGTTGGCACAAATCAGCTCAGCCCCACTCAGCTGCCACGCAGCAATAGAAACCCACAGCTATTGAGGATTTGACCCTGGACACATTCACAGCTGGCGTGGTCCAGGTAAGAGAATAGGCTCTAATTGCTGATGAAGCAATACTCATCACACAGCACGAGAAACCTTGCCCTCCGGCAGGATTCTGCAAGTTTAAAGAATACTTTCTTTCTCGAGACAAGTTTAATTCATTCCAAAAGGCTCTTGTCATACCGTGCTCTTATATTTCCCAAGCATTCTTGTCACAAAATGTGTTGCTTTCCGTGTGCCAACGGATTTCATCATTGCACATTTGGGTGGAGTGAGACTCCTATCCAGGGTGAACGCTTCCCGCATGACATAGCTGAACCCACTCAGATGCACTTCATTATTTTCCGTTAAACAATGGAAATAAATTTTAATCTCTCACTGGCCAGCGCAGAGCACACTGTGGCAACAGGGGAATAGGCCTGAATTATTCCAGTGTCTGAAATATTTACGACAAGTGTTTAAATTGCAACCAAATGTAAATCAGAAGTATATCATATATATACAGTTACATTATATAATACATACATACCTGACCTCACATACACAAGGTACATATGTGATAAATGCACACCCGTGTGCCCTCGGTATGGGATTTTTTATAGTATCTGCAGACTCAAGTATGCACACTCCCTGTTTGAAAACCCACTTGGGTGTCAATGCTGCACAAAAAAAAAGGAGTCCTATTTCAAGAGCAATAGCAAAAAAAAGTCCTGCGTTTAGAAGCTGAGTGTTGAGCATCCTCAGTTCCAGCTGAAGAACCTCTCCCTGTGAATGGCTCCATTTCTATTTAACTCTCCTGTTTAATCACAGGAGGGTCAAACCCAGTTGGTGTTGCATCAGCTGGGCCCTATGGTAAATAACTGCAATCCTCAGGGATAGAACAAAAGCAAAGTGCAGATCTGGACCAGAGCCTTCTCAAAGTTTTAGACCTTCTTTGCAGTAATCTTTAAGGCACTACTGAAATTCAGCACGCATCTTTCTCATGGTTACTATGACACAGCAAGCCAACTCATTATCAGTGCTGTGGAGTAAGAATATGCAAGATTATGGACGTAACAACTCCTGAGCTTCTCTACTTTGGTTTGGTCATTCCTTCTTGGCTGGTGAAGATGGCAACCCAATTGTTTTATACTGAAGATTAAAAAATAATGTTTTATGGATAAAGGGAAGAGGAATGCGCATTCCACTCTGGTCTCTAACTCCCAGGCCCTTCCCTTTCACAAGCCAACTGCTTTCCCCCAGTGAGTATTTCCTGGGTCATGAAGGGTGACCCTTTCCATCTGGAATCAATCAGTCAACTCCTGACAACTTCCTGAAACACCTCACTCCATTTCCTGTTCTCTCCCCCTTCTCCCTTTCCCCCTGGTTTGCTTCACTCTTCAAAACTGCAGGCCACAGCAGCTTAATGTTAGAGGGTCAGACACAGTTAGACTCCAAAACACTACATAAGAACACCTTTGACCTTCAAAAATCTTTACATCTTAGCTAAACAAATCAAGGTCAACGCTTCTTACCATTACCTTGTTAACCATTTCTAGGCTTTTTTTTTTTCTTTTTTTTTTTTTTTTTTTTTTGCAATACCTTTCTGAACACATATTTATCAATAACACTTGTTCTCCCAACATCGTAAAACATCCCAAGCCTTTTTGTAAACCCGTGTTTAGTGCTGCTGAAAGGCAATGTGCAAACTGCTCTGGAGATTTAAGTTCTCAGATTTGCCCACAGCACTGGCAAATTATTGACAAATGTTTTGGGGTTTCTGTTTCCAGATCTGATGGCTTGACTTCTTGTGTGTGGAAATTCAGCTTCTACACCAATTCCATTTGAGATCTTCTTGCTAAAATCAGTAGTTAATGCAAAACACAATTCTGAGGAAACGACCTGAGAACATCAAAATATGTCAGCTAGAAAATGCATTCTGGTAATTGTAGCTTAAGGCCAAATTTGACATAGATGGCATAAATAAAAAAGATGTTATGCTCCTAAACAGCTGGATCAACCAGTCACCTCCAGTGGAGCTTCAGAGGACAAGCACCTGAGCAAGAAACAGACACAGCAAAGTGCTCCTTCAGCCACCAAAGGTGGGTTCCATCTACAGCAACAGCAAGGGAAGTGCCAGCTTCTCAGCAGGGCTTCCAGCACTTCTCCAGAATCTCTTTGCACATCTGCAAGGGTCTCAGAACCAGCTATGAAGCCACAGACCTGAAGCAACGATTCTGCAGCAGTGCTGAAGAAACGTGTGGTTGTTTTTGCTTCCCAGGTGGATTTCTGTAATGCGCTCCCTCCTCAAAAGCCGCAGTGAGGGCTCATCACCTCCCGTGACATTCAGTCAGACCGGGTTTAGCACATGGCACTCAGGTTCCCCGAGCTGGATTGCCCCTCTTCCATTTCCCTGCACAGTTCAAAGTGTTGGTGTTACTTTACCTTAAAGATTACCTCTCTGACTCGCCAGTACTGACAGCACCAATCAGTCTAACAGTTCACATTACCCGTTTTCAGACTAAAATCTTCAGCTCTGGCAGCAGCCGTTCTTCGTTAATGACTGCGTCCCCTGCAGAAGCCCACTGAAGGGTGGGCGATGGGGCAGGCACATTCTGCACCTACCTAATGGTACCTTAATGAAAAGTTCAGAAATACTACAAATTCTTGGTCAGAGGCACTACAATCTTTCCTCCGCCATCTGTACATTATATTGATACCTCATTAATATAAACTCTGCTCCTCTTCAAATCGCATACGTGCAAGGAAATACCCAGCATCTACGTACAAAAGCTGCATCACTCGTAGACACCTATTCAGACATATGGTACAAACATTCTAGGCATAGAGGCGTTTATTTACATGTAACATATCTCATCACTGTGTAAATGATCTCTCTCAAAAAATTCCTGTTACCATTCCAAGTGTGGAAAAAATTCTTATGACATTGTACATCTGGAAACAATATTACATTCCTGATGCACTTTCCCTTACATCTCTCTAGTCACAGCACCATGTTATTTTAACTTTTCAGAAGAATAACTACTAGGAGGATTTTAAAAATTATTAGCGTTATTATTATTTTCCAGCTGGGTGGAAGAAAAGATGTCAGGCCTCATCCTGCTGTCTTCACTTGGATGGGGCTCCCATTGATGTCAACAGGCGTTTGGGTCGAGTAACACAGGAGTAGATGCTATAATATGTGTTTGCTTCATAGTTGGATTAGGAATAAGATAAACAGAGAGGAAAATGCCAGCAGCTTCTCTCTGCTCAAAACTTCCATCAGATTCTTCGGGAAATCCCCTCTGATACCCTAAGCCTGCTGAAAACTGGGAGCTGATAGGAGCTCTGCACGTGGCCTTCATTTTGGGAGTGGGGCCTCCTGCCATTTTAGGGGCACTGGGTAGGAGATAACTCCTGGGTCACTGCCATCCCATCTCCCGCTGTTACAGACGACTAAACCATGCAGCCACTTCTAAACAACTGTCTTAAACCAGCTGGTGCCTTTGGATCTCGTCCTGTTTTAAAGCCTATGTCTCCTGATGGTGAGGGGCTTAATGGTTTACAGCCTAAGTTTGTAGTCAGGTCACACGTAGCACAGGCTCTGAAATTACTATTTCCCATTCCGATCTATCTCAGGATATTTTCAGTTATGCCCTTTCTCAGTGTGTGTTCCTGAAGTATAAGAGCTAAGTATCCCTCCCTATTCCACAGTGCTCCAGTCCTGCACCTGTACCAATCCCATTTCCATTCCGTTTAAAATCAGTTAAACCAGCACACCGTATTCCTGACACAAACACACCCTTCCTTCTACCAGCAGAGTTTACCTGAGATCCAGTAGGTTCTCATTTATGGTCTGCTTTAATGGATGATACACAAGTTCGGCAACCCACGGTTGTAATGGCCACTTGGCCCCCAGATCTGAGCACACTGAGCTCTCTGAGTGGTTCAGTTGCAATCAGTCCCACCCTTACATATATAGACTCTAAAATAACATCACCTCCAGTGAAGAATTCTGCCAGCAGTAGCTGGACTCTGCTGGTAGAAGTTGCTCTCATTTTGCAAGCTATAGCTGGGAAATGAATCTCCCATAATGACATCAGTTCCTGTAGTATTCATCTCTCTAACAGAGATCTCTGTCCACATCCAGATCTGACTGTGGGGGTCCTTAGCACGTTCTCTCTCCATCAGTCTGAAAGTGATTTTGATTTAGACCAGTTCTGCTTTCCTCCGGCCATCCCTTTCTGTTTCTTCACACAGTGCAGCATTCCTAAACCTCAGCACCATCAGACTGCTCTGACCCGTTTTATTCCTTCCCAAACAATACAGATCCTTCTGTGCTTCATACTGAGCCGAGCTGGGTGAATTCTCAAACACAGCCAGCTTGGCTCAGGTGCCTGATGATGAACTGATCCAACCACTCCGAGGTCAGGAAGGAAATCTCCCCAGGGACATACCTTGTTATTTTTCCTTTCTCTTTCTCCCTAGAGCACCTAGAGGGGAATACTTGCCAGGAAACATTCCATGTCATGATTTCTGCAGAAAACAGAGGACAGTTGCCGACCTTTCTCTTTTCTGTTACTAAAAAATGATGTTGATTCAAAGATGACCATCATTAGCTGTTCTGTTGCCCGGTCCCATTCACAACCACAGCACTGTAGGATCTGTACAACCAGTGTGAGTGGATGCAGCAGAATTCCCAGTCAACAGGAGGCTAATGCTTTAGCACCAGGTCTCAGCTGAAGCATTTTAGCTGAAGTGCCTCATCTTAATTCCACAGAATTATTGTCCCCCATTACACACCGGTCGTTACCATTAAGTGTCATTGGGCTTCAATCAAGTTCTCCAGGAGAAGTCCTCATTAAGTGGAGGGCATCACTGCTTCTTTTTTAATTCTGTTTCTGAGAGTGCAGCAGTGACAGTAATGACAATACACAGGAAAGCTCAGATTTGCAGATCAG
This sequence comes from Centrocercus urophasianus, assembly GCF_019232065.1. NCBI lineage: Eukaryota > Metazoa > Chordata > Aves > Galliformes > Phasianidae > Centrocercus > Centrocercus urophasianus. Next base: position 636,933 of record NW_024885177.1, on the reverse strand, counting down.
TTGAACTTGAATAGCGCTGTGTTTGAGCCGGTAACTCAAACATTCCTTTTATGTTGTTGGTTTCATTTTTCACCTTTCATTCAGAAATGTTTTAACTGATAAATAATCAATATTTGCTTCGGCTGAATTGACAAGAATGTGTTCATGTGTGCATGTGGGCAGGCAACAAGTAACCATGAAAACATCCATTAGCAATAGAAAGCTTCCCCATCCTTACTGAGTCACAGTAAAATTACATTATTACTGGGAGAAGGGATGTTAAAATAATGATCACATGTCCTTTAGCTTCTGAGGTGCAACAGATTTCAACAGTAGAAAAATATTAGATGTGTAAGCTCTGTAAAAGTTGAGAGATTTTCATTTCATCTGCGAAGATCTACTTAATATCAAAGCAAATTTCAAACAGTTAACGTGATCACAAAGCAGCTGGTGTTGCTTCCAAACCAAAGAATTATTCTTAAAAACAAACAAAAAACAAAAACTTAAAAAATCCCAACCACAACTCTTCAGGCATCTGGAGCTGAATTAAAATTACAATGCAGTGTTAATGTAACCTTTACACCCTTTTTTCTCCCCACCCCCAGGTTGTGTTTTTTTCTTTTTTTAAGTGGGTGTGATATAAACGAAATCTAACATTTAATTTAGTTTAACAAACTGTAACTATGCTACACAAGAGCTAAATCTTGTATCTAGAAATACAGAGGCTGAGGCCAGGATCTGCATCCCAGTTCCCTGGAACCAAAACGAACAGCTTCACACCCATCTCTAATCAGAAGCATTGACTTGACACTCTTCCAGACATGAGTAACCATTCATCCCTGCTTGGAGAACTCAGTAAGCTGTGTTGTGCTGCACAATTTCCATGTCTCTTATTTACATTTCTGTCTCAACAACAAAGCCAAAGCTTTGGGCTTTCATTCCATCTCCATTAAAGAGCAGAAATGTTTTGATGAGACCCTTTCAGTTCCAGATTTCAGTAGCAATGGGAACTTGGAGACGGGGATTCTCTCTTCTGTGTTTTGTTTTGTTTTTTTAAATAATGAGCTAAATAATAAAATCAGTAAAGCAGCCAACTGTACTGGGCTTTTGACCTTGCTTCTACTCTGATCGTACGTTCCTGGACAAACATCCATCCTTTCAAACCCAAGAAGCAATCCTGCCCATTAATTACACCGCCTGATACAAATCTTAAAAACTAAAACGAACACGACCATGCCCATGGTGCACAAGTGTATACTGCTAATATTTGAAACAACACCCCCTTTTCCACTTAAGACTTCAAAAGCAGCCGACAGACACAGCAAGAATCAGGCAAAAAAAGTGTTTGCCTAAATTAAAAACAATAATACTAAATTGGAGGAGGATCCTGATGACACAGCAGACCACTCAAGAGTGCTCTTTTTTACATCACAACCATGGAAGTCACGCTTCAACCCCTAGAAGCAATCCAGCAGACTGAAAACAAGCTCTGTCTGCAGTCCATCCTGGCTAATTTCCATTGGAACACTGAAGTTTTTACTCTGAACACATACAATTTTAGCAATGGAACCAACTTTTTTTTTTTTTGTAACTTTATTCATACATTCTGAGCTCCACAGCCCAGAACGAAGCTCATCAACCAACGCGCCCCGTGCTGAAGGTGCCTGAACAAAGATTCTGCTTTCCCTCAAAACCTCAAGCATTTGACAATTTGCTTCAAAGGGCTCATTTTCATAACACCCAAACGAAGTCCTGTGAACATTTCGGGTTTCAACAGACAGATGAATGCAGAAGCTTTGTCTAATCTTGATTAACGTTGAGGTTTGAACTTAAATCTCACGACAGAACTGGAAAGGATATGAATCCACATTGACTGCAAGTGCAAGAAGAGTTTAAGCAATCTCTGCAAAATAGAACCAGAGCTGTGCTTGGCTCTTTGCTTCAGGCTTGGCTGCTGTAAGGCAGAAAAACCAGATCAGGAGGCGTTGGCCCCAGCTCACTTTCGTCTCCAGTAAGCTGCTGATTTTGGTACAAAGATCAAAAGGAAGCCAATGCTTCCTCATGTACAAGAGGAATGCCAGGTGGATGGGCTGAAGGCATTCCATCAGTACGTGTGCATGCTGTAAAGCTCGTTTTAGTTTCACTTTTCAATGTCCCACTAAAAACGTGAAGCTGTTGAGATTCTTAATAAAATGGCTATTTTTGCTGTGGAGATGTGGTGAAACAAAGAGTAAAGCTGACAGTAGAGAGAGATCTTCACCAAAAAAAAAAAAAGAATCCAAAATCCTCATGCAATTCAGCATTCACCTGAAATCTACAATTTCAGCTTCAATCACAAAGTAGAGTTCATTTTTTTGCTCTTGTAACTCTATCATTGGTATTATGGCAATGCTAACCAGGATGCCCTTGTGCACAATTTCCTACAAACTCATAACCAAATGAAGAGTCTCTGGATTCATGCTTCATTACACTCTGCCCTCAGCCATCCTAACCAGCCCTAAGAGCTAACAGGATCAGTTCACATGCTATCATTTGAGTTTTCCTTTACTCTCCTTTTTGGCATTCATGGAAGATGATAATGGCATTTTTTTTCTTGGTGGAAATTACAATTTCCATCGATTTGCTAACAATTTGCTAACAATTGCCACCTCTATTTTTTTTTTTAATTATTATTATTAAATTTTTTGATGTCTTATCATCTCCAAAAAACACAAGGAGAAACTCCAGTCTCATCAAACCACTGATGCCAAAAAAACAAAGTTGGGTTGGACTATTATTTTTTATTTATTTCCACTAAAAAAACAAAAAATAACCATTTTTATATCTTTAGCCAACACTTCTCTAAAATTTTTAGAGCTTTCAGTGATACCAGAGTGGATTTTTGTTTTCACCAACCCGAGCTTTTTCTTTCTCTTTGAGAAAAAACATCCCTCCCGTGAAACTGTATTCCCACTAAAAATATAAACCAAAATGCATCATTTCGTGGAAAGTTTGACACGGGGCTGTAAATTTCTATGGAGTTTTACTTGGTTTCTAAATGAGGAAACTGAGGCAAGAGCCCAATAACTAACCATGACTTGGCAGACCTCAGGATGTCACTGCCCTCCACAGACCTGATGGGTCTACAGGAAAGCCATGCATCCCCCTGCAGCTAAAACCTTCTTTGTGCCACGGATGGGTAGCAATGAGGGCACGAGAAAAATGGCAACAAGTAGTAAAACCACGTTACCCTTTTACAGGTAAAACACTAAACTATTAGACATAGCTGCTTAAAGATTAGAGTGTGGAAGAAGAGGGACTGCGTCAGCCTTTCCCTTCTCTGCTTCTAACCTGACACACTTCACCTCCTCCTGTGTTTTTATTAGCTGGTGTTCACAATACATCAGCGACAGCTATGATGAAACCAGTGGCAGATTTTACTGCAAAGCAGCTGGGTCATCGTCCCCTGGGTCTTGTTGCTTTCCTGCGTGAGATCTTAAAGTGACCATCACTATTCGGGCTATTTTTTTTTAAAGAAGCTGAAAGGAGGGCGTGAAAGAGTTAAAAGCCAAAAGAGATGGGAAGAGAGAGTGGAGGGAAATAGGGAGATGCTTCTGTACCACGTACAGAGCTACTTTGAAAAATTCTGAGGCATCTAAGTATCACAAACACGATCCCTGCTGTGGGCAGCTGTACGTGCGAGTGCTTTGCCCGAGGGTGTCAAATCAAATATCCACTGCTGGTTGGTACAGTACATCACTTCCCCTTGGGGATTTGGAGTGGGAAAAGACAGAGGAGAGGGGGGAAAAAAGGTTTAACCACAACAAACGGAGAAAAACTTTAACAATATCCGATATGGCTTATCATAGACCGTCATCTTATTTATTACGAGCAACGTAGGGGAGAGGAGAAAAAGAGAACGAAAGAGACAGCTTAATGCTGAGCCTTACCTGGAACCGCCTCATATCTCGGGGGTTTCCTGCTGTTTTCAAACAATTCTGATTGCACTTGAGAAAAAATTTTAAGAAGAATCTGTAACGGTAAAGAATTGTGCCACTGTTATTAACCATAACGAAACGCGTTGTCGTGTTGTGACTGAAAGTACACAGCGGAGTGATTCAGATGGAGGTATGTCAGCCATCCAGGACTGGGAGAACTCGAAAAAAAAACCCACACAGCCAACCCCAACAAACAAAAAAAACCACACCAAAATTTAGAAAAATCATGTGAACTGCACTCAACTGGCTATAATCAGCTCTGAGATGGGCTGTTAGTTGATACAAATCAACGCAACTAGTTTGATTTATGCCCATTTCTCCACTGCACATTTGACCACGCGATTTGAGTCTGTTCCTTTATCTCTCCTGTGCATACAAGGGCTTTCTTTTGCTGTCTGAATGGATTTTCCATGAGACAATATAGAAGGATAATGTTATTGTGACAACTACAAAAACCGACAGGGCAACTCTGTGGCTGATAAGCCTTGAGACTACTTAGAACATATAAAAAAACACAGAGACAAACAGAGCTCCCAGAAGAAGCTGATGAGATTTCATCCTGATGATGTTTTTAGCTGTTAAGATTTCGGTAACTAAAGCAAAAAAAGACCCAGATCGGAACCTTGCACTGATTCTGAGAGAGGATAACAAAAACACAAATGGAAGTAATAGGTGACAGCTCACACTGTCCAAGCAGATAAACCCATTAACATCATACAATGTGTCCGTGCCAATTATTTTTGCCCTGTCACATATATCTATCTTTATACATTATTCTCCCATCGAGTTCAGCTTGCTGTGGATGTGAGTTGAACCTTCAGGATGCTGATGGGCTCACCCAGCACCATGAGTTATAACATACAGATCTCACACTTCAGCAATATTAGGAGGCCTTTATCAAATTTGGGTACTCCACAAAATTTTTCATTAGGATTCATCCCTTTATTATCTGATTCATCTGATGACATTTTGAATTTACGAGGTAAAGGAGCCAATTCTACATGAAAGATCACAGTTGTTGGATTAAAGACATGCATGTCTTCACAAATTCAGACAAAACAGGCAAAAAAATCTCACAGATTCTTCACTCTACCGTAAGTGAAAATATTTTCTGTGACTCCTTTCTGCGTTTCCATTTGTAGAACAAAATGTGTTTAACAGCAACAATTAAAAAAAAAACAAAAAACAAAAAACAGATTTTAAGATAGGTTTGAACGGAAAAGATACAGATATGAGAAAAAAAAAGAATGATACAGTTGAAGAATTGGTTCAGAATACAAAGAACTTATTTATTTATTTCTCTTACTGAGTGCTTTTCTTAAAAAAAAAAAAAGGAAAAAAAAGAAAAAAAAAAAATCAGCTTTTGCAGTAAGTTAAAGTCCCAGGTGAGCCAGGCCTATTTCCCTTTCTGTTACTATGACAACGATTTTTTACCGCAGTCCCTAAGTCCCTTCAGAACTCACACATTCATGCCTTGAATTAGAACTTTAAAGGAGAAAGATGTATATTTCCTAGGGTTTACCAACAACAACTGCCAAAATAGTCCTAATGCAACACACAAAAAAGCAGAAATTCAGTTCTCCTTGCTATTGCTACTTCTTTGCATCACTTACAGTGCGGTATTTCTCTTCCATCTGCCCCAAAAATACAAAGAAATATCGAAGGATCTGATCCATTGAAATGTGGCTTGAACAAACAAAACCCTTCACAGACCTCCCTACAACCAAACCCACAAAAACGACCCAGGGAACGTCACATACAATGACTGTCACAAAATACATCCTTCTAGCGAGCATTTGTTTGCCTTAAATCTGTCACAAACACTTTAAACATATCTAAAATGTTTATTTGCTGTGCGAGTGCATTTTGCAGACCGGTATTTTTGTCTCCATTTTCATTTCTTGGTTACAACATCGCAGCTCTGAGTGCATGGGCTGCGATGGGAGCCCAACGTCCTCACTGATCCCATTGGGATCCAGGTGTCAGGAGTCCAACATCCCAACTGATCTCATCGGGATCCAGATGTCCCCATTGATCCCACTGGGATCCAGGTGTTGGGAGCCCAAGTTCTCCATTGGGATCCAGGAGCAATGGGAGCTGGGTCCGGGCTCCCTTGGGCAGCTCCTGGGATCCCAGCCCTGGTCACTCACAGATCTTTGTGCCTCAGGAGCACGCTGCATGTATTCTATCAAACAAGTTGTATCGACTCCTCGTGCCAAAACTGTGGCCTCTTTTATTTGAATGATCAGCAAGCAAGATTTTATCTGTAAGAACGTTTTCAGAACGAACAATATTATGCATACTGGCACACTCAGACATTCACAGGAGAATTCCAGCCAGAGATGTTGCTCACAAACTCCTTGTTATCCTGCCCTCTTCTTACAGATATCAAAAAATATTTGCAGATACATAAACTGCTTATGTTGCTGAGATCTGGCTGTGCAGGGAGAAACTACAGAACGCCGCCAAACTGTGTAATGAAACCAAGGCAAGCAACTTCTGCATGGAACTCAGTGAGCCCATGGATATCTGCGTGTTTGGGAGAAAAAATGCAAACAAAAACCCACAAGATTCATGGCTTGTCATTGCTTTCAAGGAAAAATAAAAGATCAAATTAATCAGGAAAGTGTTTGCTTTGTAATTTTTAAAAAATTCTTGTATGCCTTTCAGATCAGAGAAACAAGGCAAACTAAGGGGCAAAGATCAGAGCACAGACGAATCCAACAGAGCTCGCCGTGTCAGTGAGCTGAGTCCCACAGCACCGTGTGCTGCACCAAACCCCACAGCACAGGCACAAGAGGTAAAAATTCTACGCTAATCTGCGTTTAACAGCACCCAGGACTGAATTCCGTAACACCACGTGGCAATTAATGAAATTCATATTTTCTGTTAAATATCTAAAGAATGTTTGGGTGTGGATGCCCAGCTAGCGTAAATCAGAGGCATATGTGGAAATTAACTTGCATTTCAATTAGATCTGCACTGATTCATCCCACTGGGTGTACTGACCATTAAAACTACACAGAAAACAGAACTCTCCTTCTCTAAGAGCTGGATGCCTCCTTGGAGGAGCAGAGCATCACAGCCCTCCCCAGTGGTTGGGGACAAATATCCAGCGTCGAAGCACTCAGCCAGGATCTGTAACCAGGAGCAATTTCCATATGCAGCAAGTGCAGGATGCCTGGTTTGGTGGAGTTCTTGAGCCCCTCAAGCTGCTGAAAACTGTGCATCCCCTAAGATATCACAAGGTGGGGATCAGTAATCCCTCACCTCACTTCTCAAAGTGCTGCCTCAGCTCTGAGGTTGCAGCATTGGAGCAGAATCCATCCATCGCCGTGCCAACTTATCCATGGTTTCTTCAGCATATCACTGGATGTGCTATATTTCAATGTCTCCTTTCAGAGTTTTTCTAGTCAAATTTTAGCTGCAGCTGGGCACTCACATCAAGTATTTGCTAGGTCGTTAGATATACATATATATTTTTAAGTGGTTGCATCTGGGAAAGGTATTAATATTTATTGCAGCATTAGAATAAAAATGACTTGGGGGGAGCAGAGAGAAGGATTAGCACTAAATGAAGCTGATTTAGGGGTAACAGGAGAATTGCAGAAGGGCTGTGTTAATTTTTTTAGCCAGTTTTTGGCATGGACTTATACATACATCAAAAAATAAAAATAATTTTTAAAAAGTTAAACAACTGCTGATTTTCATGCTTCTCAGCTGACCTTTGTTCCTTCCAAAGGACAGCACCAGCTACAGGTTTAGCAGACTGCAGCCAAGCAGAGAGAGTGTGGCATGGTTACCCATAGATCAACACTGAAGGGCAATGAGGGAAAACTGGAACACTTTGAATAACTACCACAAAGAACCTCTGGCATCTCTATAGAAAGCCTGATTAACTTCACTGTAGATGTAAAATTAAGACATGCTACGGACATTCACTTCAATATGGTCAAGCCTTCCATCTACAGACTGATGCACTTCCAGAGGTCTCCAAACACCACCTTAAAAACAGTCCCTCTTCTAGGATTTCAAGGGAGCTCTTTCAAAAGTTTCTGCTCATCCTATTGGGAGTTACCACCGTGCTGGTATCACTTAAATGCCCCTTTTTCACTGTAGTGCAGAGACAGCTGTGTTATCTCAGGCCAGCCTGCCCGGCTGCAATGGATAGCGGGGTGGAGTGCTCAGACATCCCATAATGCTCAGAGTGGAGGGACCAATTCCCCTGCAGGTAGCTGCCAATGGACAGGAGAAAGGGTGAGGACAGAGCAGGTGAGGTCTTGTATCTATCAGGCTGTTCCCTGTGATGCTGGCCCATACTGGCACTTCGTGTCTGTACACCCATGTTATAAGGCTCAGAAACAGAGGCGATTTAGGATGTGTAATCTGCCCCAGGGAACTGCTTTAGCAAGGAGGTTGGTTGATGACCTCCAAAGAGCCTTTCCAACCACCATGATTCTGTGATTCTACGTAGCTGGAACTCCACCTCTGAGGATGTTGTTCATCCTCCATCTGAGCTGACTGAGAAGAACCTTAATCAAATCCTGTTGGAGTCAGAATAACGTTCCTCATGACTTGAACAGGACGAGGCAGAGGCCCTAAAGAGCACTCCCATGTGCAAGAGAAATTGTAGGTTTCTTTAAAAAAAAAAAATAAAAAAAAATCCATTACTGTTTTTGAAAACCCTGCCACAGGACCTGGGACTGATTAGTCTCCCCACATGGAGACACAGCACTAGATAATGTGCCTTGTGCTTTTGCAGCACCATTCTGTGGGACTTCAGCTTCAATTAACTCAGCCTCACCAAAGCCCTGTGCAGCACGTGGTGTCACAAACCACCATACAGAGAGGAAGTCGGGACCTGGGAACTGGAGGGGAATTGCTCATCACAGGCCTGCGGCTGGGACGCAGTCTCTTGATTCCTGCTTTTACATTTTAACTAAGCTTCCTATCCACCTTGTGTGCTTTTGTAAAGTACAGGAACAGAATCAAGAGAGACAACTTTGTTGTAATCTCCTGAGCAGCCTCTGGAGACAAGAAAAACATCCCTTGTAAAGCAAACACTGGTAGTCCTGTCTTGTTTGAGTTGCTGTAGAAGCTGGACTCCTGGCCCCAGCAATTCTATGGCACCAGAATATGCCTTTCATCAGTGTGATTTATCAGCAAGCCTATGATGCTACAACCTAATGATACTAAATATATCATAGCCATCTGACTTAGTAACTGAAGCGCTTTCAAGAAGTAACAAAGTGAACTAAAAAGAAAAACTGGAAGTTTTAATAAGGATATCTTTCCTCCAATTGAGCAGTACCAAGAGTGACCATGCTATGAACCACAAAACCATCGTTACATTGAAGGCAGCAGCATCAACACAAGTAAATTCGGAGGTCAGAGTCTCCCACTGTCTCCTGGACTCACTCATGAGTGTCTTGGCACTGTGAACTCTGAGATAAGTGTGACAAGGGACCATACCCAAACCACAATGCATGACAGAGCAAAAGGCTTCACTTGGAAACCCTTCCTTCCAAAGGGACCAGATCAGATTTTGCACCTACGTTTGAAGGTTCATATTTAAAATCTATTAATCGCATTTATCTGAAATCATCATTTTGACTTTAATGACTATCACAGTAGAAGACTTCTTTGTAATCTGAATATTTATCTCTGGAGTCATTCTGCTCTATTATGTCAGGGTATATTATTAGAGACCTGATGAGAAAATTTCCTACTCGTTTCAGCAGTTATAGTCAATGTGGGATCAGGCATTGCACAAAAGCGTTCTAAATGAACGTACACCATATAATGTCTGAGAAATGATTGAAGTTATTACAATAATCCAGAGTATTTATATGATACTCCACAAACAGCAGCTAATTAATCTTCACAAAACTCCTGTGCGCAAAGTGTGTTAAACCCAGTTTAACAAATATGAAAGCCAACATATGTAGGTCAGAAGACTTCTGAGTTTGTCAGGGACTTGCTGTGAGAGAGGAGAGTGGAACTCAGACAATAGCAGGTCCCCAGCCTGGGCCTGGCTGCTCATTTGGCACTTGTTTTTCAGTAGAGAAGTAGTACCAAAAAACACAAATATTATGCCTTCCATTCCTGCCCCAACAATGAAAAAGAACAAACACTTCCCTCCCCTCCTGCCTTCATCCAAAGTAATTTCTTCAGCTCTGAGAGCAACAGACTGGTTAATCTTTTCTCCAGTCTATGCAAGAGCTCCTCAGCTGTGCACAAGATGAGCACTGAACCACCAAAAGAACTCTGCAGAGGATCCCATGTCCTCACTTGCTTCTAAAGAATGCCATGTTCCCAAATCACTTGTTTTTTCTTTAAACTAATGCTTCAGTTATCAGGCTCACATATTTCCTAACCTCTTTTTGCCCTTTGCTACCCAGTCTCCTGTCCATTCTTTGTACCTTCTCCACAATTGGGCTGGAAGAAGGTAGAGAGTGAACACCATTGGTGCATGCAAACCCTAGGGGAACTGGACTAAGCGATGGCTTGAAGTCCCTTCCTTATCAATTTCTCTGATTCTTCCTTCTTTTCTGCTCTGCTGCACTCAGCCCCTTACATCGCCATTACGTCTTTCTCCTCGGCTCACCTCTCTGACTTTCTCTCAGCTTCTAGGCATGGATCCCAGTTCCTCTCTATGGGAACTTCTTCCTGCACTGTGCATTCCTTTGGAACAGAAGTCTGCCAAGGTAAGGGCTGTTTCTGCAGAGGTCTGAAGAATGTAGCTCATGAGTAACTGCACTGATGCTAGGAGAGCTGCAATAGCAAGCGTGAAGCTGGCTTTAAGATGTGAGGCTTTTATGTATTCATATTTGTATTATTAAATCAAGGTGCTTTGGACCAAAATCTACAGGACTAAATATCCTTTGCACTGACGGAAGTCTACATCAGAAGTTTTCTGTTTTGGCCCATCTTTATTATTAAGTCAGTATCCGATCAACCAATAACAGCGTTATTGCTCATTCCAAGATGCTTGCAATGCAAAGCATATGAGAACATGCAGATCAGATAAGTGTAATAGAGAACAGGTGGAATTACTGTTCCTATTTTAAAATGGAGAAAAACTCAAAAAGAAGACTTTCAAAGGCCTCAGGGCACTGTATCCCACAAATAAATCAGAAACATCCCAAAATGTTATTTATCAAAACAGCTCTGTTTTACAAATCTAATGGTCCAACATTAGGTAGGCACGAAAGCGAAACAAAATAATTATAAGGGAAGTCAATAGAGGAGCCTACCTTAAGATTACAGGCTGGCAGCACCCATCTTAAAACTGCTTCTAATTGTCATGCCAGGCACTCTGAACCACACTTTGGTGAAGAATGCTCTGTGCAATTAACCAAAGATATGGGATGAAAGTGATCCATCTGAAGGACAGGATGCCACAGAGTGAGAACAGTGCGCCCAGAGGCCATAGCAAAGACTGGGCTTGAATTCATGTCCTCTTCATAATGCCATGCCCAAACCACCAAACCATTCCTTCAAAAATATCCCATCTCTCTGCAGCCTAGAACACCATACTTCTCACCACCCACATCTAGTGGCCTTTTGCTTTGGAAGAGCTTAGTTTCAAACTAATCATGTCTGAACATAAGCTGCAATATGCCATCCAAACCCAGAACATGTCTGTAAACTCGATGTTTATATTCTGTACATTTTCCACCTTCTGCACAATTTCCATCTCTGAAGCAGATTCTGCTCCTTCAGAGCAGCAGCAGCAGGCACATGCATCCACAACTGCAATTCACGCTCATTTGGTAAATGCTCATTCTGTCTTGCAAAGTGATTCCAAGGGCTGGAGGAGAGTGCACTGCCAGTTATGGAGACAGGCATTTCTCAGCGCTGAATGCAGTTATTTGGCACGGCCACATTTGCTAGAGGAAAAAAAAAAAATCTCCAAGGAGAACCTCCTTGTTTGTGCGCTCTGATGAAAACCTGACACCATTAATGAAAATAATAATTGAACTCCACGGGTTCGAATTGAAAATGAAGCACAACACTAACGGCATGTTTGTAATTGCAATTATTCTCCAAAAAACCTTTGGAGAACTCTCTGCAACCTGAGCAGTTTCCCTTTTCCTTTGGGTTCTCCTTCTTCCCCTCGCACCAAAACTTTCCAGTAACATACAAGACAATGGCTAAAAGCTGATTTACACTGTAAGATCCATATTATTCATGCCGCTTGGCACACAACCAAATACCATAGCATAATCAAAAGTCAATAGGCAGGGACGTAATATAGCAGAGGATTGGGCTGGCAGGCTGTTGAAAGGGACGTTCCGATAACATTCCCTAGTTCATTGCAGTGTCTATGGCTCCAACTGTGCTAAGCATGGCACAGTCACGTTGAGAAACCGTTATGGGAGACAAGATGCACCAAGGACAGGAGAAAAGAAAGGCTTTTAGACTCATTTCACTGCTGAGGAAGTCAAGGCACCCGGAAATTAGGTGACTTACTCCATAGGTGGATGAAGCTGTTCTTTCAGCCAAAAAACACACAGCATTCCCACAGGCCCACGGTTGGGATCGCTATAGCTCTACACAGGTGCCAAGTTAACCCACGTTTGACTCTGCCAGTCACAGAATCAAAGAACTATTTGAGTTGGAAGGGACCATTAAAGGCTCATCCGATCCAACTCCCCTGCAATGAACAGGGAGAGTGCCACGGACCACAAAGCAGACACATACAGGTATCACACAAGCACAAAGTCTGATCCCCACTTATTTTTCTCCATACCTGGGGAAACCTATGCCCACTTTACCTTCTGGTTCCCCTCTTCTCATTTCCCACTGCTCTCGAATGCCTGTGCCGAGCCATGCTAGGCTGAACAGTGAGCACCAATTACACCTCCAGCCTTTTTGCTGCTGATGGGTCTGCTGGTTTTTACTATTCCTGCCAGATGGTAGAGGCCAGCACATAAAAACTCTTTACCCTGCAGTTAATGTGGAACTTGATAACAACTTCCCTGTGACTCTGAGAGATCAGAAAGCAGCACCGATGCGAACACTAGCGACGGAACCAAGGTTAGGCACCTATTTTACACCTGCCAGAGTGGATATCGCTCAGCTGAAAGCTCTCACTCATTGACGAGGTGGGGAGTATTGCCCGTCCCTGAACGGTTTTTGTATGGAATAAAAAAGCATTCATTTGCTAAAGAGGCAAATTGACATCTGAGCAACTTGCCTCCGCGCGCATCCGTCTCCTCCCTCCTCCAAGGGCTGCTCAGCCAGCAGGTTTGCACCCGTTGTGCTTCTGGGTCTACTCACAGATGACCTTGAGCCTGAACATTGGTGTAACATTATATTCCTATGACAGATTTATAGATTGGCAGATAGGGGTGCATTCAGAGCATTCCTTCCCTAAGACAGGACAGCATCCAATGTTTGTTAGCATCATTAAACTAAAACTGACTTTTCACCTGCTCCCATACCATATGCAGCTGCAAATTTTTAAATTAAACTATGAAGCCATGCATAAATTTACATATATTACAGACTAGCCTCTCCATTTAACATGCAAATGTACTCCAATGTTTCAGAACACCTTCTGTCGCTAATTAATTTGCTGAATTATAATTAGACTAATCCTGCATAATTAATAAGCACAGATTTTTTTTTAATTTCTAAGCAGCTTGATGAGATCATTCACTTCCTTCTATAAACTGCTAAGTAACTGTTAAAAAAAATCTGGAAAGAACATATGTGAAAAGGTATGTTTGATGTCGCATACAAATTCAAACTAGCGGGCGAGCTTCAAGAAAGTCAAGATTAATACAGGGACACGGCTGGAGCAAAGGATCGGCAACGCTTTATTTCCAGGGGCAGAGAGCACGACTTTCCTGGTCTGCTTTATTCCTTCAGCTTCGCCCATCGGATCTTCCAAGATCATAGAGCGAGACAGAGAAGGATTACAGAGCCGTGTGCAGTGTCAGGAGATGTTATGATATTAACACACCGTTGTATATCAAAACACTCTCCCTGTACATGCTGTTTGTGGATAAGCTCCTTTGATGGTATTTGGAATTGTTTTCATTTCAGCTGCCAAAACCAACGGAGATCATTCTAGCGAAACAATTAAGTGCTATTAGCACTGGATTCATTCTGTAATGATTAAAATGAAGGGTCGCGCTTTAATGTTGAAGAGCTTGGATTCAGAGAACTATGCGTGCCAGAACGGTTTGTAAAATGCCTCGTGTTACAGCCCCTGCGCAGGGAGGCCGCTCCTGGTGCACAAAGCAATGTTCCACGTTGAGCAGACGGGTCCTCAGACCCCATGCAGTCACACAACCATGCAGATGAGAGGAAAGAGCATCCCAAAATATCACGGGATATTTTGCAAATGAGAACGCAAACAGTGCTACAGGGCTATTACACACGTGCACTGTTTGTAATCCCACTTGATAACTGTTGTATTGATTCATTTACTTTTGGACACGTACTTCATTTCTCATTTCTTCCTGCTCCTCATTTTAGACTGAGGATGAATTGGCCCAAAGATATCTGGGTCACAGAATAGATTCAGAAATAGAATTTGTCTCTCTGGAGCCACATGAGCACATCACTGAAATTCTGGTTTTGTTTCAAGCTATTCTCTTTTTGCCAGAATAAGACATTTCTAAGACCTTTTCCAGCCATATTATATTGCCACAACTGAATGTCAGCAGCCACATCTTTCAGGAGCTTTCTGATGGCCAAGACTTGCTACTGCCTTCAAGTTCAGTGGCTGTGGATTTTGCCACAGCTGATATTTACTTTGCATCCTATGCTTTATGCAGTTTGTTATTATTTCAACTCAAAGAAAAAAAAAAACATTTGTGCATACATATAGAGAGAAAATTCTGCTTTAAAGAAAAAAATTACAGCCACTGAAACTCACCTCGTCCTGTGTTTTACTGTTCTCAGAAATCAACTGATTTTCCATTGGAAAACAGCACGCAGTCTTGGATTTGTGAGCAATACAAAAATTTCCAGCATGCAGTAAATAAATTAATACATTTAAAGTCATTCCAACTTTCACTACAAACATTTAATTCACCCCTGCTTACTAGCCTCCAAATTTGATTAATCTTCTCAGTACTCTTTCATATAGTACATACATACAAAGAAGAAGCAGAATTTTGGGGTAGGAACTCAAATGAGAGGTCACCAGGGTAAACTGCTAATGCTCAATAGGTGTCAATAGCAATAGGATTAGAGGGAATTTGCAACAGGGAGGATTGAGGTTGGACATTAAGAAAAATTTCTTCTCCAAAAGAGTGGTCAGACACTGAAATGGGCTGCCCAGGGAAGTGGTGGAGTCACCATCCATGGAGAGGCTCAAGAAATGTTTAGGCGTGGTACTAAAGGATGTGGTTTAGAGGGGAAATATTGGTGATGGATGGTTGGACTGGATGATCTAGGATCACCATGTTGCGACTCCCTCAGTTGTTTCTGAGCAACTGCCTCATCCTAAGAAGCTACAAAGATTATGGGGATGCATAGCACCGGTTTTCAGCAGGCTCAGTACGAGGCCCTTCAGAAATGACATTAAGTCATGGTCTCCAAAGGTGCAAAGCCCTGGAGTCGAAGGAGTCAAAACACCAGCATGCAATTTCTGAGCACATACAGGACGCTGTGATTGTACATCCACGCCTCCCCCCAGCTCACAACTCAGGTTTCATCAAAAGAAGCCACTCTGTGCCACTGCATATAGCATCCAGAAAGTCAGTATTCAAAAGAAGCCTGGATTTCCACAAAACATAACATGAAACCGTACTTCTTCAGATTGGGCACGCAGGCATCAAGATAAGGCAAGATTCAAACACCTGGGCAATTAGTTTGCTATAAACTCACTGCAGCAGCAAGCTATTTTGCCCCTGGCAAATACTTCATGCTACAGGAGAAATTGCTTCTCTCCACTCCATCCCTCTCTCTCACACAGACAACCCCAAGTTCGCGCAGCAATGTTAACAGGAGAGGAAAATTGCTTCCTGACCTTCCCAGTGATCAATTTACACCCTGAAGCATGAGATTGGTTTCATTTTAGTGTATATATGTAATACTTTTTCCCACATCGCTTTAGACAATGCAAAATCTGCTGCTCACTTGAATGGGTGCACATGTTTGGTTGTGTTTAGCTGGGCCTCCTTCATGACAGCTATCTGGTGACCGAGTTCTTTCCGGAGTGCAGCCATAGGTGCCAGTGAATGTGACAGTGTTATTTCCCCTTGATCCATGTATATATTCATAAAGTTGCTACAGAGCTTTGTTTCCAGCTACGCAGCCTCAGAGGCTAAAGCAAAACACATTCCTGGGGCTTCTGTGAGAGATCCTGAGTGAATGCTCAGCAATTGCAGCTCCTGACCTTCCACCTATGGAAGCTGAACAACGGCTGGGAAATGTACTGAAGGCAAAACCCAAACACCTTACCCCTGGGCCTCTCCCTAGGGCAGACAGAGCCCTGGTTTGGACCACATTCCCCCGAGAGGAATTGCAGAATGCTGACAGCCTGGATTCCCCACTTCACATCCTAACCCCAGCTTCCATTACATCCCTCCAGCTTAACCACGTTTCCATCCAGTGCCACCAGCAGCTCCCTGTGCCTCACCAAAGTGGTCGTTCCCATGCTGGGCTGTTTGTTTTAGCTCATCAGGGTAAGACCCCTGCAGTGCTGTGCTTTATGACTGGGCTAATGAGCCCATGGGAGGGCTCCAGATGTTGGCAGCTGCAGCAACTGAGAGCTGTGTTCCTCCTTCCCTTCAAATTCCACCAGTCCCTGATCTGTGGGGATCATAGGGACAGATGCAGTTCAACGTGTGCACAGGTACTGCAGGGGCTGGAGCTGAGGCTCTTCCAGCAGTTTGGCAGTGTGGCAGCTGGACACAAACCCTACACATAGCTGACTTTAAAAGACTTCTCAGGAAGTAAATCCAGTCCACATTATCTCTTGAAGACGTACAACAGGTTTCTATGCCTATATGCAACATGCTCCACATATTCCCAACTGCAGCCATACTCAAATACATGCAGAGCACAGGTTTTACACCCGCAGTTGGCTAACTGATTGGAAAACATTCATTTTTTGAGCCTCTGACTAACAGGCCATCATTCCACATGCATCATCACAATGTGCTCTACTGAAAAAAATCTCTTGGCAGTCCCCAACTTCCAGACTTCCTGCCCTTGTCTCCGCTGCACGAAGAAGTTGATGCATGCAGTGAAGTCTGATTTTTTCCTTCTCAAGTTCTCCTGCAGCCGTAATTTCTGGAAAGAAGCTTTAGAGCACATGCAACGTTCACTGAACGTTTTCTTCATTTATTTAATCCAGATGTTTGCATTTTAAATAATTGAAAAGCTGCTATGGCAAATAGACATCAAGGGAGGCTAATGGGAGTAGCACTGTCATTAGGAAGAACTTGTATGATGAGGCATTGGGCTAAGGAGTCAGCCCTGCAATGTCAGGACGGGTTACAGGAACAGAAGAGAGCAGTTTGTTGGAAAGCATCACCCATCAATGTGGGACAGTGATGACACAGAGATTGCTGAGCAAGGCTGAACACAGACCTTACACAGTGCTGAGAATCTGCACCTTCACTCTTTGGTTGTCCTAACTTTTGTCTCTGTCATTCAACTGCTGTTTTCAGTCAAACCCCTTAACAACCAACATTAGGCGCCATGAAATCAAGTCAGTGGCTGCTGAACTCTGCAGGATATCTCACAGTTATTTCCAGTGGTTTAAATACCTGCAGCCCTACCTCAGCTCTGTAACCTGACACAGAAATTGAGAGTTACAATAATAAAATGAACCAGGTAAAGACTCGTTCCTTGGAAGCAGCTACTGCATATTCACTCCATCCATCCACGGCATAAGTGTGTTTTCCCCCCGCTTGAAAAGTGCAGTTTTGTTGGGGACCTCTTGGAAAAAAGCTGTTACAACTCTTTTTAGAAGACCACCATTTGCTAGAGAGGCCAGCTAGAAGGCTTGCACATCTTAATACACTTGCTAAAAGGATGTGCCACAGCTTCAAAGCTCATGGGGTTTAAACCTACTAATCACAGTCATAAGGAACCATCAAACCAATGAATATCAAGGCAGAAAGTCTGATCCCTGCCAGGAGATCTTCATAAGATTAATCAGTTCCCCCAGTAATAGATCTGCCCCTTCTCTATTTCCCTCTTCCCTTCAAAAAATTAAATAAATCAGTCAACAGTTCAGCCTAAATTCTGCTTTTGCAGTACTTCACCAAACAACAACATAATCTTTTGTTGCTTCATTAGACAGCCAATCCAATTTGCAGGACTGTTTAGGAAAACATCCACCACAACTCCAGAAGTAAGACATTACAAACCATTTAAACTGTCTTACGTAATTACTTTGTATTCGTCTGTCAGGACATAAAACACGCAATGAAAAGTTAAGCATCTCTAACACACAGCACAGTGCCACACAACACTGCTCAGTTTTTAACTTGATGAGTAAGCTCATGCTCCCGAGCAAGGAAAAAAAAAACACAAAA
This sequence comes from Centrocercus urophasianus, assembly GCF_019232065.1. Taxonomy (NCBI): domain Eukaryota; kingdom Metazoa; phylum Chordata; class Aves; order Galliformes; family Phasianidae; genus Centrocercus; species Centrocercus urophasianus. Next base: position 618,464 of record NW_024885177.1, on the reverse strand, counting down.
CAGTGCAACTATTATTTTTGGCAATGCTTTTACCTTAGCTTCAGAAACGAGATGACTTTGAAAATAAATGAAATTGTTTTCCTAAAGGGCTTTTCCTCCACCACTGCTCTGGATAGCACTGCAGTGTGCCTGGCTGGCAAGAGGCACTGGCTCATGCATAGCAACTTGTGAACATCGGTCCCTCCTAATGGCAGGATTTGTTTTTACTAAGAGACTGTGCAAAAGCTTTAGAGAGGGATCAGGGCTCGCTGCTCCAGCAGTCAGAACAGAGCAGGAGGCTCTGACCCCTTCCTGAGCCTCCAGGAATGAAAAGATGAGGAGAAATTATTCCAAAACCTGTCTTAGATCCAACAACAGTTTGGTTTTACAGACAAGTGTTCCCATCTCTGAGATTTGCAGCTCAGTCACCGCAACCTTGAGGTGAAGTCACAAGTGGGAAGTGAAGCCGATCCTTCCCTGTGGTTATTAAGCTTCTGGTTTCTCAGAGCCATCCTCTCACCAGTTGCCCTCTGTTCATTTTGGGGTGGGATGGTGCTTTTTGTTTCCATAAGGCATTCTGGAACTCCCTGCTTGGGCTGAATGCTGCCAACAGCCCACCTCAGGCTGTGTGCACCCACCCCTTCCATCAGCATCCCCAGCAGGAGTTAACAGCTGTGTTGCAAAGGCTGTTTGCAAGAACAAGTCTGACTCTAAGAAACACCACCCCTTAGCCTTGATTTCAAGCAGTCTTACTCAAAATTAATAGGATTCTTTGATGAATAAAGTAAGACTCCAGATCCTGGTGCAACCAGGATTACATAAACCTGATGTATCTGTGACCTCCAGTGCGTACACCCTGCCAACATAATGGCTGTCTGAAATCTTGCTCTGCCTGATGTTCTTCCCTATAAATCACAGGATAATAAAAGAACTGACCAGAGAACAGCAGCACTCAAAAGAAAATTGGGTGGTGTTCAGAATTTGAGGAGTTTGTAACAGTAATCTATTGGATGCTACTGGAGATGAAGGATGTGTAAATATCCTAAGAATGATCACTGAGCAGTTCAGCACGGGATGAAGTCCCCAGCCTCACTCCACCTACCCTCAGTTCTTTCTTTAGCTGAAGAACAACCTCTCCTTCCCCCTTCATATGCACTCCTCATTGACCAGCCCCAGCCAGCACAGCTCAGCAGACACCAATCTTACAGCAGGGGAAGACAAAACCCAGGCAAAAAGGACTTGGGATGAGATGGGTAACAGCAACCACGTCCACAAAGACAGAGCTGACCCCAAAAGGGAGAAGCTGTCTGAGCTGGAGATTCCTCGTGGCTGTCCACCGCCAACACAGACATGCAAGAGTGCATTTTTGTTTAGGGAGAGCTCAGCATACCTGCAACCTTGCAGCCGAGCCGGGGGACCCCGCGCCAAGGGCCAGGAACATCTGCAGCACGGCCTAATTTTCTCCAGGTGCTGAGCATCAGCCTCTGCAGTGCCCGAAGTTTACAGCTCAGCATTCCAGACACTTTTCCCTGCACTTTCACGGCCGTTACCAGAAGAGCTCGTTTTATTACTTGGAGACACTGGATTTGTGTCTGCGTGCGTGTGTGTGCGTATGTACAGAGAGAGGCTTAGAGAGGTAAGGGGCATAAATCACTTCAAATTGCTACCATAATAAATGTGGACGAAAGAATAAAATTTGTCACCAGCCTAATATTACCATCAATGTTTTGTCTAGCTACATTCCTTCCAATTTAAAAACAGTTCGATACCCCTTTTACCTTCAAGTAGCAGCACTTAATAAACAGTGATGGATGCTTTTTATTCCCTTTCCCCCCTTCCTCCTGTTCCAGGCTTCCCTATGCCTGTTACAAGGGGATTGTTTAGCTTGGGGGAGATGTAGATCCTCCATCCTTCTTGCATTGACATGCATCCCTCAAGGAATGACGACCATATTTAATTCATAACCCCCGTTGGCTACACAAACATACAACTTCCCATCAATTAGCCAACACAGAGACGCTGTTAAAAATCAATGAGCTTATTATTAAATATATTTTCTTTTCGTGTAACAATAATAGTTATTGCCTCTCCATTGTGGGAGCTGCGCTATCGGCAGGTGAAGCCGCTCTCCAAAAAGGGGCAGATTGCTTTTTGATCAGCGACAGCAGAGCATTGCAGCAGCACTGCCCTCACTGCATGGCTCAACGTGGATGCTGAAGGGATCAAGGTGGTAAGAAGTGACCAAACAGATGCTGCCTGGATAACATCACCTGAATATTCACCCAGTTTCCATGGACTCATGGAACTACGATGCGCTGAACGCCCCTCACACACCAAAGCCATGGCAACACGGATAGGCTCCTATTTGTGTTTTCACTGTGGCGTGTTTATTAGAAATTATTTGGATATTTTGACACATGCCACTACTGAGGGAGCTCCCTGCCTACAAACAGAGACGTAAAGCCTGTGCCAGCTCATGCAAAGGTGAAAAAAAGCTCCGCACACCCGCGAGAACCCACAGTGCACAGATTTTGGCAAGTACATCACATGCTGTCTGGCCACAGCTGATCTGAAGCGAGGCCCCTGTAATTATGGGAGAAGGTGGAACAGGTTTCCTGCTAATTGGAAAATTCTGCAAATGGCACCACTGAAATAAATTGACAGTCGTTAGAATATTAGCAAAACGAGGGAACTGATTAGGAAAAAGCTCAGATGTGGACTTCTTCCTTTTCTTCCCTTCTTTCTTTTTCTAAATTCTTTTTAACAGTGCCTGAATCCATCGACAAATTGATTATAAAAGCTGAGCTTAATAATAACAGCTGTTATTTGGTCTGGATGCAAATACATTTGTGCACATATATACATACTAAGACTATATATATATGTATGTTCCCCACATACACACATATTAAGTGCATTTCCACATTACTCTCATCACTCTTCTCACATTAAGACAAATACACAGAATGTTTGCTAACTTCTAAGAAAATAAATGTCTCCCCAGCACATACACACAGAGCGTAGGGAGGAAGCTGTCTTGAAGAACACCATCGAGAGGGCTCTCCTAACGAAGCCTCGCTTCATGCTTCAAACACATCTCACAAGATACTTGTTTACGTCTTTAAACCTTTAAGTGATTTGTTCCTAGGGGGAGCAGCATTTCTGTCACGGATTTGTTCCTGACTGACTGCCGCTGAGAATTCTGGTCGCCACTTCTCTTTGTGTTTCAGCTGAAGCGGTGCAGGAAGCAAAGAGGGATTTGGCCACGACTTCGGCCATCCATCAACGCTTCGGTGTTTGTGCTCGGTGCTTTTCAGCTACCAGAGGTAAGGGAAAAGCAGACGTGAGGGGAAAAACAAGACATTCTAATTAGCCACACTCCTGCTCTAACTTCACTAGGAGCCCCTCCATACAATCCCCTGTTCAGCCTCAACGGAACGAGGGCCTGATCCTTCTTCTGGGGTGTCACTGGGATCTCCACCTCCTCCAAAGCCAACATCTCCAACCCAGATGGAGCTCTGGGTGCAGAGCTTTCCCTGCTGGCCACTGGCTTCACTGGGAGAATTGTTGCTTCATCTTTTTGCTTTAAACACGCTTTGAAATTTACTCCCTTCCTCACAGACAAGTCCAGGAACCGATAACGCAACTGAGCCAAAGAGAAATTCCTCCAAAATGCTCCAAAATTTACTTGTAGATATATACATATATAAATGAGATGCTATCCATAGATTAGCAACATTTTTAAAGCAGACCAGCAGAATAACAGAATAAATACACAACTCCCAGTGAAACCCTGTAGGCAGCCCACTAAGGCTTCCCACTATCAATGCAGTAAGATCTTCCCTTGGGGCAGCTCCCATCGAAATGTTTGGAACCAATGCAGCCTCCGAACGAGTTGGGGATCACTTTGCTCATCCCACACAATAAACCTGATAACAACCCCACTCTGGATCATTATATCACACGTAGAACACAAATCACTGCAGAGTATTCGCTGAGCCTAACAGTGAAGTGATTTTAACTGTAACATCATCAGATCTGGGAGACAGCACTTGCTCCTCTCATATATTCCTACCATTTTATTTCCTCCTATGTAATTTTTATTGCCGTCTCTTTTATATTGCTCTTAATTTTTTGGGGGGTGTTCTTATACTGTATCCAGCAGCCAAAACGTTTGTACCTAACCTATAATTTCACCTAGAAGAATAAAGAACACAGAAGGAATTTTAACAAAGAATGAGGGGTTTATGGGCCAGATTAGCTAATTTAGATACACATATGCTTGTGTGCATGGTAGAACCTCAGCTGTACTTCCAAAATCAGACCCACTGGCTTCATGGAGCCATTTCAATGCAATAATATTAGTTTACATCCTGCTAAATTTCTAAAGGACTTTCACAGTCTGTGGTTTTCTGTATATTTTCAGTGGATCTGATGAGCAGACAGCCTGCTGTTTGCACTTCAAGTATCCATGTTTATTTTCATACATTTATTTAAACAAATCAGGGAGTCAAAATAATGCCAGCTCTAGTCTCTTCATAGTGGTCCCTAGATGGCAAGAACACACAGCAATTCCCAGTTCTCGTGCTATTTTGGCCACTTCAGCATCTAATATCCTGCCCCAAAGCCAATTCAAATCAATGGACTGATTCTCATCAGCTGCTATGGATTTTGGATCAGCTCCTTTGGTGCCAAAACTTGGCTGAGTGTTTTCTGCAGGAGCAGATCTGCATTCTCACAGGGCTAAGCCTGGAAACCCACACAACATAGCATGCAGGCTGGGAACAGGCAGGATTTCTTTATAAGCAGGGAAGGAACATAAAGGTGCTTTGGCTCAGGACGTTGTCTCCCTGCCTCGCATTGCTGCCCCACTTCAGAACCACAGAAGGAATCCTCATAGGTGCAGGAGGCACAAAGACCTCCGAGCTGCCAGCCCTAAGGCTGGGTGGGCTCCAACAGCTTTTGGAGAGGTAACCAGACTCTGTGCCACACAAACCTGGGTTTCCTTCCCACCTCCCCGGGGCTTTTTCTAGTTTTGGCTTTGTTTTCCATTTCTGGTGTATTCCATCTCCTAGTTTTCATCCTTCCCGACAATTCCGTTCCACGAAAACAAAAGGCAGGAGGAGGGGGAGAAAGGAAAGGGAGGAGGAGGAATCCCACAAAAAAAAAGAAAAAAAAAAAGAAAGAAAGAAAGAAAGAGTCCAACCCAGACAGTTTGTGCCAAATACATTTAAGAGTGGTTGGGGAGCGTGGGGGAGGGGAAAAAAAAAAAAATCAAGTTACTTTCAATCAAGTGTCACACCTTTAAATAGTGGTTAAATCTTTGCATTATGCAGCTCATCCCTTTTACAACATGGGGTTCCCGTAGAGAATTCCCTGTTTACACTGGGAATTCCTCCAGGAGAGCATCAATAAAGCTGAACAGATGTCAGGGTGGAATGCCAGCGGCAGTGGCTGTTGTCAGGGGTGGTAGGGAGAGGCTGGGGAACAATACGAGGCGGCATCTGCTGCACAAAGCCCGGCGTGTGGGTCGGGGGCTGCCAGCGCGCCGAGATCCCACCCTCTCCTTTGTCTGGGCACATTGCCTCCCTTGTTCCTGGATGACAGGGGTTGACACATGTCACCCAACCCTATCAGAAAGGCTATTTGTTTGGCTCTTGCATATGCACCAGTGTTTTTGACCTCTTCTGCTAGGAATACATTGAGCAGCCCTGGATAGGGAGGCTGGGAAACCTGGAGGGGAAAAAAAAACGACGACGACGACAAAAAACCTACAACACTCACAGGTCCTCCCTGACACACAATTTCATTACGCGCTTTGTCTGGTGTGAGGATGGTGATGCCCTTATCCTTAATTAAAAGTGCGACCGATGAAACACAACCACCAGGAAAACCCAGGATTTGAAATATTTCCTAAAGAGGACTTCAACCAAATATTTGGATCGGGTTTTGTTCTATAATGAATGGATAAAATGAAAGTTAGCAGTCTATAAGGAAAAAACCCTCAAGCCAGGCTTCAGGAGGCAACAACTACTCTTGAGATCCATTCTGACACAAACAGCATCGCAACCTCAATGCGGGCAGGCAACCCTGAGCCAAAGCAAAAGCAGAATGTGAACCTTGTATTCAGATCATCTGATAGCTGATGATAATAATTAAAAAAATGGATAATTATGCAATAGTATAAAAAATAAACCGTATTAAGTGAGTATGGAGAGCTCATATTGATGTTAAAAGAGAAAACAGGATTACTGCTGCATACAGTGGGCAGAGGTCCCACCCCAAATGGGTGAGCGTGCACATCTGGAGGCCCAACATGAAAGGCTGGTAAAGCCTATGGACTTGGTTTTCAGAAACAAGAAAATCAGAAATACTTGGTTGGCTTCTCCTCTTTATGAAGAATTTCTTTGCAGTCATTCCCTGCAATTAATATAAAATCATGGAATCTCCAAGGTTGGAAAAGACCTCCAAGATCATCCAGTCCAACCATTCACCTACCACCAAGAATTCCCACTAAACTGTATCTAAGTACAACATCTAAGCATTTCTTGAACACCTCCAGGGATGGTGAGTCCACCACAATCTGGCACCAACAGAATGTATTTCATAAGTAAGAACTGAAGGAGGCAGTGCATAAAGCCTTCGCTGCCAAGTGACCCCTTGGAAGTAACCCCCAGTTCTGGTTTGACGTTGCCAGGTATGGGGCAGAGAACAAAGTCCAAAGGCCAAACCTGGGAGCAGCCATTCCATCACTGCTCTGTGGATCTGCCACTCATGGCCCCAGCCTGACTGCTTACATCCCAGCAGGGACTGTCAGACAGTCTGGGTTTTTTTAGCAAGAATAAAATGAAATTCGACGAGACAAGATTTTCACGTCATCTTTTGTCTCCTACTAACATCCTAGCTGTGAAAGGGATATTTTTTAGCAAACAGCATCTCAAGTTACAGGGCAGGAAAGCCCAATCTTTCATCTGAAGGGATTTAGAGATACGTTCCAGGCTGGCACTCTGTGCAGAGTCAAACCTTTGAACTTTCTTTGCTCCCAATTTCTTCACTACTTTCACAAGTCCAAGAGAGAAATCCATACATGCAGAGTTTAGAATTCCCTCTGATTGCAAAACAAACAAGAAATCCCACGTTTTCTTTTTCTTCCCCCCCCTAATATTTATATGCTTCAGAGGTTCAGTGTTTGGGGTTTTTCTTCCCCCCTCATTTAACAATTAGAAATTATTTTTGGCTGCTACGTAGCTAGCAAAGGTTAATTGGCCTTGCTGCTGTAAAATACTGAATCCTGATCACTTGATTAATGAGGTGTCAGAGGCCACGAGTAACCAACACTTTTTTTTTTGGAAGGAAAAACACTGACATAAAATGTGCCTTTAGAGATTTCGCATTTCTCTCACTCCTCTTCCCATCACTGCTTCAGATGCAGTTTCACTCTTCAGCGTGGCCAAGAAAGAAAGAAAGAAATCCCTCCATCCAAGCACCCCAAAAAGGCTCTTGGTGCTGTGCTTGGCCCCGGAGGACATGGGATGGGAAGACGCCCAAAGGAAAGTGATGGAGTTGAATGCAGACATAAAATCCCCACGCTGCTCCCTCTGCTCCCATTTTTGTCACTGACAACAACAACGGATGCAGGTACAAGGATTGCTCCTCAGCTAAACACCTTCTTTGGAGGATTTAAACAGACTCCATGCAATTTTAAGGAACATACGCTTCATGTAGATCTGCCTTACTGAAAAAAAATACCCGTGGTAAACAGCGTTCTGCTCCCATTTGACTCCACTCAAGAGCAAGCTGATCTCTCCCTATTAGCGGCATCGATGCACTTTGTCACAATAAACCACTGTATATTATGTTTATATATGTCCTTCAGGCATGTCACAACAGTTTGGCGTTCTGAGCTGCTCTACCACTGTGTACATTAAATAGTCATGTAGTTACATTAAACAGTGGGGAGTTCACACTTCACAACCACTCAGTGTTTTAAAACAGATGTGGGCTGTCTGCTGTCAGGCTGTAATAGAAAGACTTAGGAGGACCTTGGTGAGAATTTAATCTCCGGGTGATGGAGTGCTCTCCTTCCACCAGCCCCGAACCCCAACTTTTGGGATAGGATGGAGAGGAAGGAAGAGCAGGAGCCGCCATCCCAACGCTGAGAGCAGAGCTGGAGCGCAGAGCACTTTGTGCTGCGGAATATTTCCTTGTTGGGGGGGCTGGGGGGGCTGCCAGGAGTGCCCAGGGATTTACTGACAGGAGAATTTCTGACAGTTGATGGACAGATGAATTCCGTCATGGAAGCGTTAGTCAAAAGCGGCAAGGCCAGATGGAAACTCACAGCTTGTCTTTAATATTAATTTTCTCTCTCCCCCTCCTTTTTTTTTTTTTCTTTTTTTTTTTTTTCACTCTTTTTTTTTTTCTTTTTCTTTTTTTTTTTTTATTTTGCAGGAGATCAGAATTCCCTAATTCCCTAAAATGTTTCAATGCATCTCGAGGTATTATTTTTCCAGTGCCTCAACCCACCTACTCTTAATAAGAAGTGCTTCTTTGTGTTAATGTTATTTTTTTCCTCTTCCCTCTCTGCCTATTCCCCTGCCTGCCCAAAAGTCAAAAGAAATCAAGGAGAAAGGGAAAAAAAAAAATAATAAATCTGTAAAGCTCCACAGCTGCTGAGTCTCTGCCTGGGTTAAAACACACAGAGATGAGTCATATCTCAGCTCCGTGTAATATTTTAGAGATGCAGATGAATCCATCACAGCCAGCACGGTTTGGCTGCGGTGACACAGAACCAAACCCACACCTGAAAAGCACGAGGCACCAGGAAGGAAGACCTAATGACATCAGCTGTATTCCGAGAGGAAAAAGCAGAGGAATGGGAGTGCAGCGGTATGTCACGGTGCTGAGGTTTCCAGCAGCTGCTCAGAGAGTTTTCTTTTGATAAAAGCAATTTTTTGCTGTGACAGAGAATCGGAAAATCAACCCAAAGTCACACATTTATAGACTTTTTTTCCTTATTTGTTTATAAGCTCGACCGCCAGAACGTCTCCGTTCCTAAATCGAAAATGACCCCCAAAACCCCACAGTGGTCCTTAAAAAAAAAAAAAAAGAAAATGAAAGAAAAACAGCTTAATTTCCCCCAATATCCACTCATGAAGCTGATGTAAATAGACAATTACAGCTATGCAGGAAAAAAAAAAATATCGATGCTACCATCCTCCTTTTCAAAAGTCCTATATTCAGCTGGGAATAAACCATATGGCCCCATCATAATTTAGCACACAGGATCCTATGGATATTTACTCTGCAGAATTCCAAGAGGGAAGGAATAAATATTTTCCCAGCAACTCTCATGAATTCAACCACAAAATTAACAGCACAGAACTCAACGATACGCACATGGAAGATCTGAAAGCCCCGTAGAAAGGCTCTCCCTCCCCAGGTAACTCCATGGACAACTCTCAGCATTGCTAACAAAAGGAGCTCAGCCTGGGCTTTGCCAACTTCAGGAGATTCTTTGACAACAGCGTTGCTCCAAACTCGCTGCATATTAACAGGCTCGAAGATGATTATTTCACATTGAAATTAGAACATATGCATGTTTGGTCTATTTGTTTTCTTCTCAATCTTGGTTATGTGCAAACATTTGCAATGCAAGATGATTGATGTGCAGTATGAAGCCCTGCTGTAATCGCAGTAATTAAACATTTGGCCAAACTGCTAAAATCAGGGGTGTATGCAGCAGTTTTAGGGGACGAACAGAACGGCACTGCCTGCTGCAGGCACGCTCACTTCCAGAGAGCTCTCTGAAGCACAGCTCAAACAGGAATAATTGTTTGCACAGAACTTCAATTCCATGTCACCAAAACTGCAGTCTGCACATTACAATCCCAAACTGGGGAAACGTGCAAGGATCACACGTATGGGACGCAAGAAACAATTATTCCAATGTAATGTCAGCACCGTGCCTAGTCAAAGGCATTCTTGCACATCTGACCCATGATTGTTTCATCATGCATGCAATAGCTCTGCATTTTTGCAAGCCAGACCCCTCCTACGTGCACTGGCTGTGGCTCCCCATCCCAATTCTGCACCCACTGACAATGCACTCCGAATCCAAGAGCTCTGCAAACCTTCACGAACTTATACTGAGAGTCTAAGGGAACAAAACAAGCTAGAAAAGAAAACACAACAATCTCAACTGGATGGGGACCAAAGAGCAGCTCAGACTGCAATATCACATCCCAACGCCCATGACTGTGAATCTGGAATTGCATCCAAGCCTCGTGGCTCAGACATATCCTTACTCACAGCTGCAGTTTTTGCATAGTTTTACACAAAAACAGCACCATTAGCCACCCACACAGGTCAGGAAGTCCTCTCAACCTCATTAGCAAATCTGCTCCTATTTTTGAGTCTGGAAAAGTACCATCTTCCTTCCCCAGCTACTGCCACATCAATCTCCCCAGCTCAGGCAAACTTAAAGGTGAAGATATAAATATGCATCTGTGTAACTTAGCACAAGAATTGGTGAGGACTGACCTTCCTCCACTGTTAATAGAGCACAACCATTGAGAATTCAGCTAGAGGTGACCCCACTGTGTTACAACACTTACCCTGCAGCCCAAAAGCTCCCAGAAGTGTTTAAATCAGTAACCTGGGATGTCCCTCCCAAACCAGTCAATGAGTTAAATGGGAATCACACCCAGGCTGTCCTTCCCTCGGAGAGAGCTTTCACCAACAAGCTAAGTCAGAGCTAAGTCTGCGTGCTAACATCTGCAGTTTTAAGGCTGAGACCAATTGTGTCACAGTCAGAATTTCACGTCTTGGATAACAGAGTGAGGATCTCAGCTGTGGAAACATTTCTGATCCTGGTTGGTGACATCACCTTTGAGTCAGTGATACAGATACCATGCAGCATTAACCTTGCATCCTAAAGTAACCAACTGCTTCTCAACAAACCACTGCTTCTTTGTCAGCAAAAGATTTTTTAAGATCATGCAATGGGTGATGAAGGTGCATGACTCACCTCCAGCAATGAACACCGCTATCAGTGCATTACGGGGCTCTCAGTTAAAACCTTTACACTTGCACAAGGTTTTATGGTCAGTCCACTCATTCCCTTTTGCTGCAGGGCAAGGAGCTGGCCCTGTTAAGCTGCTATGCTGGGTTCTTTCCGTGGGTGCACAGCACACTGCACCAAACTGCTGTGCTGTGTTGCAGAGGTGGCTGCATTCTGCACATTCATGTATATGGGAACTGAAATACGGCTTTGCAATTAAAAGGTGCTCTATGCAGCAACAAACTTATCATCAATATGCACCAGGCAGACTTCCTGATGATCTTAAGACATCTTTTCCAAGGTAACGATTCTATGACATCAACCCTCTGCACATCTGCAAGGAAAACAGAAGCATCTTCCCCCCCCCAAATGGCCCTGCTGGTACTGAAAGGTACAAGTGAGACAGGGATTTTTTTCTCTATTTTCTGGTTACCTTATGGAAAATTGGGTCTTTCAAGTCCTGAGTACTGCCACCACTTTTGTAGGAAGGAAAAGGTCCTGCTCTGAGCAGCAATAAGAGCTTTTCCATTTTTGGTCTCTCTTCTAACTTCACACAAGCCAGAAGCCAAACTCCTTGATGCTGACACCCCAAGTATTTGGGAGAGCTCAGATCAAAATCTAAATCTGTGTTTGTTTTTAAATGAAGTAAATAATCCTTTTCAATCAGATACCTGCTAGCTACAGCACTCCTTAGCAAGGAGATGGTCAGAAAGGGTGGAGGGGGTGCAAAGACAGCAAAACTTGAGAGTTCACACAAGAACGGAGCATTAAGAGCCTAGCTCTGAAACTAAGAGCCCTGTGCCAAATTACAAAGAACCCACAGATGCAAGCATTATACAGAGCTGAAGAGCGGAACGCGATAAGCCCATGTCTGGGCACGCGGGATGGGGAGGAGCAAAGCACAAAGCATCACCCCAGCCAACCACTGCAGTGCCAAGCTGTGCAAAGGTGTACTGCTGAACAGCAACAGGTTGGATCTCCCCATGCAAAGCAATGCTCCTGCTGCCAGAAATTCCCCATCTCTAGCTCTGCAAGCCCCCCAGTCCCAGGCTCCACCACTGCCTCTCCTGCCCCAGCGCGCAGAGCTCAGCGTTGCTGCAGTTCTCCTTCATGCTGCCCTAAGAGCAGGGGAAGAGGTGATGAGTTCAGGCTCCTGATGTGGTGATAGCGCTGTCCGTGTGTACGTCTCACCGCCACGCATCTGGTCAGCATTTACAGGGGGCTGTGCTGGTAGTTTTACAGCTGTTTAGGCATGTAAGTAGCATCTATACTTAAAAGACTCCAGAAGGGAAGGGTGGGAGGGAAAGGGAATGAGGGATGAAGCAGAAATGGAGAAATAGAAAAACGAAGGTGGCCAGATGCTGCTTTAAAAGCAGGGATAACAATCCTTTTCATGACCAGGATTTGTGCCCCTTTAAAAATGTATTCCATTTTGTAGTTTATTGCCTTGTTTATTGATGTCATCCAGGATCTGACATAGGAAAAGGCAAGAGCTCTCAGCAAGCATCCAGGCCACCTAACAATGATTTCACAGAGGAGTTTGATGGAGTTCAGCTGCAAAATCCTTAGCATTGCCATCCATTCATGTTTGCATTTGTGCACTTGGCCAAAGCCTTGAAACTCAGGGCAGAGAACACACAGTGTTTTGCAGGACTGCCCCTTTGCAAAGGAATGCAATCAATATAACACCTTATTCTAACAAGCCAGGGGCCCCCAAATTTGCACAGGAGTTGGGCACACAAAAGTCGCCAGGCACCTTAATGGTAAATTCTGTAACAACCCATTAATTGAGAGCCAAAGCCATGTGAATGCTGAGGCTGGGAAGGGGTTGTTATTGCAGGATGGGGAAGCCTTCCCCACCCTCCAATTCCTAGTTTTAGAGTTCTCTAGGGTTCCAGGATGATGGTTCTGGCAGAAACGAGTAGTAAAATTCATAATAGACAATAGCATAAGAAAAATATTTATTTCTGTAGTTTTTGTTTTACTTGCTTTGTTGTTGTTGCTTTTTTTTTTTTTTTTTTTTAATAATACCCTGAAATATAAAGGAGATGTTGTGCAACAACTACTTGTGGTTAAGAGCAAAACAACAGCTGTGAAAAAGCACTACAGATTCCTTCAAGAGTTTAAAAGACAATAAAGAGTTTCTGGATTCAAAACATTTTATACTTGAGCAAATTATTAAATGATACTCAGACACTGGAACATCCTTTATTTTCTGTCTGATTTATACAGAGTTAGATGTCCAAGTCCTAAAATGCTGCAATTAGAATAAAATAGCAAACAAGCCCACAATGATTTACCTAATTGCTGAAAACTAAATGATTTTAAGTAATATGATTGATCTATTACTGTCTTTTTAAGTCTGTTTCTTCCATTAAACTCCATCATCTCTTTTTTTCAACTCAAAAGCCGCCATTCCTTTATGCCGATGTTTTCAGAGAGCTGAGGTCCTGTGCTGGCTCTCCTGCTTAGCACACAATGCACAAGACAGGGGGCAAGAGAGAAGCAAGCCCTCCAGAAAGCCACCTTGACACTGTAATACGCATAGTTACATAAATAACTATACTGTTGTGATGTGAATTCCAGGTAGGTAGGGGAGACCACATGGACACAGCCTCATCCCCATCCCAAATCTACAACTCCACGAGCACAGAACTGACAGAAAATGCACAATTTGACCCAGTCAAAATGCGTGGCTCCAGATCCTAATCTGAGCTCTGCTGCAGCCTATGAGAACATTTGGCGACTCACAGAGAGCATCTCTCTTGTTTTAAGTGCTCAGATCAGTAGGACACAATGGCTCAATGCCTTCAGAGCTCGCAGTGCTTTGGTTTACCAATGTGCAGCAGCACAACACAAATGGCAGGACTTCCCTCTGTCACTGCAGCAATCTGAAGCCAGATGTACAGAGGAGCACTCAGAAGCAATTGCAATGTGGGCCATAAAAGGACTTTAGGGAAAGAATACAACAGCATTACTCATCAGATCAACTGCAGAAACGGAAACAAAACTGCAATTAGCCTGCCCAACTGCAGGGAAAAATGGGTTCATATTTGCAACAGTTTAAGAAAATAAGGCTGCTTTGTAATTAGGAAGAACATACCCACTGTCAATTGCCATAGTGAGGCTTTATTTAAATAATACATGATAAATTTTGATTGTGTGGCCATATGCTGGATTTAGGCATAGATGCTACACAGAAAAGAGGCAGAGAGGAGCAAAAAACAAGGCAGTGACAGCAAAAAAGCCTGTAAACGAGACCGTGACATCCTGCAGCCTCCACAAGAAGCAGAAACACTGTCGTTCCTGCAATGACATCACCTTCTCTTCCTAAAGACACAGCCAGACGAGAAGCGAGCAGCTCCTCAGCCCACGGCACACCTGGGTGCTGCTGCTGCACAGTGCAAAAGAACATGGGGCAAGAGCAAGTTATAGGCAGCAAGGTGCTCCCTGCAGGGCACAGCAATGCAAACACGATCCAGAGCTGCTGTTCTCTGCACACCCCAAGAAAAAATCACCTCAGAAAACCACTAAACATGAAGGCACTGACTTGCGACATTATTTCTCCTCCATTTTCTCTCTTTTCCTTGTCTTTATTCCACTCCCCCCTCAATCAACTCCCCTACATTCTACATCTGCACTTTATTCAATGAACACATCTGCATTCTTTCTCTCTGTTTTTGGCCAGAAACTCTATCCAACCTTTATCACTGACACCTCTCTGCAGTTTCAAATTCCAACCTTGTGCCAAATCCCCATTTCCTGCTGCTTAATTTCCATTCATTTACTCTTGTTTTTGCTTCTTCTGCCATTCCCAGCATGGACCAGCTCCAACCCAGCTTCTTCTAATTTTTTAAGGAAGGCTCCCTATTGAGTGCTATTGGAACTTGATCCTCTGCTCCAAGCCAATGGCTGGCTATTGTTTATACTACCTAACAACAGTTGCCAATATGACTGCTTTTTTCCTTTCCTTTATTTCACTCTTTAAGTGTATATCCTAAGACCCAAGAGAACTCCTCTCCACATATGGTGACCCATTAGGTCTGGTTTTATTATTACTTCTGCAGAATCTGAAGTAGCCTCTTTTATGTATGTATATGTGGATATGTGTGCGTATGTATTCACTATATATACACAGGTATATAACATTTAGAAGAAGAGTTCAAAAAAGAGTCTGCGGTGTCTTCTTTCTACCAGCCAGTTGATCTGGCTCTGTTCCTACCTGTGGAATAAACTGGGATTAAGATATTAAGATTGTGGTCTTTCAAGGAAAGTCATCCTCCTAACGGTTCAACAAGAGTCATGTTTCATGCAGGTGAAACCCAAAAGCTACAGCAGAACTTAAGCTGCAGCTGCTGAGAGCACAGGAACTTCCCAGGTTCTAAATTACACAGAACTATTCTGGTGGGTTTGCAAAGCTTCCCTCTTCATCTCAGACACAGGGAAATACTTCGAATGAATAGCAACCGGAGTTTCGGTGCTCACCCTATACAGAGCGAAGCTACCAACAGATGAGCAGAGGAGCAGGTTAAGGATTGCAGTGATGAGACAAAAGCTGCCCATCTCAGCTGCTGGGAAAGCTCAGGATGTTCTCCAAATCAGCCTCAGTGAAGGCTTCTCCCTTAGGAAGAGAACCTAAGCATTCTATTCCACTCCTGCAGGAGCTGATTGTTGCACAAACATCTTCATTCATTGAGCTCACTGTGAGAGAATAGGAGAGGGCTCAAGCAATGCCTGTGTTAAAAACACATCCAGACACAGATGCAAATATCAGGCCCATGGTGTGAAGGTGCCCAAAACGTGCTCCAACACTTTCCCCTTCCCTGACTAGCACAGAAATGGTGTTATATCTCAGGCTTTCAAAGGGAGTTCGCCTCCTTGTAAGGTTTTATGACACAGATGTGTTGCACACTTGGCTGGGCTGCGATCTCCTTTCATTTAATTATTCTGTTCAAAGTTTTAGAAGCAGCTCCTTTGCAACGTTGGTCCCATTTCCATGCTTCCTAGCAGCCTCGTGACTAACAGCACAGCTCACAGCTCCTTCCCATTCTACCCAAGGACAATGACACTGTAACACAGCACTTCAGTCTCCACACACCAGACAAACTCCATCAAGGTGAGTGAAAGGCTTTCACTGCCATCAGTGGCCTTTGGACTTCATTTTTTGAACCGTACATTAAGCCTCCCTAGGAGCCAAGTGTTACACAGCCATGACAGGTCAATGATAAGCAATCAAAGCCAAAAACACACCTTCAGATTTGGTTTTGTCTTTCAGCCTTCATCAACTGAAGAATGTCATATCAGCAAAGGAAAAGAATGCATTAAAGCAAAAGCAGTAATGGAGGTCCCAGGTTTTGACAGGCTCAGATTATGCCATCACTTCTTCTGAGCTACAGGGGGTGATGGAAGCTCAGCTTTTTATCCCCTCTTTCCCCCCAGAAAAGTAGCAAAATAGCTGATAAATGCACTCTTACCCCACATTAATTAACACAAAGGTAATGTAAGATCCTAGCAAAGATGATGCAAATCAAGTCTGAATAAAGTCTCATCTCTGCTGTTATCCTGACCTGCCAGCACGTGCAGACATTCAACCCAAGTTTCTCTTCACTCAGGATTTACTCTGCCACTCCAAATTCATGCATCTGTCTCCCATTTATTTTTTATGAAGATATTCTTCTCGGTTTAGAACATTCCACAAACATGAGGGATTTTCTCTAAACCCATTCTTAATATTTCTTACGCATGCTTCATTTGTTACACAGCACGGCCGGGTTCGGAGCAAACCCCACCCCAGGAGCAGATATTTCCCCATTGCACACTCCTTGAGGTGCTGGGTGCAAAAACAACTGCTCTTCTGTTGCTTTCTTTCCACTGCCAACATGTTCGTGGCAATGAAAGCACAGCCAGTGCTTGGTGTCACGCTGCAACAGCCAGGCAGGGAGAAGAAAAGTGGACACACATTGATGTGACAAAGGTTAAAGTGATTTACTGACAGATCAACAGAATACATAAACTGGAGACACCACAGAACACCAAGAACCTTAAAAAAATAAAAACGAGTCTCAATCAGTGCAGGATACCATTTTCTCCTCATCAGAAGACTCTACCCGACACAGAAGGAAACGTGATAAAAGCCATGCAATAATTATTGTTGAATGTTTTGTGGTTCGTACCTGAGCAATCATCCCCAATGGCTTCAAAAATATAAAATACCATCCTATCAATAGTATCTTAACAATACAAATACATACACCAAGAGAAAAAGCAAAAATGCTAGGTAGGGTGGAGACACCTGCAATTTGTTCTATTTTTCATACAGGGCAGAAAAATTAAATGTACAAAAGTGTTCATGACCAGGGTGGATGGGGCTCTGGGCAGCCTGATCTGGTGCTTGGTCTGGTGGTTGGCAAATCAGCCACGGCAGGAGGTTGGAACCTGATGACCCTTGAGATCCCTTCCAACCCAAGCCATTCTATGATGCAATAAAAGTAAGAGCTTTGATCTTAAAATGAGATTGTTTTTAACTTTAAAACAAACACAAACTCCATTCTAAGCCAGCCTGAAATTTCGACTTCATGCTATTCCATTCCTGAAATTTTTCATGTGGGATCTCAAATACATTAACCGACAAACCCTTAACGACAGCCTTTTCCAAACAGTTGCGTTCTGCTTAATGTAACAACCGTAAACCAAATCAGAAAACTTCGCTGTCAGATGGGAAACAGACCGAAGAGAATGAGACTTGCACAAGAGAATCTGCAGCAGATTTAACGAATGACTCAGACCTTCCACACCCTTTCATTTACCCACAGAGCCAACCATTTCCCTTCGTATGATATACGAAGACCAAAACAGCAGGTATCGAGATTTTGGCAAAGACTCAGCCAGTTTGAGAAGCTGTACTGTTGGCTATGGGGCTTCGTAGTTACAGATGTTGGATTATTCACTCAGATAACTGACACATCCTGAAGTCAACACCTTACCCAAACACAACCTGAAGGACTGGATTTTGTCCTTAACGCGGAGCCACTGTGACAGACCCGACTGACCACTTCATACCTCAGTTTCCCCCATTAAAAAAAAATAAATACATAAAAAATCACGGGGCAATGCTCTCATAACAGGGGTTGGGATTTCAGGGCTCTGCGCTAATCCTCACGCTGCCGCTGCCCTGCTGTGAAATCCTAAGGAAGTTGTTTCACATGCCGATGTGGTTTCTGGGCTCAGCACCCCGTGTTTATACAATCTGGTTTGAATGCAAACTCCCCCTGGCAGGAGCTGTGCCTGGTGATGGGAGCTGTACCCGGAGCACACAGACCTGATGGCAGCCCAGGCTTCGGGCACAACTGAAACGCCACTGAATGCTGCACATCTCGATGGAAAGTTTGCAAATGAGGGAGGGAAAGGGTAACGATCCAGAGGCTAAGCGTAATGACCGTAATGACCGTCCTAAACCCAGGCACAGAGATGTCACATATTTGCTTGATGACTTGTCAGTACAAATCCCATTCTGTAAGAGCCCTCTCACTTATGACATCACCCCAGAAGTATTTGTGTGCTTGCAGGGCAAGCCCTGCTCTGCTCCCCTCCTGGCAGCTCTGCCACTAAATCTCACCGAGGATCCAAAATAGGCATCAGTGCAGGTATGCATCCCTCCCTGTGCTTCTAAACCCTTCTTAAACCTCAGGAAGGAAACAGCTTTCAGCTCACCACAGCGCACAACTGCAACACGGGATGTTTTTCCAGCTCACTGATATTTCATAAATACCATTTGTTGTCATGTGGTTAAATTAAAAACTCAGGATATCAAACATCAAACAGTATGTTAATGTCAAGTATGCTTGAATAAATACTAAAGAGTTCAACTGACTGAAATATGTGCACTACTAGCTAATTAAGAAAGAAGCAGGTGTGAAAAAAAAAAAAACCCAATTCAAGCCTTTTTTTTTTTTATAATTAATAATGTTTACTTGTAGTTCCCCTTATAATAAGGCTCCAGTTTAACCTCCAGAGAATTCCTAGCTGTAATCCAGCTTTTTAAAGAATAATAATTGAACGCGACGTTGTTAAAAAGCAGATCGGTTTTCAAACCTGAGTAATCGCCCGGCGTTACGTGCAGGGAGGGGCTTTGTTTTATTAACAACGGAGATTTGTGTCCACTGGATCCGTTACCAAACGATCCCAGCAAATACAAAACCCAACCGAGCCCAGCGTCCATCGCACCGATTCCTGCAGGGATGGGAGAAGGAATGGAGGTGGGGAGGGACGCGGGTTGGTGGGATGGCTGCAAAAATCATTCACACAACGAACATCAACGTGCTTTCCTAATTCTGGGGCTGTGTTTTCTGGTGGGTCTGAAGCTTCTCGGAGGAGCAGCGCCTCTACGACATTATAATCCAGTTTCATGCCGGCAAGTGAAAAATAAAAGAAAAACAACATTAAGATTTTTATTTGGACGCTTTTGGCAGCAAGCACACGGCCAATCAACTGATCCAAAACTGTATTTAACGAAGAATTTCTTTCCAAGGAGGCAAATGGAAGTAAAGGAGGAGAAAATGGCTACAGATGTAAAAACAGACCTGGGATATTTCATTGACATGACATATCTACTGCATTTAATTAAAAGAAGAATGTATGGGAACAATGCATCCTACTCAATCCGGGTCGGGGGAACAAAATAGGACTGGATTAGATAGGACAACTCCAATCCCCAGAGAGATTCCCATATTTAATGGGAGCGCCACATGTTTGATATGTAGGGAAGCAAGTGGGTGTTCCTGGATTTGATCCACTATTCATCATAATACCGCAGCCTTGTTCATTCCCAGTGAGGAGGCTTAAAACCATGAAACCATATGTAGAATATTAAAAATCATTTAAAGCTAAAACGAACATTATGAAACCATGCGCTCGGGTTGAGGCTGCAGTCCAACAGCCCTCCGAGTGCTCCCTGTTCCTGTTGATGTGCAGGGAGTAAACGAAGTCACACGCACACATGGGCACACACACACACACCCCTTCGGTGCAGATGATGGCTGTGTGCTAGCACTGCAGCGAGCTCGTTATCAATAATTGATGGGGCTTTAATACCTACAGCATCAGAGCTTTAATTTATAATTAAAGATCAGAAACTCCAGCTCCGTTTTTCCCCTCCTACTATTTGGTGTTTTGACTTTCTTCTTCTTTCTGACGTTAAATTGTTTCTCAGACACAGTCAATAACTTTACTATATTCTCATTGCCATTGAATTAATCATAGCTCTGCCCTAACCACATGGAATTTAATTTCCCATAAGAGAAATGTTTACTTTGGTTTACTTTGTTGGAACTCAACGTACTTATACAGTCTATAAAGATTTACAGTAACATATTTTGTTAAGCAACATTAAAGCCTGTGCTGACAGATCTTGTCTTACATTACTTCACTTACGTTCAGACCCTTAATGCTTTTGCTGTACACCAGTGCAGCAATAAGGCAGCAGGACTGGCTTAGGTATACATGTTTCAGAAGTCCATGAAATGCAAAAATCTTGGGGCTATATTTTTTTTCCTCCGGTTTATTGGTGGTCAACTGCTCTGTACCTTGCATTAATTTCTACTACAGTCATTATAACCATTGGGATGAATGAATGCCATGAACAGAAGAAAAGTATTCTAATTCCTTGCTATACATTCGTTTGATCTAAACCGATTGCACGGGAGAAGCTAAAGGAAGTTTCATCTAAGGATTACTTCCTGTTAAACAGTCCAGGGACAGGAATGGAAAGTTTGAGGCTTGTATCACAGAATGGCTTCGGTTGGAAGGGACCATAAGGATCATCCACTTCCAACCCTGCTATGGCCTGGTTGCCACCCACCAGATCTGGCTGCCCAGAGCCCCAGTCCACCTGGCCATGGGCTTCTCCAGGGATGGGCATTCACTCTTCTCCAGAAAGCCTTAATTGCTCATTCCCCTGTGCCTCAGTTTCCCTGGTCTTGCTTTGCATCAGTCTGGTCCATTCACACTACAAGCACCCCGATGTGCAAACCTCTCACCTCCACATGTGCACACACTCAGCAGGGTTTGATCATGGAGCTGGCTCAGGTAGTGCTGGGGACAAGAGCACCGTGCTCCATATGAACACAATGTCCTGGCAGAATCCCTGCCCTCCAATGCTTCAATGCTTTCTGTGCTGGAAGTGCCACTGAAGCCCGTGGGAATCCTGATAGATCTGTGCCAGGGAACTGGATTTGAGATCTCAGAAGCAGAAAATTCCCATAAATATCCAAGCACTGGAAAGCAGAACTACACATATACATTAGGCAATCCCATGACAGACTGCATTCAAACATGTTTTTCAATGTTCAACAACAAGAACTAAAATATTTACTGTAGCACTGAGCAAATTTGGGTAGGGAATTCCACGTGGTGCTGACAGGGTTTCTCCAAAGATTCAGCATATCCCATCTGCTGGGAGCAAGGACTTTGTCATCCTGGTCTGCCCTTCTCTAGGTCATGCTCTCCCCAGATCTGAGCTGCCTAAAGGACACGGAGGGGAAAATTATGGAAAGCATCATGATTGTTTTTGGTTCTGGTGAAATCAGACCTACTGCTGGCTGCGGATGTGAATTCAGCTCACATGCATACGCACATGGATGGGGGTGGGAGTTGGCAGCCGGGTGGAGGAGAAAGGAAAAAGTGATTTTTTAAACTATATTTATTAAATCACTGCTGAGAACAGAGGGGGAAAGAAGAGCCTGGGAATCTGCAGCTGAGGCTCAGCTGGGGAGAAGACAAAGGGAGACCACAGTGTGTGCACACTACAGGAAAGTCATGTAAAAAAACAAAAATATCCCCAAATTTTCACGTTTTACCTCCAAGAAACAGCACAATTTGCCTTAAAGAGATAGTACAGGAATCAGCCAGACAGTGTAACTTTCAGATGCTACCCTATAAATTCCTTCCACAGAACCAGCACATGGGATGTCCCACCTGTTTCAAACAGGACAACTCCCTTTAATTAGCTTTTGCAGTACTCATTACCTAGGAACATGCTAATGCAGCCCTTGGTATATCCATAGGGCAGCTGCCTGCAGGCACTGGGGCACGGACCACAATCCCTCTTCTCCAGGGAATGTGCACTGTGCCCAGTGCAACTGAGCCATGGCTCCAAGATGGCCACAAATGAGTCCCTCCTCACCTGCTGGTCCTTTGGGAAGCCTGGGTTCTCACCCTGACCTCAACACAACCTTTTTCCTTCCTGCTGTTAACCAAGACCCCAGGGAACAATGCCAAACCTCAGTCTGCATCCCACCCAGCACGGGAAGAGCAGCATTCCCTTCAAGGAAAAAGTCCTGGCTTTCTGATGGGCACCTGGATGCTAACGATTGGGATCACTGAAGTGCAATACCTCAGCATCACACAAGGTGGCTTCCAAAATCTGCTCCAGATATTCCCTGGACCCAACGACACACCGGGTTGTGGCTTCTCTCTGTTTAAGCTTCCATTCCAAGCATGCAAACGCAGATGAGGCAGAGCAATGCTTGAACACTGCAAGGTGTGATGGCAAAGTCATCATCCTTCAGCTTCCTTGTTTGTAAGGGAGAACAGAAGCAGAAGCAACAATCCCACAGCAAATCCCTTCAGCAGAAAGCAGTCTTTAAGAGTACGATTCATTTTGAGGGCAGCACTTTAATTTCTCTCATCGGTCACTACGTGCATTTTGTAACAGGTGGAACGTGACCATAACCAGCACTTTGCATAGAGCACAGTTCACTTCTTACTGGATGCTCCCTGATTTGCAACACGATGGTGAAATCCTGCCCAGCAGATTGGGCTGTCTAAGGAGAAACCACTGCAATACCTCTCACCAGTTCCTATTTTACAAACTACGTGAATAAAATGAAAAGCTTCATCAGAGGTGATTGGCGGCATTTTATTTTTCAGATTTTTTTTTTTTAACCTGCAGAATTTGCCACTGTTTCCTTTCTCCTTAGAGGTGAAACTTCCCTTTTTTCCCTTCCATTGTGCAAACATTTGGGCCCAGACATACGAGCCTGAGACGCACTGAGCCCGGCTGCAGGAAAACAACCCGCAATGGGACTCCCCACTCCTTCCCCCATCTGCCTCAGCCTTCTGGGAACAGGAGCCTCTCAGAGCGCCACAGAAGCAGGTGTGGGTGTATTTTAAGCAACAGAAAAACCAGTTTAATTAAACTCTCCTCGGACTTGCAAACGGCGAGTGTTGCTTTCCTTTCCCCAGTAAAACAGCCCACAACAAACAGGGCTGCTCCTGGGTCAGCTCGCCCCGGTTTCACACCTCTGGAAGAAAGAAATCGCTGCTCATGCAGGGAGTGCTGGTGACAGCATTGCTCTTATTGGTAAAGAGAGCACCTGAAGTTCTGCACTGTGGGGAGAGAAGCACTGTGATTCTTATGGGTGGGAAACTGAGGCCACGGTGGCTCTGGGTACTGATTTGTAGACCCAGAATGGTACTGCAGGGAAGTCCAGAAGGAGTAGTTCACAAAGCAAATTATTGCAGGGAAATGGTGGGCAGGGCTTTTAATCACCCACTAAAACTGATAAGTTCATGTATGTCGCACTCAGTGGAGGCTCATGCACCAAAAAGCCCTCCTGTCCTGTTCAGCACTGCCTGTAAGCCACCACACACACAGACGGATTTCAGAGTTATATTTGAAAAGCCATAAACACACAGCAGAGGCACTTTCCTTCCCAGGTCTCCCCTTTTTCTACTTAGGTTAAGGGGTAAAAATTCAGCATTTCTCAACTCAGCTTTGTTTCAAGCAAACGAATAAATAGCTTTAGTCTCCAATGTCGCTCGAGCCAAATCTTTTTCTTTTTGCCACATTTTTCCCTTGACAAAACCCTACAAAAAGTCAAACAATGCAAAACGTTTCTGAACAGGGGTAAATATCTGCCCTAAGCTGACAAAATGCAGGGAATTGGAAGTTAAGGCTGATGGTAACAAATCGAGGCTCTCACAAATGATAAAAGGCAAAGACAAAAACTGAGCTGTAAATAACGTCTGCCAAAACTCCTCACCTTTAGGATTAAGCCCACTTGTAAGGGGATGGAAATTCAAGCACAAACACATGATCCTACTCCTGTTATTTAAATGCTGTTTTGTGTACTTAATTCTTACCTGGTTCATAAAGCAGATAATTTACGCCAGGGACCAGCGCTGTATCAGGGCTGAGCGCGCTAACGAAGCACCTTTATTAAGTGTTCCTTATTTACCTGGAAGACCAGAAAACCACCAGTGGAGGTGTTCAGTCTCTCAGGTAAACACGGATTCAGTCTGCAAGAATTTAAACACCTTTTTTAAAGGCTCCTTTGGAAAAATCCTGCATAGAAATGACACGGCTATTTCTCCAACGGAGCGCGATAAGCCCGGCCTTTCTTTCTTTTGGGGCTCCTCGCATTGTTTGGATGATGTTAAAGCGGCTGGAAGCCAAAAGCAGCCGTGATTTACACCTTCAGAGTGGTGTAAAGGGATCGTGGTAATGGGAGAAACTCTCTGCCTTTCCTGTGTGCCTTAGAACAGCACAACCCCTCTGGCAGCCTCCGCGTCGTTTAACCCTCAAGTAGCAACCTTCAGTTAATAAAAATGATTCCTGTTTCAAGTGGGAAAGGCAGTGAGAGAACAGGATCTCCTGCACCCAACGCACGTGTTTTAAAACTCTATTTATGTCTGTTGATTTCTTCAGTTAAAGAAGGACTGGGGGTTTTCTCCACGCCTCACTGATTGCACCTCATTTTGGAATAGCATCTTACCAACAAAACCCCAACATCATCCGCACCAAAACCATTCACATGAACACACAACTGTATGTCCTCAGCAAGACGCACTGAGATCCACTGATGAAGTCACACCAAGAATGCTGGCACTCGTTTTGCAAATAGACTTTCTGTGCTGAGATAGCACTGTCCTTTATAAGAGAAAACCATTCATGCTCCTGCAAAAATCAGGTCTCAGTTCCTCCAAGAAGCCTTTTTTTTTTTTTTTTTTGGTCTCCTCCAGTAGACAAACCAGGGCAAACACAATCAAAAATAATTTGTTCAAGCCTAATATTAAGTCCACAGACAGCATTACATACCACACGTCAGAACACAGGAGAGGGTATCCGTGCAGCACATAATAGAAAGGGCAGGTGAGCTGAGAGCATGAATGGGGAGCAAGGAAAAACACAATCAAACCCCATAGAGGCACCCTGTACAAACTTTCAATCAAATACACCCTTCTCTCCTCAAAAGGGGATAAAAAAAATAAAAATCTTGGCTCGCTAACTGAAATCTTAAACTGTTGACTAAACTTTCTGTGAGTTGTATGCTCACCATACACGTTTCTGGATATTGGCAAAAAATAATAATCTGGAAGTGCTTATAAATCCTAAATTGCGACATCAGTCACAAACAGCCTGCAATCAGCTCTGTTATTGTATGGTCTCAGGCTGTGCTTTACTACGCCGAACAAAGCTTGGGAATTCAGAGAAGCAAGTGTATGATCCATAACCTCCTATGTGTCCAAATGAAAAAACTGTTGCCAAGGAAACACCCAAATATCAGAATTGAAATATAGCTTGGCCCTTAATGAGCCCAAAAGGAGCTGTAGGAAGTTTACTCAAGTTCAGCGGAGATTTTGGCTAAATGTGGGGAAGACATTATTAAAAGAGATCTCAGCTCTGTGGCGGAGCAGAAGAAACACGATGCAATCTTGCAATGTAACTGTGTTTAAAATCTTCTATTACATTTTTTTTTCTCCTGGGACAACTGCAAACACCCTAAATGCCATAAAAACGGGAACGTTACCGAAAGGATGTGAAAAAGGGAGAGCACACATTTGGGAAGAAAACAAAACAAAAAGAAGGAAAACTTGTAACGTTAGCACAATGATGCAACCTTAAAAAAGGAAAAGAAAAAAAAAAAAAAAGGTACAGTTTTCCAAGAACTGCATTTTTCTGACATCTTGTGCATATTGAGGTCCATGGAGACTTCGCATTTTCCACACTCAGCACTTTGAGGGTCAGGGAGGTCAAGGTACCAGTATTCCCGGTGGGTCGCTGGCAGTTCATCCAGAACAATCGCGCTCCCGCCCGGTCCTCCCCCCTCGTTACCAACTGACACCGGGGTAGAGAAATAGCCACAGCACCAGGAGTGAGAAATCCAAGAGATTAATCTGAGCCGCGTCTCTTCCAGCGGTTTTGTTCTTTTCAGACCCACTTCTATCAACAAATACAAATGGGAGTTGTGACCGATCCCCACCTGAAAGTAACCCCATCCCCAGGCACCTCCGGCTCCATTTCTTACAGCCTCATCTGGTGGAAGATTAGGATCTCCTATAAGTACTGTAAGTCTGTTTTCTGGACCGTCCCTTCATACCTTAACTATGAATCCATACTACAGTTTCCATCTCTAATACATACATTCATGCGTTCCATCAATGTAATCAACAACTAATTAAATCCCATATCATAAACCCCCATCCGACCCATCTCTGTCTGAAAGAACATCCAGCTCTGCGTGCAAAATAAGGGAGAAGAAGAACCGAATGCAGGCGCATGTTTTTCTATTCACCTACACAACAATTTTCACAATACGTTCCACAGGAATTCCCAATGGAGCCAAAAAGAACCATCAACCTCTTGTCAGCTCCTGGATGTCAACGCCGATTTCCAAACAAAAAAGCTTGGGCACCATACAAGTGTGCACCTAAACACCAGCAGGCTGCGCATTTCTGTCATTTTCAGTAATGGTTCCTCATGGAGGTTGGTTGGAGATTAACAGCTATCAACAAAATCCAAAAAAATAAAATTAAAAAAAAAAAAATAGCATCAAAAAATAACTACCTAAAAAAATTACCTAAAATCCAAAAACAATTATATAAAAACCCCCCAAAATCACATAAAATAAATTTTAAAAAATTACATAAAATCCAAAAAAGGAATGGATGCTTCTGCTTTAAATCTGTGATTCTTAAAGAATTTTCATACAAACACCCAAAAAAAAAAAAAATCACACATCCATGCACACAAACAATATTTATTAGGAGTCACTTCTGATTCGTTCTTTCTGGTTCTAACGAATAAACTACTTCTCAGAAGGTCAATCACGCTGCATCACGTGTTTCATAAAATAAATTAATTTTTCTCTGAATAGGATGTGGTTAAAATTGTTAAATCATTATTGAATATAATTCTCAAAAACCACATACAGTTTTTCCATGTTCTTTCCCCACTTCAGAATCAAACTTGGTGCCACTGAGCCAATTTGGCAATCTCCCACCACGGGCTGCTATTAAACACTATTCGAGTGCTAAGCTTTCTGACTTCCATAAAGGTTTGTAGGCCCCAATAGATGCCGAATGGCAATTTGACATCTTTAGAAGAACTCATAACATTCTGGGCAAGAGACTTAGGAAAATGACATAAAGAGGGAGTTTGCTGAAAAAATATACAGCCTGCTTCAGCTGAACGTGGTATTATTTGGGTCTGATTCCTCACATTTTCTTTTATTTATTAGTTATTCTGATCTATTTTCCACTGCTTGGGAATTCCAAGGTTTTGTACAGTTAAAAAAAAAAAAGTTTACAGGAAAAAAGAAATATATTAATTCTCACTTAGGAAATATCCTTACTGAAAACATAAGGCCTGGTTTCCAGTTCTTACAGTGCTATGGTGATAAGAAGCAGTTTTAAGAAGGAAAAAAAAAAAAAAAAAAAAAAAAAAGAAGGTTGTTGCATTCTCTGCAGATACTGTAAATATTTTATGAACGGATACCTCAGAGCAAAGAATCAAGACAAAAATTCCCTGTAATTATTGGTCTAACATGCTGGGTGAGGATTTGGACTTTGCCACAAGACCTTAATGCAAAGGACCTGTCGACACCAGCTTGCTGGGCCATTAAGAGGATTTCTTTGGGTGCCACCTTTTAAAGTCGGGTATTAAGCCACAGCTTCTGGTAAATTTACCCCATGGTAAACAATTCCAGATGAGCTCCAGTGACAGGCTGCAGTCTCAAGGTACTCATTCACTGCACGTTAAAATCTCGCGTTCCCAGGACTGGGTTGTTTTCTGACTGATATCCAATTAGGGAATAGGGAAAAGAGGCATTTCCAAAGCTGGAGTAGAACAAAGTGAGGCAGAGCAGTGCCAAACTGATAGCCACCATCACAGCCAGCACTTTCTGTTTACTAACCAGATAGGCTGGGGAGGGTTTGGGTTGAAAACAGAATAACTCAGTTTCTCTTAAATAGCCACAGAGTAGAGCAGGACCAGGATTTCATTCGTGTAACTGCTTCAGACCAAACTATGCAAAATACTTGTGTGTACTGAGCGATGAACTTGTGGTCCATTTGGGATCTCTCTTACCAATCCATAAATTAAATTGCATTAAATCAGCACAGAACTTCAGCAACCCAGACACACACTGCTGAAGAGCACCATAACGACCATTTCATGGACTGGAAAGCTGAAGAGCTTCCAGAAGTGACGTGAATAACCCCAAGTCACTGAGGAAGCTCGTGACAAAGCGCTGAGTTGAAACCAGGCCACATGAGCGTTAAATTTTAAATTAAGGCAGAGAATAACTCTTCCTCTTCCCCACCAGATAAAATTGCCAGTCCCATCAAACCAAGCACCGACCTCTGACAAACTCCGGTGTCTTGTGGCACCTTCATAGGGCCATAGAATGGTTTGAGTTGGAAGGGGCCATTAAAGGCCAGCTGGCCCAACTCTGCCACGCACAGCGACAGCCACAGCTCCATCAGCGCTCAGAGCCCTGCCAGCCTGACTGTGGGTACCTCAAGGGATGGGGAATCCACCACCTCTCTGGGCAACAACTTCTTCCTTATATCCAGTCTAAATCTCCCCTCTTTGAGTTTGAGACCATTTCCTCTTGTCCTGTGACAACAAACCCTGCTGAAGAGTCTGTCCCCTTTATTTTTTTTTTTAACTCCCCCATGAGCTCTAGCACTGGCTAAGGAGGAAGCAGACCAGGATGTTGAACAGAAAGAAGAACCAGGAGTAAACCTGCACCTCTCCTCTCACTCCCATTCACCTGCCCTTCTCTCTCCATAAAGGGAAAGCTTGATACAGACAGACAGACGTGCCAGAGAGAAACCGAGACACGTTTGCCTGAAGCTAAACAAGAGTCAGGCCTGCAGGAGCTTTAAAGCACACAAAGCAGTGCTCCTTTCAAGCAGCAGCAGCAGGCCACATTTCCTTTTTATGACTGCTAAATGCCTGGCTTTCTCCCTAAGCAATTTACAGTGCAGCCACATGTCAAGATGGCTGGTGGGAACCAAGATGCTCCAAGTTACTCAAAATAGATCAGGGATTCTACTGACAGATGCCTTTGGTATTTGCCTGGCTAATTTGCTTTTATTACGGTGAACAAGGTTGCTGTTAAATGTTTGCTGACTAGTTCGCATTTATAATGATGGAGAAGCTTCTGTAGGTGTTTGCAGAACTGTGTCTACCTTTGTGACAGTGGGGGATCTTACCCTTGTTTGTATTAGACTACTTTCATCAGAATAGGGGTGAATGTTTTTAATCCTACTTCACTTGAATTACAGCAGATGCTTTATTTAGGAGTTTCTCACTGCCTACAGGTAACACATTTGCACGAAGCCTTTTGTATTCAGCTGCTTTCATTAGGCAGAAAAGTTGTTGCACATATCTCCGCTCATACTTAAAGCTTTCTACATCCAGAGACGATTCCCAACAAGAATTCAATGCAAAGCAACCCTCTGCAAATATTTGCAAAGCACTGGTAGAAATTTACGTGCAGCTGGCAATATGCTGCACAAACACTGGCTGTCCGCTGGGTTTCCTATTCATACTCATAAGCTAACAATACGAAGGAAGAAAGAAGGAAGAGGAAGTCAACCCATGCAGTATCAAGATGGCAGGGTGGCTCATCACAGAGGTTGGTGTTAAAGGTTATTTTGTCAAAAAGGCTGAAAGAAATTTTCTAAGTTCCCATGAGTGTTCCAAAGCTGGGAACGGGAAACAAGGATTAAAGAAAAAGCCCGTGGAGACCACTGAAATGGATAACAGCAGTGAATGGTAAGAAACAGCTCTGGATGCAGCAAAAGGGCATGGTGAAATGGAAGAGGCACTGCACAAGAGTCACATAGAATGAGGAATGGTTTTCAAACCCAGAATGATGCAAAGTAACAACAGTGGGAATGGTTTCTGTTGTCTATGGAGAACAAAAAGCTGTACCAACCCACGTGTGAAAGGGCCACGACTCAAAATGGGAAAGAAAGAGCTCTGCTTTAAAGAGGGATCTGCAACAACAGTGAGACAGCAGCATGCAATGCAAAACGAAGGTGAAAAGAGAAAACCTGAAGATTATATTGAGAGAATGGGCACACAGGACCAAGGGAAAAATATTGCCTGGAGTCACCGAGAACCAAGAAGCCAAGATTTGCCTGCTATTCTTTAAGGTAAGCAAGCAACAAAAAAACATCTCAGGAAAGAGCATAGAATAAAGTCTGACGGTCAGACTTATCTTGCACAGCTACATCTATGGGCATTAAAAGCTATGGCAACAAGTGTTGTCAACTAGCATAGGTAAGAGACAGAAAGAAGGAATACTTGAAAAAAGTACAGAAGAGGATTGGGCAAACTGAAAGCAAACGCTGGAACAAAGTCAAACTCCGGAAGGCCACTCTAAGAAATGAAGACTAAAAAAAAAAAAATGTTAAATTGGCAAAACATAATGAGGATAAAGATTATGCAGAGGGGAACTGTTGGAGAACATAGCATCCACCAAGTTTGATCACGCAGCACGTAGCAGGTGGAATCAACAAGCAGCCAAACAACTGAATCCATTAACTCTTACACCCTGCTGGGAGGCAGAGAAAGTTTCTTAATCCGTATTTAACAGATGGGGAAACCTAAGCCAAAGATCCAGCCCTCTCTTTCTCTCTCCCAGGTCACAAACTGAGATGAGACTGAGTCACAGCAGACCTGTCTGTTCCCTTATGTTCTTTCCTCGAACACAACACACGACCCTCAGTAAAACACAGCATGCTGAGAGTCCTGATTTCCAGATTTCTGCTGTAGCAGCGCAACAACAGGACCCCAGAACTACAGGCAGCAGCTTTCTTCCCAGCACAACCCACGGCAGCAGAGCCAAGCACGTGTCTCACAAGTCTGCAGGATCAAGGCTCAGGCAGTAATTGCCCTTTTTCACAAATACTGCTGTACATGTTAATCAATAGGAAAACCCCAACGCATTACAAATGTTAGACACGCTACTCCCTCATCCAAAGTAAAAATCTTTTAATGGTCTCAAAGTCTCAATTCCCTGCAGACGTTTGGAGTTCTCTGATCGCAGCAATGCCTGTATCACCCTGCACTGCAAAGGAGGCTCAAGCCATCACGGTATGCAAAGCTTTGACAAAAGGGCTTTCCAACATCATTTTACATCACCTTTGAGGCTTCATAGCTCATAGAGAGCAGGTCTTACTCTCATTTAAGGGGCAGGAAAGTGGCTAAGGTTTCTGGGGGCAGATCCAGCTAAAAACATTCAAATAGTATGCCCAGGCAATCACAAAACTGCATCTCAAGGCAGGAAAGGGCGAACATGAGTATCAGCAGAACACCAGTTAAATAAATACAGGAATTGCCATGACAAATCAGAGAGATCATCACTAGGCCTATCCAAAGAGAGGATATTTATTCTTGACGTTTGATCTAACATTAGAATAATGCCAGGAACAGAAGAATATGATGGTGTGTCATACTTAGCCCCAAGAAAACCACGTGGCAGGGGGAGTTATGGGTTACCTACGCACTCAGCTCACAAAAAGGTCTACCTACCAACGTGTTGAATCCAAACTTCTTCTGTCCAATACCCTCCCTGCCAAGATGGATCAGAGATGGGGAAACATCATCGACAAACTGCCCTCAGAGCTTAAACAAAATCTGACTTTGAACATGAAGCAAACCAAGGCTTGTATCCCAAGCTCATTGACAGAGGCACAGCAACCTGCATTCACACGGCTGCACGCTGACAGCAAAGGAGGTGGTGGTGTGTCTGCAGGAGGTTACTCAGACCTGGCCCTGCATCTCACATTGCCATTCATCACAGACACTTATTTTCACAGCAGTAAAGGGAGCCCATCAATATTTGGCCTGAAGGTGACAGTGCAAAGCCCACTGACTTCAGCTAGCCACAAGACACCCCATGGCTACTTTATTACTGTTTGCAGTGCAGGAGCTGCAGGAGCCAAAGGCAGGGAGCTGCCTGGATGGGGCACTTGGCCACAGACACCCCAAAAATCTGCACAGCTGAAGCAGACACACACATACAACACTTCTCAAAATCAAAGATATCCTTCCCCCAAAAAATCCCTTCTGAACACCAGGGTTGCTTTTTCCTTTCTTCCCCCAGACCAAACCCTCACCCTACTGATGGCACATTTGCAGGGTTCGACCCTTTCCTGATGTTCTCTTGCAAATATTAAACATTGGTGGGTCCTCGCCCTTTACTCCATGGTGACCCGTACATCAGCCAAAGAAAAAGGAAAGGATAACTGAATCTATGGAAAAGAAATGCCACAGTAGAAAAAAGACAGGGAAGTAGATTTATTTACACAAAGCTTTGTTCATACTTCAAAAAACAACAACAAATGCGAACACCATTCCCTGATGGAAACTGTGGTTAAAGTCATGGAAGTGGATACTTCACCCACAAAGAGAAAGCAGGGGTGTACACTTGTTTGTGTGCATGATTAGAAGAAGAAAAATTACAGCTATGAGTAATGTGCACTGATACGTGCTAAGTAAAAGCAAAACCCTCATTTCCTCCTCTGCACTGAAATAAAGTCAGACGCTCCCAGTCCCTGGGGTGCCACCCCCATGGACCACCAAAAGAAAGCAGAACAAAGGAGGCTCACTTAGACCTTGTTGGAGGAAAATATCTTGTTTACAGATCATCAGGATTCTGAGAGGAAGGCAGCAGCTGAAAAAAAAAAAAATAAATCTATGTACTGCTGAGGAGTTGTGGAGGGGGAGATGTTTGTTTCTGTGGTCTTGCTTTGTAGGCGAGAATGGGGCAAGGGAGGAGAAGGAAAATTCAGACAACTTCATCCAGCAAACGCAATCAGAGAGGCTGCTCACAACGTTGCTAAAAAGAAGAAAATATTAACATTTCACGAGTTCCCCTCGTGGCCTCCCTTGCTCCTCCTCCCCCATCAAAAATTCATAAAGGGAATCAGCATTCTTTACCGAATGGGTCCCTGAGGTGCCATAGACCTTGTTGGAGAGAAAGGCTATAAATATCGAATTATACACCTCATGGGAAGAAAGGGTTGAAGATTCAGCTTCAAACCCACTGCGCTGTTCCCAGGGGAACTCCCTCCAGACTCAAGGTCCAGCGGGGCAAGGAAATGGGTCAAGTGTGTCAATTTTGGGATCGCCGACCTCTGACACCTCTAATGACGCCTGCAGTCCACCTCCTTGACATCCTGCTACCCCCTGCACCCCAACATTTCCAAAGTTCCTTCAGGTACAAAATAAACAATGGAGTCAAGCAGCACAGGGAGGCTGTGCTGAAGGCTTTGGCCCATGGAAGTGGGTGCAGCGTGCAAATTTTTACACCTCCACTTATTTCTACACACTGCAATCAGTAGAATTAAGGGACAACTGTGTTCTTGCCATCAACTCCTCTGCACAGGTTCTGTTCTAAAGCCCACGTTATTTGACCTTGCAATGCCCAAAACCAAGCAGCAGCCATTTCCAATGCCCAACATAGATGGATGTCAAACAGTTATCAAGCTAAAAAAATGTTCCCTGTGGATGTGCAGGAGGTTGGAAGAGCTGCGTAGAGCTCAGCAATGGGCATCTCCACAACCTGCCCTCTCCCCACATTCCTCCCACCTCCAGCTCATGCTGGTGGTAGCAATAGCTGCCCACTTCCAGCAGAAAACACACAGGAAAGCAAACTGCTGGCCACAGGCCATGCCCAGGGCAAAACAACTTGTATCATTGCAGTTCATCACATCTTTAGGTATTTTTAGGAAGGTGTGGGTGAAGGAGTATCTTCAAGTAGCACCAGCAGGAGCAAGAATTACTTTGCCTCTGATGGAAATGCAGTCACTTATGGAGTGGAATGCATTTAAAACAGGTTAGGTCATACCACACAGGACAGATGTTATTCAATAATCTCACAAGGAATCATAGGTAGGAAAATGCAGCGACCCAATTCCTAAATTGGGATCTGGCTAGAGCATCAGTGCCAACATTTCCTCTTCCAAAATAAACCATCATAAGATCATAATGCCACAATGTTTTTTCAGCATAAAATAAAAATAAAACAGGGCTTAGCAAATTTCAGTTCCCTGGAAACGTATTAAAAAAAAAACAACAAAAAAAAAACAACAGTCTACATGAAACCTGCCTTCCACCAAGCCAACCACCACCCAGTTCAGCAGTGGGTGTCAGATGTTGGGTTTGTTTCCTTGGTCTCTGACCACGGGATTTTCTGAAGAAACGACACAAGATTCAGGTTCTACGGCCATGTAAAGACACCACTAAAAACTGGGTTCCATTCCCAGTGGTGCTGTAGAGTCTTAGCACAGACAAGTGAATTAAACCCACAGCTCTAGTTCAGATCCTCGAAGCCTAGTCCTAATAACAGCTGGACTTCCTCAATACCAGCCTAACATAAGTAATCAAGACTAACAAGCAACAGCCTTTTGTCGCTGTAATACATAAACATACATGTGCATATGCTTAAAAAAAGAAAGTCTGTTTGTTACTCTTTAAGATCTTCCACAGTGCAGCTCTCCTCCTGTGAATTGATTTATCCCTTGAGCAAGAAAAGTTCTGAGCCCTCCGACGAAATATTCCTGTGCTGCTGAAAGGAAATTTGCCTCTATATTGGGGGACGTTGAGTTACAGGAGGGCAGACTTGACTTCCCAAGAAAGATGAATTCCAATTATAGAGGTAAAAATCATTCTAAGCCCCCAAGAAATACACCGAGCTAGAAAGGGCTTCTTGCCCTCGCAGCCCTCCATCCCCAATTTGGACAGACTGTCTCATTAGATTCTGCTGAAACCTCTCAGCTAGGCTGGCTCATATATGAGTATAAATCCCATTTATCCCCTGCCTCGAGGGAAAGCAGGTTCCTTTGGATAAGCAGGGTTAGAAGAGATGGGAATTGCAAGGCTCCCAGCACAGAAAAGGCCGTGGTCCAGGTCTCCACCCCTGAGGCCCAGTACAGAGAAGACCAAAAGACTCTGCTGACTAGCCAGATTTTTAAGGGACTCTGCTCTAAGGAGGAAGAGAATTTGTGGGCACACAGACTTGCATGCACACAGCGATCCCAAGGTTACAGCTAAAAACCTGTTAACCCCCTTACTTCCAATTTTAGCGAAACACTGAGGAAAATCAGATGACATTTGGTCCTCTTGTAAGCTGTTTATTCCCAAAGTGGGCACAGGAGATGCTGTAGGCAGACAAATATATTGGCTCACCTCAAGGCTACCTCTAGCGACCTCTCATCATTCTCAGACCACCAGCAATACCTTCCTTACTTCTATGGCAACTGCTACTGCCATTATGCACTGAGATGGATGGCTCTACACACAGTTTCTGAGGTTACTCAGTTTCTTCTTTTTGTAAAGAAACATTGATGAGGAGAATGGTTTATGCAGTTGAAAGCATCAGGTTATTAGCACATCTGTGGGGAAAGTGTTCTCAACACCAGAAGGAAAAAGCTCACCAAATTCATCACCATCACTTCTCCTGTCATTTCCCAGCCCAAAAACACTGAAATTTTTATCCTACATCCAACATTTACATCCAACTCCCATATAACATATAACTATGCCTTGATGCAACCCCTCACCCCATGGGAAAAAAGCACTTTATGGCACCCGTCAGCATGCATAGGTCACAAACAGCCCTGTGTGCTCACCTGCATCGCAGCTATGGGGCACAAGTGATCCGAATCCAATGTCCCACGTGTCACTCACACAGCCCAGATGTGGGATAAGGCATATTTTGGATGCCTCAACTCATCCCGCTTACAACATGAAGCCACTCATCCCATTCCTTAATTTGTAAAGAAAGGTTTAAACACTGTAGGGCAGAGCTTTAATGAGACACTTTGTCACAAAGCCCCTTCTCAGACCTCCAGCCACAAATCCATAGCCTGGCACCTCATCAGAGCAACTTGTAACCTCATCATCCACCAACACAGAGCAATGGAACAATGGTATTCACCCAGAGATTGTGGAGAGCTTTTCTTATCATTTGTTCTGCCTGTGATCAGAGCCCCATTTTAAGAACAACATTTACGTAAACTCATCTTGCCGTGGACAATTCATAACTGCCCTGTTTTCTTCTCTCTTGCTTGTAACACTTCCCATGTTGCATTTTCACACTGTCATTAAATGTCCTTTTTATTGCTCCCTCATTGTAAGTACCTGAGTATTAACCAGGGCTTTGAGATTTACAGCCTATTTTAAACTCAGATAACGATGTTTAATTTGTTATTGGCTGTGTAAAGGTTAACAAAGAAATAACTCAAACTATTAGCAAAGGAATAACGCATTACGACAGGGCAATTAAGAGCTATATCTGGCACTGCATGAGAAGATTGATCTCATTTCAAATGGAGCCTGCTGATCTGGATTCACATCCCATGAAGCATGAGGGTGGCCTGGAAGCTCATCCCTTACCTACTTTATGTATCACCTAGTTGGTTTTCAGCAAGGATCTCACATGAGCAAAATGCTGTCAGCCAAACGCTCCCAACTCCACCTGTAGGGCTGGAAATAAGTTCCTGCTTGGTGCAGTTCAGACTGCTTGCTTCCCTTTTTGGGGCTTACCTCTCCCAAAGCACAGCTGGGAGAGCGCAATAAGCAGCACTAACCTGGGCTGCCTGCCTGTGAAAACTGCCTTGCTTGGCTGAAACACATCTTCAGCAGCACAGCTCAGCCTTCACCCATAACAGAGCAATGCAGGCATGCATCTCACACCACCTCCGCAGTGAAAAAGAGGCACCATCTGAAATTAATGTACCAGAAACGAACACAAATCAAAGGCCTAAGCAAGAAGACTTAAATTGATTTTATAGTACTGCTGCAACTGTACTCTAAGGTCCTGCTTTAATGTCACGGTTATGGACCTCTGCTTGTCATGTGGTGCTTTATTTTTGTTGCTGTGGAGGTTTTGGTGGCAGTGGTGTTTATGGCATTCGAAGTTGTTGCACACTTAAGGTTCTCATGTAGTCAAATCCCTTTTTTGCCTCATTCAGGCTGTTGGGCAATCACCGGAAACACTTTTTGGAAGAGTTGAGGAGAAGTTATTGGATGTGGCCCAACACTTTTGGAAAAACAGAGAAGAAAATATGCAAAATTCATGGAAGAAAGACAAGCAGATGCTGCTTGAAAAGATGGTTTTATTCTTGTGTCAACAAATTAGTACTGGAGCAGCCAAAAAGCCCACACAGAGGTAACATAAGTAAACGTGTCCTTAAGACATTCAAGAGAAAACACAAACACTCCCTGTAGGATCTACACTAGCAGGCACACCATTAAGACCCCACTAAGCAATGCACTTGAGACCAATTTCTATAAACTCTGGACCAACGCAGTGGAAAGGCCGGGTATAAAGCAAAGCCAGGCTTGAACTTCTGCAGCTGATCTATATTTTTGAACTAATCCACGCGTTTAGAAGAAATTCCAAGCCACCTTCCACGGGGCTGAAACAACTTCACCTTGAAGAACGCTCACTTCACTTACTTCAATACTAATTCAACATTTCAGTCAAGAGCTAATTCGTTTAATCTTCCTCACAGCTGTCTGGGAGGGGAATGGACCTCCAGGTGATATAAAATGGAATGCAACCTCCACAACTCTATTTCCACCAGACACAGGGTCTAACATTCTTTTTAAAAATCCCTTTATTCATTTTATTTTCCTACCTGCGAGCCCCATCTCTGAATCTTCTCCAACACCTCCGCCCAAATTTTACATTTCTTGGCTCAAGATTTTCACAAACATCCGGGTTGGATGCTTTTCCTGTATGATTTTAATATCAGTTCTATGCAATCCTATTAAGCACTATGGAACCTTCCCATCCCACACTTCCAACAGCTTTCTTGATTTTTTTACCCCTCTCCTCCTAACTCTTACCACATGTTGTAAAGGCCAGGCATGAATCAGACAAAGCTCCTTAAGCAGCAGGGAGAGGAGGTAAGCAGGGTTCCTTTACCAGCTAAAAGAGGGGAAATCTCCCGACCGCCCATTCCATACTCCAGTGCTACATCCCATAGCACCAGAGAATGGCAGTGATACACAGCTACACCCATTAAATAAAAGTCCTGCCAAGAGGCTGAAAATTGAGGGCCGACAAGAAGCTCATAAAAAGCAGTCCCAAAAAAAAAAAAAAAAAAAATGGAGAACTTGCTCATTTATTGGCCAGTAAATTTCTAGTGGGTCATATCCTAAATGACAAACAGCTGATGGGTTTAGATGCAGGCGGTCCTGGATGCTCTCAAATCAGCGCCATACATGAAGAGTGAGGACAAGGAAGGTCTCACAAACCACATAATGCTCCTGTACTGAAACATGGCTTAAGGCCATGGAATGGTTTCTGTCTGCTCCCTCTCATCACATTTAATGTTTTGTTTGCTTAACTTGGTCCTGCATCCTGTTGTGCAGAGGACACCTTTCAGCAGCAGTGCCAAATAACAAAGGCTTTGGTCATGAGCGTTGGCACATCCAACAGGAGATGTGGCCTTTCAAATCCTACCTTGCCCTGGGTGATGGGCTCTACAGTGAATGACTACAGAGCTGTTGATCAGTATCAGAACTCACCAAGCAGTTGGCTCTGCCCTTCCTGAAACAAAGTATTGCATACATACAAAATACTTGAAAACATGGATAATCTCATGTATTCTGCAGTACCAACTGGGAAGGAATGCCAGAGGCCAACTACACCTCAAATAACACTATTTCATCCTGTCTTTTTCTGAGGTCTTTACGTTTGATTTAGTACTCCTCTTTGCTACAAGTATGATAGAGCACGTTCCTACTTCACAGTATGCATTCTTTTCTTATTCTTTTATGTTACCTTTCCTATTTATTTTTACACTGTTCCCTCTTGGATGAAATCCCCAGTCCGTTATGCAACAGGCATCTATCAAAAGCTTCAGGCTAGAAAGGATTTTTGTCCCACTCATTTCACCCCCACGTAAACAAATTCCAACTCTCAGAAACACTTTCCAGCTATGCCTTCATATATTTATGTATCTTCCATATATAAAGTTATCGGCCTCTAATTTCAACCAACATCTAGCCCATTCAAGTCAGCACCGCTGAGGTAAATAGACAGATCAAAGGTCCACAGTTTAAGTGCAAGTAATGATTTTTGGATTATGAAATGTAATTCAGGTGATATTAGTTACCACAGTGGTCAGAAAATCCCCAGGAAATAGAATCTTCTGGATGGATTTCCTGCAGAGCCAGCTCAAATATCTCTGCATCGTATTTGCAAGCGCTGATGGATCCAGGAGGACTCACTAACTTAGTTGTGCACCACACAGAAGACACAGAGCAGGCTCAGGTCCAAATGCTGGACTGTCACATCCTGCCAACCCCGCATCCAAGGCAGTACATCCTTTCTGATCTGGAAGAGCTGGAAATTATGATGCAGAAGTACACGAAGCTCTGCCTGGAACCAGCGCAGACGTGTAAGCAATGCGTTTAACGCTGCTTCCAGCTCACTGCAATCCTTGGCCCAGCAGGGTTTCTGAGCTCTGCGCTAACGGAACGGCTTACAAACAGCACAGATAACCTCCCTCCTGGATCCGAGAAAGAACCACAGACAGCACTGTATTAAAAAGAGAAACTGCCAGCCCCTTGATTAAAGGAGAACACAAAACATGACACTGAAACGCATCCAGCAGCAGGAGCTGCCCCAGCAGCTGGCTCTGCTGAGTACCATATTCCTCCCAAGGCTGCAGGCTGCACAAAAAGAGCACAAAAAAGGGTTTTTTTTGCTGCTTCTAGGACATCGGTGTTTAAAAAATATATATCTATCTATTGATGAACTACTTTGTCATTGTTAACAGCATTGCTGACAAACTCACAGCAGGCCCACTGAGAGGAAGACAGCAGCATGTCTACTGAATGCCTCTTGTAGCTGAGACATGTGCTCTGAATTAGGCAAGGTGTGTAAATTATGACAGCCAGAGCTCTTCAGAGAGTGCCCAGGTCTGAAGGAGCCCAGCAGACTTTTGTTGTTGCTGCTGCGTTTCCCCCAGTCCTTCTCTCAAAAGAAATCTCAGCTCCTTGGAGAGAGCATTAACGGGCTCCAGCTCCTCAAGTGTCATTTGACAGAAATAAAATTGAAACGCTAAAAAGAAACTCCAGTTTCCTTTCTTTCTTGCATTCATTATTTTATTCTCTTCAACTACAGAGAACCTCAGAGGAGAAACAACAACGGCTCTGGGCTGGGGGAGGAGAAAGGATGAGATATGCAACCAAAATACATGGTTTCCTTGATAGAAAATCATGTATGAAAGCAGCAGCCTGGGAAGAGCAACACCAGGTGGGTGCAGGGATGCCCCTACCAGCACAGCATCACCCAATGTCAATCACCATCATCACTACAAGAACGCTGGGTTATGCTGCACTCAGTCACTAAAAACATTACACTGGAAGACACCTGGAAAGGATTTGGTTTCCTCCTCCTGCCATCATGCCTGAGCGCACTCAGAGCAGTATTTGCAGAGATGTGCCAGTCCTGAGGAGCAGGAGTAAGACACAAAGCTGTAGGCTGGTTGTTTACCCATGTAAAACAACCTGAAAGAAGAACCACAGCATTTTCTGACAACACGCAGCAAACAGATGGGGTAAATGGAAGCAGGCTAATTGTTCTAAGAAAGGCAGATCGGTCTGAGCAAACCCGCAGACGTCAGCTGCGTGGATCCATTTCAGCCCTTGGGCCACACATAGCTGTCAAAGTAAAGACTGGCAGCCTGGAGAAGGAGCCCAGGCTGTATCACAGCAGCGAAGAACCAGGGTTAAACCCACATTTCTTGTCACAGAGACCTTCAGGACCGCCGTTCCTTGAATGCCCAGCATGTTCTCCTGTTCTACAGACTTCACATTCCAAAGGCACAGATCAAAGCCTGAGTGGCAGATCGACCTTGGCACTCTGATGTTGGCCACTTTACACATTCAAAAGCAAAAGCCATTAACCTAATTCAGAGGTGGTAAATAAAAAGGTTCTTAATTAAGATGCCCTGAAAGCAGCATGCAGCCAGCCACTCATGAAAGGAAAAAAATACAGTTTTCAGATTTATTTTTTAAAGCTACGAAAGATGCTAATTAAATTCACCGGAGAAACACTGTTAATCAATCCCACCTCACCTCCCACAGTTTTGTCTTCTTTTTGTCTGTGGATCTCAAGACCTTTTCAGATACTCTACCCTAAAAAAAAGATCTGAAACAGTTATCACAGTTATCTCCATTATTAGTTATGCTCCTTCCAGGAAATATTTTGACCTCAAGTACTGTAATACAAACGCTCATCATCATCTAAGCATTTCTTGGCAGGGAAAAGAGTGTTGTGTTTTTTTTTCCTTCCAATAATTGAAAATACACTTTCCAGTCTCAAGAGCTTCTCGTTGAGAAAGGAAACTTCGCATAAAGAGTCTAAAAATCAATGGTTGCAAACAAAAAAAAAAAGAAAAAAAGCAGCAACCAACTTTCCAATCATTGCTAATTACTATAATTATGATGCATTTGAAGTTTGCCCCACAACAGCCCAACTACAGAGATATTATTTCTTGAAAAGATCTAATGAAAGATTTAACAAAACAAAACATCATTTCCTCCTTCTGTTGAGCTCAATCTCATGTTTTTTGGCTCTGGAAATATTTGTGCCTCTGTTCCTTTCAGTGTGGCAGTGTGTGGGAGGACCGGGGGGGTTTATGTGCAGTGCTGTAATCACGGTCATTCAGTCCCATTCTGCTGCGACGCTCAGAAACGTCCTCATTTTGAAATAATTAGTCCTTTATTGCAGGGAAAATTAACCAAATGAAACTTTATCAGCTGTTTAATTAATACTCAGCCTGCCAGTGCTTTTTGCCAGAGAGCACCGTGTTGGATTTGTTCATCCCTTTGCTCCGTGAGCAGTGAGCTCCAAGCGCCCGCTCGCGCCCAGTGAGGTCCATCAGCTGTCACCTGAGATGTCCTTAGAGGGGGAGAGAAGGAGGTGATGTGTAGCTGAGGGGCTAACACTCATCAACTGAGACGGCTGGCATCGACCCCACCAGTTCACCTGCTGAAGGAGTCCCCACTCCTGCAATCAGCCCTCGGGCATCAGCTGAGTCACAGGGACCTGGAGATCTCCCCGGACCAGCGACTCAGACACAGAGCACTCCTTCCAACATGGCATCATTTTATTTACAACCTTGTCTGTTCCAGGCTTGAATACATCAGGTACACCCACCTGGGAACTCTGAGTCACTCCTCCTTTGGGATGGAACTACAGAGCACTGAGGTCTGACAGCAGAGAGGTGTGAACCAGCCCTGCTGCACATCCCCTGCTTCCCAGGCACAGTCAGATTTGGGGGATGACTTCTTACAGCAGGAGGTCACAGTGCATTCACATCCTTCCTTCTGAAATCATATCCTGCCTTCCCTGACACAACAGATGGGCTACGGCATTCCTACCTGCTCACCAGCACAGTTTGCAAGCCCCCAGTAACACCCCCCAGAACATTTCCAGTGGCTTCCTATGCTCACCGCAGCTTTAAGCCCTGGGAGTTCAAGCCATTGTGGTTTACCAACTTCAGCTGTCCCATGAAACAAGATCAAGTTGTTCGTATGTTCAAATTGCAATTAAAAAAACAAACAAAACAACTTCCACGTTGTTTTTATTTTACATCATTCTTCCTCTTTGTTAACTGAATGCTTCCAATGGAACACAATCAACGTTGGCTACTGCAACTGAAATAAAGACCTGAGACATTAAATAACTGGGTAAGATTAGAAGGGGAAGCTGCATGAGATATGAAGATGACAGCAGAATTGTTCCTGGCTTCTCCTCCTCCAGTTATTCCAAAACTTCCCCTGCTAAACAGTGACCAGGACTCCCATCTCTTCAGAGAGCATGGCCACATCCTACAGAATTAGTCTTATTAACAGCCAGACTTTTAACATTTACCTACTGAATCTATCTGTACTGCAGCCACCTTAGTGCTAAGAGGAAAAACACAGAAACTGACACCAGAAATGCTGCAGTGCCAAGTAACTGGTCAAGTGGGCTTGTGCAGGAGGAGGCCAAGCTGCAGCTTCACAGGGGGAGCTGAAAAGAGCTCAGCTCAGCACTTCTTGCTGGCACTGGTTCATGAATCACAAGAAGGCTGCTGAGAACCAGCACTGAATATTATTGGCATTACACAGCCGGGAGGAAGGGAGAGGGGGGTAGAGAGAGGTTCAGAAAGAGAAATGAGAATGAGAGCCCATTCAACAGATGGATTATCTGTGCAAAGGGGAGAAAAGTCACAGGGCAGGGATTCCTCAATGCGAGTGGTCAAAACCAGGAGCCAAGAGACAGAACTTGGCAATCCAAAGTCCTTATAAAGAGAGAGAGCCCCAAAAAGCAGCACAGCATGTGGCTACGATGACAAAGGAAACGCCGGGCTCTGGGAAAACTCAGGCACCATCCAACTCACCAGGCTGCTACAGAGGGAGAAGGGAAATGCAGTATCACCATTGTCTAGCCATAACTCCATAAACACAACCCGACTTCACAAATTCTTGAAGGAAAGTGGGGGGGGGGGGAAGCAAGTGCCTGCTGTTATTGGTCTAATGAGCTAACTCTGAAATATGAGCTAAAGACAGCTCCCTAGCGGCTGCTGACTACTCCAGGAACTGAGAGGAAACCTCCTTCAGAGTCCATCAGTGCAAAGCGTTGCTGACAGCTTGGGACTGCACAACGCACAGATTTATTTCACAGACAGGAATTTAGCACCCCAAGCTGGCCTCCTGCTTAGCAGAGAAGGTGTTAAAATCCAACCACGCAGAGCCTTCCCCCATTTTCTTCCCTGAC